>NC_066585.1:99280184-99614827 GCF_024323335.1 Lathyrus oleraceus
CGACAGTATTTCCTTCTTCCTGTCGAAGTTGAAACAAACACTTTCTTTTGCCCATCATACTTAATCTAAACTTGGCATCGAAATCTCAGGTAACAAATTTCCCCCAAAAAATATCATTTTCGACCAAAAGGAAAGAAGGGCATTTTTTGAAAGTATCTTTCGACTCTATAGACCTTCATATGCCATGACGCCAGGACCATCATTACAACTTTTCTTAAACATCTTCTTAAAGCATGCACGCATCTTTTTTGCAATCATCGCGTTTCTAGCACCTAAGAAATCGTGGGCTAGCTTCAACTGTCGTCGTTCTATCACTTGTTCTCCGACTGACACGTGTCCCACCATCTCTTCAACCATTAATGCTTGAAGTGAACCGCTTCCACTTCACTCATCTATAAACAGCGAATACTACCTTTCTTCACCTTTTTCCATTCTAAAAACTTCTCCTACCAAAGAAAAATTTCTTCCTAAAACTCTTCATCTCTCACAAAAACAAAACCCAATTTCTTCTTCTTCAATCTGACTGCATCAATGGCTTCTTATACCAAAACTACTAAAGATTCATCAAAGGACACCAAAGAATCCAGGAAATCATCTGGTCTCACTCCAGTTCACAAGGTATTAGGTCCAACTGTTGTGGGTAACCAACAATACGTACCTGAGCCTCCACTCGCTTAAGAAAAAAGAAGAATCTACCAATCACAAGTATTAATTCACATTTCTATTTCTAGAAACACACACGCTATGTTAGGACCCCTACTAGACACAACGATTAATCCTGATAGTCTTAGGGTTTTTTCCCAACATACCATCGTTAGAAACCCATAGCTAATGGGAAGAAACCTAGGGCTAGCAATGAAACTACTGAAAATCCACACCCTGGCAACCAAAGCACACTTTCAATATAAAAACCCATTGACCTAGATTATATGAATAATGGTTTTAGGGTATTTCGATCATGTCCTTTATTCAAAGACCCCTCAGACTACCTAGGTTGGTTAAAGAAGATAGAAAACAAGAAATCCAATGTCTGGAAAGACATGGGTATCTTCGACATGATTCAATTGTCGAAGGTTGGACCTGGTTATTGCCAGTCTATGTTAGTCTCTTCTATGTATTTTTAGGATATCACCCACAACAACTTTCATTTCCCTTATGGTGTGATGACACCCACACTTTTTGACATTGCTGCCATCATTGGGCTCAAACCAATAGAGGAAACTTACGACCCAAACATTATGGCTGAGGATACCATCTTTTTCGACACCACTAAAGCTGCCTTTACCACCTATATAGCATATTATCATGACAAGAGTTCTGTTGAAGTTTTTGATCATGAACATATTGCTTTCCTTGCTCTTTGGTTGTCTCATTGCATCTTCTGTTTAAAATCCCTACAAGTAGCGAAGAAATTCCTGACAATGGCGAACCAACTTCATGCTGGACATAACCTTTGTCTTAGCGAAATGATCTTGGCTAGCCTTTATGAGTCTCTAGGGGAAGGCGTTATAACTCTCAAGAATATTCAACCCAAAGGAAACCTGCTACTTTCTGGTTGTTGCAACTATGGTTGAATGCTACCTTCGAAGTATCTCTTCCAATTCTAAATGTCATATATGCATAGGCTGAAGAGATTAAAAATATGAGGGTCGAAGGAATGTGCCTCACTTTGCTGACTCCAAGTGATGAAGGAATGAATCTACAACAAACCTTCACTAGTTATGTGATGATGTTCGCCAAATGCTATAACTTTACTCCATCCATGGCTCCCTTCACCCACAAGATGCATGACCCTGAGTGGTTCACAAGAAAATTCCCTGCTCCGACAAAATATCAAGAAGCAGAATCCCTTGCCATATGGGCGGCATTTCTCACCCCCAGACTACTACTAACTAGGCTCAAGCAATCGAGGAATCAATTTACCCTCTTGAGCTATCAACCTAATCTTGTCTCTCAACAGTTTGAACTTATTCAAATCATGCCAAAACCACTATTCGCCAAAAAGAACTTCTCATCCTCTATAATATGATACACACAGAAGGAGAAAGTGACAAATTAATAACTCGATACTCCGACAAAACACAATTCACTCCCGTTGCATTTCAGCCATATTTTCTCTGTACCCAAGAGTTTGATACTTTATGGAGAAATTGTTATACTGAAGAAGTCTTCGATGTTCCCGCTTTTACTCAACATCTGACCAAAGCTTTCACCTTTGTGCAGGACAAAGCCAAGAAAGGTGTTTTAACTCATGTCAAAGAAATCCAAGCATTTCAAACGTGCTTTGGAACTGCCTACAGACCTAATGATCTTAGTCGAACAATCCGTGAAATAGTAGTCACTCTAAAATAGATTTTTTCAAAGAAAATGGAGGATTTAAAACTGCCTTTGTTCGTTAAACTTGAACAACGGTACAAACTAGATTTTAACATGCATCCCATAAAATTTCCCCGACTTTCCAATGTTGAGTTCGGCGTGGCTTTTAGCCCTCTGTTTCTAGACTGATTCTGATCTCACCTGATCAGGAGGGCCTTCCAAGGTCTTGGTGAATGGGCCGGAGAATGAAATGAGAGGGGGGGTGTACCTGCAAGGTGCTCCAACGCTTAAGTCAGAAAAGGTACAGAATGAGGTTATCAGAGTGTGAGTTAGAATACCTGCCCCTTTGCCATGAAAGGGGTATTTATATTGAGCCCCCAGCGCTGGGCCAAGGCTCCTAATGGGCTGGATTAGCTAGGCCCAAGGAGGAGCTGCCAGGGGACGCGTAAGAAGCGTTAAGACCTAGACCAAGGTCTGCCCCCTGGTCCAACTGCCCCTATCCCTAAGGAGACAATATAGGGGAGTTGGGTGACGTGGTGAGTGAGATGCCGTTATGGCTCTGCCCGACACAACTTAGGTGTCCGCGACGTGGGTCGACGATGAGTGGATGGAGATCATATGAGGAGGACCCGCTCGTTGTCCGACACGTATTTAAGGGGCCGGGGAGACGTTCGTCGGGCGGACGGTCGTCCACCTGACGTGTCCTCGTGGTCGTGTGGATATGGCCGTTTGGACGTGGGCTTGGCGAGCATTGGGCCGTGCCGTGCCTAGGGTCATGGCCCAGTCCAGAACAGGAGCCCCCCAAGTCGAGTCTCTGAGCCAGAGAGATGACTTATGTTTCAACTGAGGGTTCCTCGAGACGATGGGGAAGCTTGAGCGTTAGACAGGTGAGGTCGTAACAGACCTATTCATGACTGACATTTTCTCCGGGAATGTCGGGGATGGAGGTGATCGGTTGGTCTGCACCTTCCTTGTAGTAAACGTGGGTACGACGCGGGGAGGTGGCGTCTTGGTGAGTCGAGGAGACGGATAGGTGCTCGGGTCGTTTCAGCTTCTTATCTTTGATAGACGTGTCTCACGATTAGTGGCGTCGCTTCGTTTCGCGCGCAAAGACGGCGTAGGCAGGCTAGGCAATGATGACCTAGCGTGTTGGTCTACGTGCCAAGCCCTATAAAAGGGGGTTGAGTAACTTCATTTCTACCTTTTTTTCTCGCTCATACGTTCACCGGAGTTCTCCACCTTCTCTCTCGTTTGCTTGCTCAACCGTCTGGACCGCCGTCTCCGCCCGTCCTCCTATCTGAACCACCGTCTTCTGCTCGGATACCACCGTACCCCTTTCAACTTAACTATGTCAGGTATGATTTTCCACTGTGACCCATTCTTTTTCCTTGTTGTTTTCTGTCAAACGCATGCTATTTTTGTAGAAATGTGGTTAGGTTTAACTTGGGAACAGTGTAGTGGACTGTAGGTGTATATTAGATGGTAGAAAATAGGGTTGGGATCCTACTGTACCGGGCATAAACTTCATATGCTGGGCAATACTTGCATAGGCTGTATGAAGTTTATGCCCGGTCTCCATAGAATGCGCGCGCCACCGAGTTGAGCGCGGTTAGTGCCCGTCGCCGCTACGCCCTTTCACTTGACCTGCGGTGGAAGGGTGGATTTGATATGACGTTGAATTCACTCTTTCTGTCTGCGTTTCAGGTGCTACCGGGCGCTTACGACCGAGGAAGGAAGATTCTGGGTCCTCCACCGAAGACGCGACAATCGCTCGTCTCCCTGTCGGGGATGGGAGTGTCCGAGATGGTACCGAACACGCCTCCTCTTCCGGGCAGGTCGACTTCTCATGGGTTGCGGACGAGCCCTTGGAGGAGGAATCAGACTTCTGCGACGAGGCCATCACTGCTCACGCTATGGTCGAGACCATAAGCCGGGAGGATCCACCAAACTGGTATTGCTGCGCCCCCAAGGAAGAAGACCGCATTTGTCATCATTTCCCGGGGAAGCAGTTCACCATGTATGAATTTGCTTTTCGTGAGGCAGGGATTAGACTGCCCTTCAACTCCTTCCAGATGTCGGTCTTCAAGTGGCTCCGGCTGGCGCCGTCCCAACTACATCCTAATGCTCTCGCATTTATGCGGGCATTCGAGTTAGTTTGCCAGTTCCTCGGCATTGGTTGCACCCGGGCTCTCTTCTTCCACGTTTTCCATCTCCAGAGGTCCGGTTCCCGTGGTCGCCACAGTTGGGTTTCTTTCAAGCAGCCCGTGCGTCTGTTCAAGACGTACGAGGATTCTGTTCGCCATTTCAAAAGCCGGTGGTACGTGGTGATGCCGATTACCCGGGCTGCCCTTCACTCTCTCTACTACTATCAACGGGAACCCAACGGGGAGGAGACGCTGATGTCGAAGATACCGCTGAGGTGGCAGCGTGATCATTTCGATCTCTCCACGGCGCATTACCGGGTCAAGTACGCGATGCTCGGCGAGGAGGATAGGCTCGCGTACAAGAAGCTGGTCGATTACGTGCAGAGCTTCAGCTTGGCGTTCTGGGCGAATCGACAGGGCGTGCCCTACCTGGATGAGGCCGGGGAGCTAATCACCGAGACGCGTTATATCAATACGAAGGCTCTGCTCGAGTGTGATACCGAGGAGGAAGCTCTGGCGTTATTGAGTAGGCAGACTTTGTTTAGCTTTTTATTTCTGTTTATGACTTCGGTCGCTAATGTTTGTGTGTAATTTATTTGCAGGTGCCATGCCCAATGCTCGTGATCGGGTGCTGAAGCTAGCGAATCAGGTCGGCGCTCCTGACCGGGTGCCCAAGAAGAAGAAGAAAACTGTGGCCCGTGTCTCGGAGACTGCTGGCGATGCCGGGGTCGGTCCCTCGCAGGCGGCGAGCGTGATTCCTTCCTCTCCTCCTCGATCTAACCCGATCAACATTCCTGATAGCAGTCCGTCGCCAGCGGCTTCTCCCCTCCATAAACGGAAGCGTCCGGCTGGGGCCCTTACCAGGTCGTCTCTAGGAAGTTCGCATGGACCGGGCAGCTATCTTCTGCCTCCCTGCTATGTGGAACGGTCGTTCTTCAAGGCCGAGGAGTCGATTGCTGTGCCTGCGCCTGAGGCCAAGGCTATTCTGGACCAGGATGTTGCTGCCCGGAGGAAAGATCTGGCCAGGGATATTGCTGCCGTCATCCGGGTGATGGAGACGGCCATGGTTTTGACCGACACTTCGGTCTCCACCGCCTCGCTGGAGGAAGCCCTTTTGCAGGTTCGGACAGAGAAGGAAAGACTATCTCAAGATCTGTCGGACTACAAAGAAGAGCATCAGCTGCAGGAAGGGCTGAGCCAGAAGCTGGAGGAGGTGGAAAAGGAGAGGGACCAGTTGAAGGCTGCTAAGGCGAGCCTGGAAGAGCAGGTGGTCGACCATCAGAAGCTGACCGAGGACAACGCCTACCTACGGGCTCAGGTTGAGTCTCTCGAGGGAAAGGTCCGTCCTCTGGCAGATGAGACCGAGGAGGAACGCGCCCTTGGTTCGCGCGGTGAGCTGCTAGGGCATATTCGGACTCTCAACCAAGATCTCGTGGCCTGCTTCAAAGAGGGTTTCGACAATGCTGTCGAGCAGCTCGGGCTTCTGAACCCTGAGTTGGTGACAGCAGGGTCGGCCTATAACTACTGCGTCCGGGATGGTGAGATTGTCTGCCCGTTTGAAGTGGAGGAGGAGCTGGGGGGAGAAGAAGAAGAAGAAGAAGAGGATGAAGAGGTGCTCCGAGCGGAGTCTTAGTTTATCTGTTTTCTTTGATTCTAGTTATCATGGCCTGCGTGCCTTATGTATTTTGGCCTTCGGGCGTTGTAATATGGCCTTCGGGCGTACTTGGCTTCGGCTACTGTTATCGTTTTTAATGTATGAATATTTTCGTTATCATTCATTGTGCTCGTTTGTGTCTGATACTTGTTTGTATGAATTCGTACTCTGCTCGACTTTGTTAATCTCCTCGGTTTAGGGAACCGACGAAGTGTCGGGCTTTGTGCCCGTGGGTATCGAAGCCCGGGTCCGTTGTTCGAACCCTGGTCCCGAGGCTTGGGTCCTCCCATCGCGAGCTGGGTGCCCTGCCAGTCTTGGTACTTCGACGTTGAGCCTTGGTCAAGATCCCAACCGTCGGGGAGGGTTGTGTTTGTTATGTGACCCCGGATCGTTCCCGGGTCTCGTGGTTCCTCCCTGGGGTTTTGGGGACGAAGAGCGTGGTCGTACCTGCCACGTCTCCCCGTGGTGTATTTAGCTGTAATATTGTCTAAGTTTTTCTGCGTTCCATGGTCGAGCGAGTTGTTCTCCTTGTAGGTTTTCTAGGTAATAGGCCCCGTTGCTCGTTTTGTCGCGGACGCGGTAAGGGCCTTCCCAGTTGGCCGCCAGTTTGCCCTCTCTCGGGTTTTTCTGGTTTCTTCTGAGGACCAGGGTGCCGACCTGGAACTCTCTTTTTATGACTTTCGCGTCATGGCGTAGTGCTATCTTTTGTTTGAGGGTTGTTTCCCGGAGAGCTGCTTCGGAACGTATCTCCTCGACTAGGTCGAGCTCGGCTCTAAGGGTTTCATCGTTCATTTCCTCGTCTAGGGGCTCCTCTGTCCTCCTCGTTGGCGTCCGTATCTCCACCGGGATGACTGCCTCGGTGCCGTAAGTTAGTCGGAACGGGGTTTCCCCGGTGGTAGAATGTGGTGTCGTGCGGTAGGCCCATAGGACGCTATGTAGCTCCTCGACCCATGCCCTCTTTGCCTCGCCGAGTCTGCGTTTGAGGCCACGTAAGATTACCCTGTTGGCCGCCTCTGCCTGCCCGTTCGTCTGCGGATGCTCGACAGACGTGAAATGCTGTGTGGTGCCCAGGCTGGCGATGAAGTCCTGGAATCCTCCGTCCGTGAACTGTGTCCCGTTGTCTGTGACAAGTGCCTGGGGTATACCGAACCGAGCGAGGATGTTGCGTTTGAAGAACCGGAGAATGTTCTGCGCGGTTATTTTAGCCAGTGCCTCCGCCTCGATCCATTTGGTGAAGTAATCCACCCCGACGATGAGGTATTTATTCTGATATGATCCGGTGACGAAGGGTCCGAGGATGTCCATGCCCCACCACGCGAAGGGCCATGGGGAAGACAGTGATTTGAGGTCGTTCGGGGGTGCGAGGTGCATGTCGGCATGTCGTTGGCATTTGTCACATCTTTTGACGTGCTCTTTCGAATCGTTTTGCATGGTCGGCCAGTAGTAGCCTGCTCGAAGGGCTTTTCGTGCGAGCGATCGTCCGCCGAGGTGTTGAGCGTTAATTCCCCGGTGTATCTCTCCAAGTATGTCGGGGACTTTCTCTTCCTCGACGCATTTGAGTAGTGGGATGGAGAATCCTCTCCGGTAGAGTTTGCCTTCGAGGAGTACGTACGAGCATGCGCGTCGTTTGACAGTGGTCGCCTCTTTCGGGTCAGCCGGGAGTTCGTCTCGTGTGAGGTAATTGTAGATGGGTGTCATCCAACAGTGGGCATCTCCAATAGCGTTGACCTCGAGTGGAGGCGGTAGTTTGTCGATGCTGGGCCGCGGGAGAATTTCTTGGATTACTGATTTATTCCCACCCTTTTTCCTCGTGCTGGCTAGTTTCGAGAGAACGTCTGCCCGTGTGTTGTGCTCGCGGGGTATGTGTTGAGCTTCCCATTTTTCAAATCTATCAAGTTTTTCTTTGACGAGGGACAAGTACCCGAGGAGGTTGTCGTTCTTGGTTTGGTATTCTCCTCGCACTTGTGAGGCCACGAGCTGGGAGTCGGTGGATATTTTTACCTCTTTTGCTCCCAGGTCCTCGGCTAACCTCAGGCCTGCGAGGAAGGCTTCGTATTCGGCTTGGTTGTTTGATGTTGGGAACGCTAGCGCTAACGATACCTCTATCAGGATCCCTTCTTCATTTTCGAGGATGATCCCGGCCCCGCTGCCTGATGTGCTAGAGGCGCCATCGACGAAGATCGTCCATTTGTGGGCGCTTTCTGCTGGAGTCGGGCAGTGGGTCATCTCCGCGACGAAGTCGGCCAGCGCCTGAGCTTTCAAGGCTTTCCTACTTTCGTATTGTATGTCGAATTCGGAGAGTTCTAGTGACCACTTGAGCATCCTCCCGGCCATATCCGGGCGCCCGAGCAGCTGTTTGATTGGCTGGTCGGTCCTCACCTTTATCGTGTGTGCGAGGAAATAATATCGTAGTCTCCTCGCTGTGTTGATGAGGGCCAGGGCGACCTTTTCGATTTGCTGATATCGGAGCTCGGGACCTTGGAGTGCTTTACTCGTAAAATAGATGGGCTTTTGTCCTTCGTCGGTTTCTCTTATTAGAACGGCGCTGACGGCCTCGGTCGCCACGGATAGGTATAAGTATAGGGTTTCCTTTTCTGATGGCCGTGATAAGACCGGGGGTTGGGACAGAACCTTCTTTAGATGGAGTAGCGCTTGCTCGCATTCATCGGTCCAGTCGAAGGTAGCCTCTTTGCGAAGGAGTCTGAAGAATGGCAATGCGTGCTGGGCGGACTTGGCGATGAAACGGGAGAGTGAGGCGAGCACTCCATTGAGCGACTGGATCGATTTTTTGGTTTTCGGGGTCGGAAACTCCGAGAATGCCCGGCATTTGTCGGGGTTGGCCTCGATCCCTCTTTCGGTGAGATAGAAACCGAGGAACTTGCCTGCCCGGACTCCGAACGTGCATTTCTCGGGGTTGAACCTCATTTTACACTGTCTCGCCTGCTCGAATACCTTCGTAAGGTGTCGAGCATGGGTTATCTCCTCGTGTGATTTGACGATCATGTCGTCCATGTATACTTCGAGCATGTCCCCTATTTCGTCCTTGAAGACTTTGTTCATCATGCGTTGGTATGTAGCGCCAGCGTTCTTGAGCCCGAACGGCATCACGTTGTAATAGTAATTGCCCGTTGGGGTCATGAACGCTGTGTGTTTCTTGTCTGCGGGCGACATAGGGATCTGGTTGTATCCACTATATGCGTCCATGAAGGACAAGAGTTTAAAACCTGCAGAGTTGTCAACGAGCGAGTCTATATTAGGGAGGGGGAAAGCATCTTTCGGGCAAGCCCTATTAAGATCAGTATAATCAACACACATACGCCATTTTCCATTATTTTTCTTAACGAGGACTACATTAGAGAGCCAGGTTGTGTACTGGGCTTCAGAAATAAAATTTGCCTCTAAGAGGTCTTTTACAGCTCGCTCGGCAGCCTCTGCCTTTTCGGGCGATTGCTTGCGTCTACGCTGTGCTATGGGCTTGGCTGCCCGGTCTACAGCTAGCTTATGACACGCGATCTCGGGGTCCAGCCCGGGCATTTCTGCGGCATTCCACGCGAAGAGGTCGGAGTTCTCTTTGAGGCATGCTACTAGCTCTTCTCTTGTTTCCTCGGGTAGTCCCTTACCTATCTTCACCGTCCTTTCCGGATCGTCCCCAAGAGGAATGAGTTCGAACTCCCCGTCGGGGATTGGTCGGACCGGGTGTTCGAGAGAGCGTTCCTTGGGGAACCTCCCCTCTTCGGTCTCGTCCAGCCCGATGCGACAGTCGAGGTCGATGGCGTTGACTCCTCGGGCGGGATCCTCGGTCTTGAGTTTTTTGTTGTTGCAGTTGCTCTTCGTGCTGACTACGGCCTGTCCTTTTACTGCGGCGTCGTAGCATCGCCGGGCTGCTTCGATGTCACCATGGATGGTGACCACACGTCCCAATTTGGTGTAGTATTTCATCTTCAGGTGGACGGTGGATGGGACCGCAGTGAGTTCGGCCAGTGTCGGGCGTCCAAAGATGCAATTGTAGAGAGACGGACAGTCTACGACCAGGAATTGGATTTTGACTTCCCTGGCCGTTTCTTGTTCGCCGAAGGTGACGAGGAGCTCAACATATCCCCACGGTCTGGTTGTTGCTCCGTTGAATCCTTGGAGATCTGATCCGACGTAGGGGGCTAAGTTGGTCTTGTCTAGCTTCAGAGTCTTGAAGAGGTGGACGTACATGATATCCACTGAGCTGCCTTCGTCGACCAGGATGCGTCGTACGTCGAATCGGGCCATCTTTGCTCTTATCAATAGTGGGATGGCCGAGTTCGGGGATCCGCCCGGGAGTTCCTCCAGGAAGAAGGATATTGGGTTGGATTTTCCCCGGTATTTTGTCAATGTCGCTTTCTGCTCGGGGGCAGTCAGTAGGAGTTCGTCGAACTTACGTTTGACGGAGAGGGCCGCGGATTCCCCGTTGGTTCCTCCTCCTGATATCACCAGTGTGGTAGGGAAGTCTTCCCAGGGGCTGAGTGCAGTGATCTTGCCCTCGGGCAATGGTTCGGGGAGGAAGAAATCTTCCGGTCGTGACACGCAGAGGGCCACTTGATAGGGAGAGTTGTCGGGGGGTGTGTTTTCCCGGGGTCTCTTCTTCTCTGGCTCGTCGTGTCTGGGAGCTTCGTTCTTCCTCGTGTACTGCTTCAGGTGCCCTTCTTGGATTAAAATTTCAATCGCATCTTTCAGGTGGACGCAGTCTTCGGTCACGTGCCCGTGACTTCTGTGGAACCGGCAGTACTTTGATTTGTCGGTGTGGGGCTTTGGTGCAGACGGTTTTGGGAACCTGACCCTGCCCTGCTTAAATTCAGAGTTGATACATTCTGCGAGGATACGCTCTCGAGGAGCTGTCAGTAAGGTGTACTCGCTATATCTGCCCACGGGGCCTCTTCCTTCCCGGAGCTCGCGAGGTCTTTCTTCTCTTCGTTTGTCTCCGTTGCGACGGGAAATGCTCGTGTCCTCGCGTTTTGAGTGCTCGGTCTCCCCAGCGTTACGTCCGCTGCGGGCATTGTGTGCCACCTGCTTTTCCTCGTATCTGATGTAGGCCTGGGCTTTATGCAGGAGCTCGTTTAAGGTGCGGGGAGGCTCGATCCCTACGGCTCTGCTAAGTTCACTGCCGGGTAAGAGACCTCTCTCGAGGAGATACTTCTTCATGTGCTCGGTGGTATCTACCTCGACAGCTTCCTGGTTGAATCGCTCGATGTATGAGCGCAGTGTTTCATTCTTCTTCTGCACTATGGCTTCAAGGGTCGCCTCAGTCTTGGGGTGACGACGGGAAGCTGTAAAGTGCCGGGTGAACATGGACCTCATGACTCTCCATGACGTAATGGACTCAGGGGCCAAGCTTTTGTACCAGGCCATGGCCCCTTTCCTGAGGGTCGTTGAGAACAGTCGGCATTTGAGGTGCCCGGTTATATCATTGCGGTAGTCGAGCATCGCGTTGACGTTGTCGACGTGATCGTCGGGATCTGTAGTCCCGTCGTACACAGCTAGGTTTGGCGGTTTCTCCATGCCTTTGGGGAGCGGGGCTTCCATTATTGCCCGAGATAGGGGGCAATGCAAATCTTCCTCGTCGCTCCTTAAGGGAGACAGTTCGTTGTTGTCGGGGCTGTGCCCGCGCCTTGGTGATGTTCTCGCTCGACCACCGTCACGACGGGCGCGTGCCCTGCTGGCGTGGGGTTCGGGAGAGCGACGTCCTCGCTTCTTCGTTGGCTCCGAACGTTGTTGTATCCTACTCACCGGCTGGGGCCGGGCCTCTTGTCGTTCGGCTTCGAGGGCCATGATTCGTTCGTGCTGCTGGTGGAGCATAGAACCGGCCTGATTGAGGGCATTCACCATGGCAATCATTACGGCGTCTCCTTCAACGGGAACGGGAATGGGATGAAATGTCTCTGCCCCTAAATTGTGGGCGTGAGAGGCATCTCCGTTGTTTTGGGGCTCTGGAGACGGGGTGGATGGATGACCGTCCCGAACGTCCGCTTCATGGGATGGCGGGCCGTCGTCCATGTTGTAGTTGACGAGGGGACGGCTGTGATCGCTATGTTGTTCTCCGGCCATGTTGGAAGGACAGAAATAAATGAGCTTTTGATCCTCGTTTGATGAAGATGGGGATAGCTAGTTCCCACAGACGGCGCCACTGATCTCACCTGATCAGGAGGGCCTTCCAAGGTCTTGGTGAATGGGCCGGAGAATGAAATGAGAGGGGGGGTGTACCTGCAAGGTGCTCCAACGCTTAAGTCAGAAAAGGTACAGAATGAGGTTATCAGAGTGTGAGTTAGAATACCTGCCCCTTTGCCATGAAAGGGGTATTTATATTGAGCCCCCAGCGCTGGGCCAAGGCTCCTAATGGGCTGGATTAGCTAGGCCCAAGGAGGAGCTGCCAGGGGACGCGTAAGAAGCGTTAAGACCTAGACCAAGGTCTGCCCCCTGGTCCAACTGCCCCTATCCCTAAGGAGACAATATAGGGGAGTTGGGTGACGTGGTGAGTGAGATGCCGTTATGGCTCTGCCCGACACAACTTAGGTGTCCGCGACGTGGGTCGACGATGAGTGGATGGAGATCATATGAGGAGGACCCGCTCGTTGTCCGACACGTATTTAAGGGGCCGGGGAGACGTTCGTCGGGCGGACGGTCGTCCACCTGACGTGTCCTCGTGGTCGTGTGGATATGGCCGTTTGGACGTGGGCTTGGCGAGCATTGGGCCGTGCCGTGCCTAGGGTCATGGCCCAGTCCAGAACAGATTCGTATGTGGAGATTTTGTAAAAATTCTTTGAAAAGAATCACAAAAACGTTCCAAGCGGGTGGTTCCGACTAAGTATACTCTGGACAGTTTCAAAGGACATCTTCATATTGGCATATAACATGTTCGCATAGAGTCTCTAATATACGAAGGTGTGGAATGAGAGTTTTTTCGACTTCATTTCTCAATTCCTTAATTTTTCTCTTATTTGTGATAATCGTCTTGGTTTTATTTCAGCCGTAATAATACCTGTCAAGAAAGCTACTTCCACGAACAAAGATGTCGTCGAAGAGAAAGATGAAGGAAATACCAACAAAACAATAACAACAAAGGTATACTTCAAATATTTTTATTATTTTTTTCTTTATGTATTGCCTTCATGTCTTTTTATTATTTGGAAACGTTTTTTCTTGCAGGCAAGTCGAAAACCACCGCCAACGCCCAAAAAGCGAAAGCAAAGAGAACCCCAAGTTCAAATAACCGATTCAGACGATGGTGATCTCTCACTGGATACCACAAAACCAACGAAGAAGAAAAAAAAGCCAATAAAGCCCTTTGATGCTCTTTCTCACCCAAAAATAAAGGCTATGAAGGTCCTAACGAAGAAAACTTCTACCCGAAGGGTGCCTTCTGCTGACCCTGAGCCACAATAAAAAAGGACTCCATAACATTTTAAAAGCGACAATTCCAGCCCTGAGGCTGAAGGACCTAAGGTAAATAAAAATTTTACCTTAATTTCTCAAGTTATTAATTGTCTGTCTTGGTTTTCGACTCATCCATGTTTGATTTGTCTTTTCCAGGGAGTCACAGATAATGCAAAGCAACCAATCAACAAATGAATAACCCCAGTAAGCAGTAGTGATCCTTCATATCATCCTACCAACACTCCCTATTATCACCCCACCAACACTCCCTCTTATTGTCCCACATATCCCAAATATCCGACAAAAGAATCTACAGAAGTGGACAAGCCTATTGAGGAAAAGCAAAAGGGTCATACTAGTGATTCTGAGCATGAGGATGAAGAAGAGAAAAAATCCCCTATTAAGGGGGAAGTGGATGAAGAGATACAGGATGTTGATGATGTCATCAAAGACATATCTGAAGATGACTCTCAAAAAATTGAAAATCCAAACACTGATAGTCCAAATGACGATGAAGAAGATGATCATTATATGTCCTACCTTCGCATAGAGCCTATTGAGGATGAGGATGAGGAACAAGATCATGAACCAAAGAACGAGCAAATCAAAGACATGCCCATGACCAAAACAACTTCTGATGCTGCCAAAAGGACTACATCGCCTTCGGCCGGAAATATTGTTGCCCTCTCTTCAGAAGAGCTCGATGCGTTGAAAAAGAGCAAACCAGCGGAATATCTGAAGGCCATTATTATTACAAGGGGTAGTTCGACGGACAAAAGCCCTAGTACTTCGACAATGTCAGGTGGCCAATCTACCAGCAAATCTGGTGATGAACTGCTCCTGAAAATCAAAGAAAATGCCTTCTACATCGCCTTCGGCCGGAAATATTGTTGCCCTCTCTTCAGAAGAGCTCGATTCGTTGAAAAAGAGCAAACCAGCAGAATATATGAAGGCCATTATTATTACAAGGGGTAGTTCGACGGACAAAAGCCCTAGTACTTCGACAATGTCAGGTGGCCAATCTACCAGCAAATCTGGTGATGAACTGCTCCTGAAAATCAAAGAAAATGCCTTCTACATTGAGTTGTTCCAACTCTTGGAGAACGACACCACTGCCTGCTTTGGGATCAAAGATCTACTGAAATAAGTTGACATCTCAAATGCTTCCCCAGAAGTTGCAGACGTCATCATGGATCTGGGATTTCTGTTCGATCAAGTTGTTGCTGAACTTAATCGTATAAGGGAAGCTTCGAACAAAATCCACAACAAATCAAAGACCCAAGCAGCGGAATGGGATGCCGCCACTAAATCTACTGCAAAAGTGGCTGAATTGGAGAAAGGTTCTAAGCAGAACAAAAAGGAGGTTAAATCTTGTGACAAAAACATCAAGGCTTGGAAGCAACATATAAAAGAATTGCAAGCCAAGATTACAAAGGCCAAGGAGCACAACGATGAACTCCAAAAACTTGATCATGACGGATTGGACAAGGAAATCCAAGTTGTCATGCATCATGTTGAAAGGGCTCAGAAGCTGGAAAAGGAATTTTACAACCTTATTTCAAACAAATTTGTTTATGAACGTCGCTTGAGACTTCAAAAGTCGAAGTACCACAAAATGAATGCCTCTCTTCCCTTTTAGTTTCGTTGTAATTGTTAAACTTTGACTGCGGTGGATTTTTTTCTTCATGTAATGACTTTAAGACCATCGTGGCATTTATATAATGACTTAGCCATCTTTGTATTATTCATTTCGACTTTATTATGGCTTCCATTGTTACGTATGAATTATTCTGTCATTATTTTTACTTTCTGAAGCAACGACCTATATTTTTTCAAATATTTCCCGTTTACTCTTAGGAGCCTTTCGCCCTTCATTTAATTCTCCGATCTGGTAGGTGCCATTAGAAAAGACTTGAATAACTTGAAAAAGGTCTTCCCACTTAGGGGACCATTTACCCAATTCTCTATCCTTTCGATCCATGGATAGGATTACTTTCCAAACTAAGTCTTCGGGCGAAAAAAAGTTTTAAGTTTAACTTTTTTATTGTAAGATTTCTCTACTCTCTTTTTCTTCCTCTTTAATAGCTCTGAGGCTTTTAACCTTTCTTCGTCTAAGTCAACTAACTCGTCCAATATCATGTTCTAATAGGATTCAGACGGAATCTCATTTTTCCTTTGGACTCTAGTTGATTGAAGATAGATTTCGACTGGTAATACTGCATCGTGACCATACGTCAGTCGAAAAGGCGTAGTGTTTGTAGCCTCTTTAGGGGAGGTTCGACATGCCCATAAAATATGATCAAATGTCTTATGCAAATTCCTTGGCTTTTTCCCCATATGTTTCTTAATCAATCCAATAATTACCTTATTTGCTGCTTCGACTTGACCATTTTCCCGAGCATAATATGGTGTAGATGTCAATAGTTTGAACCTCATTTCTTTAGCAAATTCTTGAACCTTTCAACCAGTGAAAACTGACCCCTGATCAGTTGTAATAGTTTCTAGGATTCCAAACATATAAATGATGTGCCTTTGGATGAATTCGATCACTACTTCTTGATCAATATTCACCAAAGATATAACCTCGATCCACTTAGTGAAATAATCTATACCCACTAGAATGTATCTTTGACTCTTAAATGACGCTGGTCGAATTTTTCCAACCAGATCCAACGCCTAACCTCTAAAGGCCCAAGGTTTCACAATGGAGTGTAGTTCGCTTGTAGGGACATGTTGTATTCCTGCATGTGGCTGGCACTCCTGACACCCTTTAGCGAATTCAATACAATTCTTAAGCATGGTAGGCCAATACATCCTTTATCAAAACAACAACCATTTCATCTTGTGACCTGTCCGATGTGCCCCACATGCCCCACTATGGACATTAGAGAGAGCTAAGTATGCCTCAGATTCGCTAAGGCATTTGACTAAGACTCCTTCAGGTGTCTTTTTAAATAGTTTGTTCCCCACCGATACCTGAATTTTTATTCAACAGACATTATTGTATTTTCTAAGTATTCTACTATTGGCTTTCTCTAATCTTCATCTTACAAACTATCTATGGCTAGTATCTCAAAATTCTCTTTGTCAACATATCATAACTTCGTTGTCTCCAAATTTTTTGGGGATAACTTGGTTGACACAACTATTCCTCTAACTTCGATTGCATTTTGCAATTTTCCTTTTAAAATCTTATATCCAGAAGCAATTTGAGCCAAGTCATTGGCCTATTGGTTCTCAAGTCGAGGTATGTGTCGAATGCTTATCATTTTGAACCTTCGTAATAGTCTATTGGCTATCACAAAGTACATTATAAGATTTTCTTTAACACATTTATACTCTTTTGTAATTTGCTTTATGACTAACTCTGAGTCACCTATTATTTTGACTCGAGTTGCCCCAAATTCCAACAAGATCTCAAGTTCGGCTATCAAAGCCTTGTATCCAGCCTCGTTGTTTGAACAAAGGCCTTCAACCTTATACATTAATTTTGTTGGAATTTTGTTAGGAGAAATAATCAATACTCCCACACCCTATTCATCTTTATGACTAGAACCGTCAAAGTATAATTTCCAAGGTTCAAGCTCCAGATAGTTTAGGGAGTTTTCGACTATAGAGTGGTCGACTATAAAGTCTGCTACCACTTGTCCCTTAACAGCCTTTAAAGGCATGTAAGTTAAAGAATACTCAGTCAAGGCCAATGCCCATTTACCGATTCGACTATGTAAGATTGGTTTCGATAACATATGTTTAATAACGTCGAAATGAGATGAAACGTAAACATTAACTGACTTTATATAATGCTTCAATTTTGTACATTAGAAATATAGACATAGACATAACTTTTCGACTATACTATATCTAATTTCTGCATCATTTAAGACTATACTAAGGTAGTAAATGGCTCTTTCAATGCCATTTTTATCCTCTTGAGACAACATGCTCCCTAAAGTCATATCAGATGTAAATATGTACGATCTCATACTTCTATTCCTATAAGGAGGCGTCAGAATTGGAGGATGAACAATGTAGACTTTGATCTTGTCGAAAGCCTCTTGTTGTGCTTGCCCCCATTCAAAACCTTCCTTATTGAGTCTAAGTAGAGGTGAGAAGGCTTGAGTCTTGCCACTTAAGTTTGAGATGAACCTCCTTAGGAAGTTGATCTTTCCTAGCAACGACTGCAACCCCATTCTTTGTTGATGGCGCTTTCGCTTCCATGATATCCTTGTTCTTGTTTTGATTAGTTTCGATTCCTTTCTTATGGACCACGAAGCCTAGAAAATCCACATCCTTCACACAAAAAGCACATTTAAGAGGATTCATCTTTAGACCATGTTTCCTCATTCTTTCGAATGATTTTCGAAGATGGTCTATATGACTTCTTCCTAAAAAAGACTTAACCACAATGTCATCAATATAAATTTGCATGAAAGTTTCAATGAAGTCATGAAATATAGAGTTCATTGCTCTATGATAAGTTTCCCCAACATTTTTTAGGCCAAAGGGCATCAACACCCATTCGTAGGTGCCTAAGGTGTCAGGGCATCGAAATGCCATTTTTGGCACATCTTTGTCAGCAATAAAAATTTGGTTATACCCAAAATATCCGTCGAGCATGCTAAGATATTTGTACCCTGCAGCAGAATCAACTAACATTTCTGCTATGGGCATTGGATATTCATCCTTTAAGGTTGCATCATTAAGATCTCTGAAGTCAATGCAAACCCTTAAAGTGCCATTTTTCTTAATGACTGGTACAATATTGGCAATCCATTCGACATACCTGGTCGTACAAATGAAATTGCACTTGGAAGCCTCTCGACCTCTTCCTTGATTTTAGACAGAACTTCAGGTGCGAAATGCCTTGGAGTTTGCTTGATTGGCTTCTTTCCAAGCTTTATAAGCAACTTTAGTTCGACTAGTTCCCTGCTTAGTCCCGACATCTTATCGTAATCCCATACGAAGCAGTCCTTGTATCCGAACTGATGTTGGCACTTATGTATGTTGGCCTTTTGATTATCCCTTCTATCATGTCGATTTCTTCTAAAGGATCTTGCGCTAACATCTTTACATCGTTTGCCAACAGATCCTTTTCGAAACCCAAAGGATCGTCATCATAAATGGCGTCAAGCCTCTGGCTTTGCACTTCTTCTTGAACCTTATTAGGTGGTTATGGATTGAAGTCCTTACCAGGACCTTCTAAGTGCGCTTCATTCCTTTTGGCTTCGCCAACCATATATTTGACTTCAGCCTCTAAGGCTGCTTTAAAATTGTTTTCGGCTATATAAGCCAAAATCTTTTTCAATGTCTTTGACTCAGACATCGTCATCAAATTCACTTCCCCAACCAGTTGGTCGGATTCCTCCCGTTCCTCCGAATCCCAAATCTTCTTCACCTATTACCTCCATATCCCATTGGAAACCATGGGTTGGGTGTAGGTACAACGAACAAAACATATTGTCAGCTGACGTAAAGTCAAACCCTGCAGGATTGCAAGGGGCAATGTGTGCCAGGTGTTTGTCGAAGTGCCTGCTATCCACTTGGTTGACTTCCGCCATGTAATAACTCTGGCCCGCCTCTATATTCTCCATTAGTCCACTGTTCCACCAGATTTAAATCCGTTGATATAGTGAAGAAGGTACTACATCGATACGTTGGATCCATTCTCGACCCAAAAGCAGGTTATAGTTGGCTTTTAACGTTATGACCATAAACATAGTGGGCCTTGTGATGGTGCCGACTATGAGGTCCACTTGAATTACCCTTATTATAGTACCAACCTTCCCCTCATGGTTCGATAGAACCATGTTATGGGGTTTAATGTCAGTATCATCCTTTCCTATTCTTTTAAATATGTAATGCGACATTAAATTCACAACCGCTCCACCATCCACTAAGATTTTATTCACTCCGACGTCTTCCACTTTGCCTCTAATAAACATAGGTTTCAAGTGGTTCTTCATCCCTTCATCAAGCCTTTTAAAAAAGGCGTTTTTCTCTTCTATGCACCCATTATTTATTACGTAGTAGCAAACTGGCCTATGCCTGGCCATTTCCACATCAGTTGCATCCTTAGGCTCATCTACTTCCATAACTTTATCGTATTCCCTGGGCAACACAGACACCATGTTACACGTGATATCCAATGATGGCTCTGAAACCATGTTGGAATCGTCTGTCAGCATACATCTTCTAATGCTGCTTGGTCAGACTTCTCTGCAGATTTCTCCTTTTGAGAGGAAAATAGATTCCTTTCGGCGGGCTTATTTTCTTCGTTCCTCTCCTATTTTAGGGGTACATTACTACTTGATTCTTCCTTCGCCAATTCTCCAACCTCTCTCTCAACCTTTCTTTTCCTCTGCTATCTCCTCCACTGAGACCTTGACATATGGTTCTTCCCTTTGTAGTTTTCGGAGTGATACACTAACTGTTTTAAGGTTTGGAATTCCTTACGGTATGCCACTGAGAAACCTCTCTGTACTTAAAAGTTTTGCCACTTCTTATGGCCTTGTTCACCTCTTTCGACAGGCTTCACCCACTTACCCTTAGAGGCATCAGTCGTAGGCTTGAAGGTGGTTGGTCTGTAGTCACAGGCTCCTGGTCTTCCTTCATCTTGCTTCCTGGGTACCCCCTATTGTCAAAGGCAAAAAGGTTGTTGGTGTCTCTCTAGTTTCTCCTATTTTTGGCTAGTCGACCCCCTTCGACGTTCTTTGCTGCCTTTCTATCAAAGATTGAGCTTCACCTTGGGAACAACATCACCTCAGATTTCTTCCTCTGGCACCTGTGAAGGAATTCGACCAAGCTTTCATCTTGCTTGGGATAAGCTACTTTGACATACTCCTTTTGCCTGAGGCTTTGTTCGTCAACCTCCACCGCAGTCTCTTAGGTCACTTCGACCATGTTAACCGCTAAGTCGGCATCCTCAGTGATGTCCAAATCTTGTAACTTAATTTTAAGGCCTCCAATGGCCTCGATTATGTTATTAACCTGTATGAAAATTTCAGTAGTTTCATTTGTTGTGATCATTTAGCTGGAATCCTTAGTGATTCCCCTGTTGAAGCCTTCAGTGACTCCCTGAACGAAACCCTCAGCGGTTCCCTTGTTGAAGCCTCCAGTGACTCCTTAAATGAAACCCTCAGTGGTTCCCTTGTTGAAGCCTTAAGTGACTTCTTGGTTGAAACCTTCGGCGACTTCGACCATTACAACTTTCTCGGTGCAATTCGCAAACACTTCCACCATATTCACAAAAGATGGTTCAACCAAGTGAGCGTCTACCACCTGGAGAGGATTTGAATCGATCCTCATTTGAGACTTTGACCTGTCTCCGAACTTGAGCCTTCCGTCTCTGATAGCCTTCTGCACAAGATCCCTGAAGAGAAAACATTACGAAGTTTTATGGCCCAAAAAATTATGATACTTACAAAAATTCTCTTTTTTCTTTGTTCTAGAGGAGGTATTTTAGCACCAAGAGGCACTATCATCTAGCCATATTTAACTAATAAATTGAAAATCTCGTCACACTTGGTGACGTCGAAGGTGTATGTTTTATTAGGGAAATCATCACTATTTTCTGGTTCGACTGGGTTTTTTCCATTCGAAGGCGCTACGACTTTGCAAGAGTAAGGTGGTCCTTGCTTCAATTCAGTAAGGTCCACTTCGCTTTCGTCAAAATCTAGGGGACCACTACACATTTCTGGATCATCTTTATCCAATTCGACGTAGGCTACCATTTCCCTCCTGTTATTCTTATTTTACCTAGCTTTTTCAGCCTCCAGGCGCTCTACTTGTCGAACCCTGTCAGCCAATTGGGCAATGTCTCTTAGATATTGGGTATCCAGTTTCTTTCTAATGGAATAATCAAGGCCACCAACGGCCATTTCAACCAATTCATGCTCATGCACATGTGTAAAACATTTGGCCTTAAGAAAATAGAATCTATTCAAATGATCATTTATTGGCTCAGAGAATTTTTGTTTAACACTGGCCAATTCCTTCAAACTGATCTTCGACTGTCCCATGTGGAATTGTTCATGGAATAACCTTTTCAGTTGAGTCCAATCATGGATTAAATTTGCTGGCAGCGTGGTGAACCACATAAAGGCATTCTTCGTAAGGGAACTTGGGAAATATTTTATCCTTAGGTTCTCGTTATTAGCAATTTCCCCCGCTTCTATTAGGTACATAGCCACGTGTTCGACAGTGGACTCGTTAGTGTCCCCATAAAATTTAGTAAACTTGGGGACTTTCCACCTAGGGGGTAATTCTGACTGCATAATATATTCAGACAACGGTGATGTGTAATTTGGCCTATGAAGGCCAACATTCACCCCATTTCGTGCCATGATTCTTTCGACATGGCTGCTAGGTTATTATTGTAACACCCTTCTAAATACCCCAAAATATTTAATTAAAATAATAACATATCAATCAGAGTAATTATGCCCCGAAGGGTGTCACACAATCGTTTCACAACAATTATCAAAATATCCTGTCATGCTCATTTATTAAATCAAAATAAGACTCTTTTGCATAATTCGCAGCGGGTACAAAACATCGACATTCAAATCATGTACTACATTACATGTAAAGTTGAATCAACAACTAAATTAAAACATAGTCAAACATTCCCTCCCGATGTTACATCTACCAGAGCATGACCCACTAAGGACGACACTAGACTCCATAGCACTAGCTTCTACTCAACTCACTGCTCGTTACCTGAAAAATAGATGTAAGGGTGAGTTCCTCAATCAATATAATAAGCATTATAGAACAACATGTAATGCTAAGTAAATAACACATCAATTCACCCTAATCAGACTACGCACTCAGCAACGGCAATATCCGTTCAAACATCATATTCAACAGTAACATATAGCATATGTATAATCTCAACCATACTCAACATCAACAACACAACACATAACACACATATAATACTGGAATACATCCATTCATATTATATGCCATACATTCATTATGAAATGAGACTCCACACATGCGGTACCGACTATTCTTGAACATACAGTTCAAGCTCACCGACCAAATCCAGATACGGCTACTAAGCTCACTAGTCCCACTCATTTGAGATCTAATGACTCACTCACTAATTCCTCACCATGGGAATTAGCTACAGCCCCGAAGGCTAGACTATGCACACTAATCATCTAGCATGCAAACATCAACAACAAACCCACCATGGTTCACTCACTAATTCCTCACCATGGGAATTAGCTACAGCCCCAAAGGCTAGAATAAGCATGCTAATCACCTAGCAATGCAACAACAACAGCAACAATTCAAGAATAGACATAAGCTCACACTCTAAGTCATAAAACAGTCTATTCACAAATGCATACATAACTGATACATTCACAGCATCATGCTTATCATCACACATCATTAATACATTTTATCACAAAAGCATATCACATCATACCACATAATCAAATACAGTATTAGCACACTCTACTAATACCTATACCACTCAAAACAACGGGAAATGATCCCTGCTACATCATACATCAGCTAAGTACATCACTCAGCCTAAACAACCAAAAACTGCACAACAACAGCACAGAAAAATCACAATTCTGCCCATACGCGTATCGCCTATGTCCATACGCGTATTGCCCACGCCTGACCAAATCCATACGCGTAATGCCCACGCCCATACGCGTATGCTACGCGTATCACATTCCCATACGCGTACCAACAGAGACCAAAACACGTTCAAAACATCATCTTCCTCATCCATACGCGTATTGCCTAGTGCCATACGCGTACCAGCCATCTCATACGCGTATTGCCTAGTGCCATACGCGTATGACCAGAGCCAGAAATTCCAGATCTGCAATGGCTTTCTCTGCTACGAGATCTATCCAATTCCAACCTTCTACAGTCCAATTTTCATACATGTTCGTTCGTTTTATCAATTACAGATCATACACATTCGGCTTCCCAAATTGCTAACCTTACTACCTCTAATTCCTACGAGTTTTCGTCAATTATCATCCAATTTCGTCCATCAAATATTTCACAATTTCAGCATGCATCATTCAAATCAGAGTCAAAATCCATGGTTTCTTACTACCCATCACATATCATCCCATAATACCCATTAATCGATGATAAACCCCCCTTACCTGAGTAAATCCGGCAGTCTCTGAGCTCCAAGCTTTCCCTTCCTTCAACCTTTGTTCTTTTGCTTTTTGCCCTTTCTGCCTCTTTTCCCTTTTCACGTGAAAAATAACTTTTTACCAAAAATGGGATTTTTCTAACTTCCAACTTATATATTTTCCAAATTATATTATTATTCCAATAATAATAATAATTCAATAATCCCAAAATAATAATAATAATAATTATAATCCAATTGTCTAATTAAATTAATAAATCTATTATTAACTTAATTTAAATAATAATCATATTATTATCGGGGTGTTACAACTCTCCCCCACTAAAAGAGTTTTCGTCCTCGAAAACATACCTCAATCGAATAACTCCGGATAAGACTCCTTCATCTGACTCTCAAGTTCCCAAGTCACATTGCCACCTGCTGGTCCTCCCCAAGCTACCTTCACCAAGGCAATCTCTTTACCCCGCAACTGCTTCAACTCTCGATCCTCGATCCTCATAGGTGATGTTTCAACAGTCAGGTTATCTCTCACCTGTACATCATCTACTTGGACTACATGCGACGGATCATGAATGTACCTCCTCAACTGAGACACATGAAAAACTTCATGCAAATTCGCAAGCGACGGCGGTAAAGCGATACGATAGGCTACCTCCCATATCCTCTCCAAAATCTGATAAGGACCAATAAAACGAGGCGTCAACTTCTTCGACTTCAAAGCTCGACCAACTCCAGTTATCGGAGTAACACGAAGAAACACATGATCTCCCTCTTGGAACTCAAGTGACTTCCTCCTTTTGTCGTGATAACTCTTCTGACGACTCTGAGCAATTCTCATCTTCTCCTGAATCATCTTAATCTTTTCTGTAGTCTGTTGAACAATCTCCGGTCCAACCACAGCACTCTCACCGGACTCATACCAACATAAAGGTGTCCGACATCTCCTACCATACAAAGCTTCAAACGGTGCCATACCAATGCTCGAATGAAAACTATTGTTGTAGGTAAACTCAATCAAAGGCAAATAACAATCCCAAGCACCTCCTTTTTCCAGAACACAAGCTCTCAAAAGATCCTCTAGCGACTGAATCGTCCTCTCAGTCTGACCATCAGTCTGCGGATGATATGCAGAACTCAATCTCAGCTTAGTTCCCAAAGCCTTCTGCAAACCTTCCCAAAACTTCGATGTAAATCTAGGATCTCTGTCCGAAACGATACTCGACGGAATACCATGCAAACTTACAATCTTCTCAATATACAACTCAGCTAATCTCTCTAACGGATAATCCATTCTGATCGGAATGAAATGAGCCGATTTTGTCAATCTGTCAACAATCACCCAAATAGCTTCAAAATTCTTACTTGTCCTCGGTAAACCAGAAACAAAATCCATACTGATACTATCCCACTTCCACTCTGGAATGGCCAACGGTTGCATTAGCCCAGACGGCTTCTGATGCTCAATCTTCGACTTCTGACAAGTCAAACAGGAATAAACAAAACTCGCAATTTCTCTTTTCATTCCCGGCCACCAAAATAGCTTCTTCAAATCATGATACATCTTCGTAGCTCCAGGATGAATACTCAGGCCACTACGATGTCCTTCCTCAAGAATACTCTTCTTAAGTTCGGTAACATCCGGAATACACACCCGATTACCAAATTTCAAGACACCATTCTCATCAACTCTGAATTCACCACCTTGGCCTTGATTCACTAAAGTCAACTTATCAATCAAAAGCATATCGGATTTCTGACCCTCTCTGATCTCATCCAGAATACCACTTGTTAATTTCAACATTCCCATTTTAACACTATTGTGAGTACTCTCACACACCAAACTCAAGTCTCTAAACTGTTCAATTAAATCCAACTCTTTAACCATTAACATAGACATATGCAATGATTTCCGACTCAATGCATCAGCCACTACGTTTGCTTTACCCGGATGGTAATTCAAACCAAAGTCATAATCCTTCAGAAATTCTAACCATCTCCTCTGTCTCATATTCAGCTCTTTCTGATCAAACAAATACTTTAAACTTTTATGGTCACTGAAAACCTCAAATCTTGACCCGTACAAATAATGCCTCCATAATTTCAGAACAATTACCACAGCTGCCAACTCTAAATCATGTGTCGGATAGTTCCTTTCATGAATCCTCAGTTGTCTCGAAGCATAAGCTATAACCTGCTTGTTCTGCATCAACACACCACCCAAACCCAACAATGAAGCATCACAGAAAACCTCAAATGATTCCGACGGACTCGGTAATATCAGAATAGGAGCAGTGGTCAACCTTCTCTTTAACTCTTGGAAACCTTCTTCACATTTCGAATCCCAAACAAACGCTTGCCCCTTTCTAGTCAACATCGTCAACGGTAACGCCAACTTAGAAAATCCCTCAATGAACTTCCTATAATACCCAGCCAAACCAAGAAAACTTCGAATCTCAGCAACAGACTTCGGAGCTTCCCACTTAGATACCGCTTCTATCTTAGAAGGATCAACAGCAACACCACCTCTTGAAATCACATGACCAAGAAAACTAACCTCTTCTAACCAAAATTCACACTTAGACAGTTTAGCAAATAACTTCTTTTCTCGGAAGACTTCTAAAATCACTCTCAAATGCTCAGCATGCTCTTCTTCAGATTTCGAATACACCAAAATGTCGTCAATAAACACCACAACAAAATGGTCTAGATACGGATGGAAGATCCTATTCATATACTCCATAAGTACTCCAGGCGCATTAGTCACACCAAAAGGCATCACAGAATACTCATAATGTCCATACCTTGTTCTGAAAGCAGTCTTCTGAATATCCTCAGTTTTCACACGTATCTGATGATACCCAGATCTCAAATCTATCTTGCTGAACACACTCGCACCAACCAATTGATCCATCAAATCATCAATCCTCGGCAAAGGATACCGATTCTTGATCGTCACTTTGTTCAGTTGCCTGTAGTCCACACACAACCTCATAGTACCTTCTTTCTTCTTAACCAACAACACTGGTGCACCCCACGGTGACACACTCAGACGAATAAATTTCTTATCCAACAGATCTTCCAGCTGACTCTTCAATTCAGCTAACTCAACAGCAGACATACGGTACGGAGCCATCGATATCGGTCTAGTACCAGGTACCAAATCAATCGAGAACTCAACTTCACGCTCTGGCGGCAATTCATTCACTTCTTCAGGAAACACATCAGGAAAATCACACACCACAGCCAGATCACAAATCACCAGTTTATCTTTAGCTTCCAAAGTCGCTAACAGCATAAACAACTCTGCCCCATCTACTACTGCCTCATCCACCTGCCTTGCAGATAGAAACAAATTCTTTCCTTCCTCAATCTCAGGAAAAATCATAGTCTTATCAAAACAGTTAATAGAAACTCGGTTAAACACCAACCAGTTCATTCCCAAGATAACATCAATCTGCACTAACGGAAGACACACAAGGTCTATCCCAAAGTCTCTACCAAAAATACTCAAAGGACAATTCAAACAAACTGAAGTAGTAGTCACTGAACCCTTCGCAGGAGTATCAATCACCATACTTCCAAGCATCTTAGATATCTCTAACTTAAGTTTCACAGCACAATCCAAAGATATAAAGGAATGAGTAGCACCTGTGTCAATAATAGCTACAAGAGGAAAGCCAGTAATATAACACGTACCTCGGATCAAACGATCATCTGCAGAAGTCTCAGAACCCGATAAAGCAAAGACCTTGCCTCCTGACTGATTCTCTTTCTTCGGCTTAGGACACTGTGGACTGATATGACCCACTTCTCCACAGTTGAAACAAGTCACAGTCTTCAACCGACACTCTGCAGCCAAATGACCACCTTTTCCACACTTGAAACACTTCATCTCAGCACTGGTACACTCATGAACACGATGTCCAGCCCGACCACATCTATAACACTTAACAGGGGCACTAGAGTCTCCCCCACTAGGCCTCTTCATCCCACTCTGCCTCTGAAAACCTTGGCCAGCTGCATACGGTTTTCCACGATCAATCTGATTCTTACCTTTCCTATCAACCCTTTGCTGATAGCTCTCTGCTCTAGCCTTGGAATCCTGCTCGAAAATCCTGCAACAGTCAACCAAATCAGAAAACACCCTGATCCGCTGATATCCAATCGCCTGCTTGATCTCGGGACGCAACCCGTTCTCAAACTTCACACATTTGGAAAATTCCCCAGTAGCCTCACTATAGGGAGTATAATACTTTGACAGCTCTGTGAACTTAGCAGCATACTCAGTAACAGACCGGTTACCCTGCTTCAATTCCAAGAATTCTATCTCTTTCTTTCCTCTGACATCCTCTGGAAAGTACTTCCTCAGAAATCTCTCTCTGAACACAGCCCAAGTGATCTCAGCATTTCCAGCAGATTCCAACTCAGTGCGGGTAGCAACCCACCAATCATCAGCTTCCTCTGACAGCATATGCGTACCGAACCTGACCTTCTGGTTATCGGCACACTCAGTTACTCGGAAGATTCTCTCGATCTCCTTCAACCACTTCTGAGCGCCATCTGGATCGTATGCTCCCTTAAACATTGGAGGATTGTTCTTCTGGAACTCACTCAGTTGACGAGCAGCTCCCATCCCCACAACATTCGGATTTCCTCCAAGTACTCCAGCTAGCATACCCAGAGCCTCAGCAATTGCAGCATCATCTCTACCTCTTCCAGCCATCTCTATTCTGAAAACCCAAACAAACTAAAACAATGAGTACTGATAGGGTTACATAACACCTATACCGTACAGGGGAAACAGAATAATTACGACTCAACTCGACCGACTATGCTCTGATACCACTAATGTAACACCCTTCTAAATACCCCAAAATATTTAATTAAAATAATAACATATCAATCAGAGTAATTATGCCCCGAAGGGTGTCACACAATCGTTTCACAACAATTATCAAAATATCCTGTCATGCTCATTTATTAAATCAAAATAAGACTCTTTTGCATAATTCGCAGCGGGTACAAAACATCGACATTCAAATCATGTACTACATTACATGTAAAGTTGAATCAACAACTAAATTAAAACATAGTCAAACATTCCCTCCCGATGTTACATCTACCAGAGCATGACCCACTAAGGACGACACTAGACTCCATAGCACTAGCTTCTACTCAACTCACTGCTCGTTACCTGAAAAATAGATGTAAGGGTGAGTTCCTCAATCAATATAATAAGCATTATAGAACAACATGTAATGCTAAGTAAATAACACATCAATTCACCCTAATCAGACTACGCACTCAGCAACGGCAATATCCGTTCAAACATCATATTCAACAGTAACATATAGCATATGTATAATCTCAACCATACTCAACATCAACAACACAACACATAACACACATATAATACTGGAATACATCCATTCATATTATATGCCATACATTCATTATGAAATGAGACTCCACACATGCGGTACCGACTATTCTTGAACATACAGTTCAAGCTCACCGACCAAATCCAGATACGGCTACTAAGCTCACTAGTCCCACTCATTTGAGATCTAATGACTCACTCACTAATTCCTCACCATGGGAATTAGCTACAGCCCCGAAGGCTAGACTATGCACACTAATCATCTAGCATGCAAACATCAACAACAAACCCACCATGGTTCACTCACTAATTCCTCACCATGGGAATTAGCTACAGCCCCAAAGGCTAGAATAAGCATGCTAATCACCTAGCAATGCAACAACAACAGCAACAATTCAAGAATAGACATAAGCTCACACTCTAAGTCATAAAACAGTCTATTCACAAATGCATACATAACTGATACATTCACAGCATCATGCTTATCATCACACATCATTAATACATTTTATCACAAAAGCATATCACATCATACCACATAATCAAATACAGTATTAGCACACTCTACTAATACCTATACCACTCAAAACAACGGGAAATGATCCCTGCTACATCATACATCAGCTAAGTACATCACTCAGCCTAAACAACCAAAAACTGCACAACAACAGCACAGAAAAATCACAATTCTGCCCATACGCGTATCGCCTATGTCCATACGCGTATTGCCCACGCCTGACCAAATCCATACGCGTAATGCCCACGCCCATACGCGTATGCTACGCGTATCACATTCCCATACGCGTACCAACAGAGACCAAAACACGTTCAAAACATCATCTTCCTCATCCATACGCGTATTGCCTAGTGCCATACGCGTACCAGCCATCTCATACGCGTATTGCCTAGTGCCATACGCGTATGACCAGAGCCAGAAATTCCAGATCTGCAATGGCTTTCTCTGCTACGAGATCTATCCAATTCCAACCTTCTACAGTCCAATTTTCATACATGTTCGTTCGTTTTATCAATTACAGATCATACACATTCGGCTTCCCAATTGCTAACCTTACTACCTCTAATTCCTACGAGTTTTCGTCAATTATCATCCAATTTCGTCCATCAAATATTTCACAATTTCAGCATGCATCATTCAAATCAGAGTCAAAATCCATGGTTTCTTACTACCCATCACATATCATCCCATAATACCCATTAATCGATGATAAACCCCCCTTACCTGAGTAAATCCGGCAGTCTCTGAGCTCCAAGCTTTCCCTTCCTTCAACCTTCGTTCTTTTGCTTTTTGCCCTTTCTGCCTCTTTTCCCTTTTCACGTGAAAAATAACTTTTTACCAAAAATGGGATTTTTCTAACTTCCAACTTATATATTTTCCAAATTATATTATTATTCCAATAATAATAATAATTCAATAATCCCAAAATAATAATAATAATAATTATAATCCAATTGTCTAATTAAATTAATAAATCTATTATTAACTTAATTTAAATAATAATCATATTATTATCGGGGTGTTACAATTATCCGCCGCCATATCATCACGTCGAATCTAATGTATGACTTCGTCAACATCTTGGTTCCTATTCACCATCACTACCCTTGGTTGTCTTTCCCTTGGGATTGATGGCTCAGGCCCCGGGGGTTCGACTATAAGGGGGTCACTGGTGGACCATGTGTCCATACATAAGACAAAATGGGTCCAATTTGGGCAATCGACTGCACATGCATCGTATTTGTCGTGGGTGGTACAAGTTCATATACAGATCTTGTGACCATAGTTCCCCATGTCGAAGATGACCGGGGGGGGGGGGGTCTTCATTCTTTGGTGGATTTTGATTCACCATCCTCCTTACTTATCCTTTCCTTAGTCTTTCCTCGTTGTTTGTGGCTATTTTGCCACATCTAAGTCTCATGCAACAAAGTTAGAGAGATAGTAAAATGAAGAACAAATACAAAAATTTCCTAAAAGAAAAAAAAGTTTTTAAGAATAGTATTGTCCCACTGGGCGTGCCAATATATTTACCGTGAAAATTGGTAAACAATCTCTGATCTCCAAAAAATGGTTTACTTTACAGGATCAATCAGTGAATCCTAGTACATGTACTTTTGTTAAATATTTTTTTGAAAGTTTATGAACACTTCGATAATGCTCATGATTTGAGAATGTTTTTTTAAAGTTTAAAAAGTAGAATGCAGAATGTGTAAAGGAATTGCAATAAAAGAACTTTAAAGTAAATTGCAGTAAGTAAGAATAATGGATAAACTGCGAACAATTTCAATTAAAATGAAAAGATGGTGATTCACACGTACATTCTCAACAATCTCGTTTCTTAGATATACTTAGATACTTAGAGTAATTTATGAGCATTTGTATACTGATTGAACACACCTAAGTATTATGCATTAAGACTCATATTTATACTAAGTCGAAAATAACTGCTATCGACGGTCTTTCCTCCAGAAAGCGACACGTTTTGCTTGTATGTCCTCATTTCACCGTAGCTTTACACACGTCCTTCTCAAATAAATGGATAAGAACAAAAGACAATTAACGTCAGTATTGCTTCTGTCGAAATTACGATTTAAACCCAAAATCATTTCTAAGTTTTAAAACCAGCATCTCCCTCTTATCACAAGATCTCTTCGACAATATCTCCCTTTCCGACAACATTTCCTTCTTCCTGTCGAAGTTGAAACAAACACTTTCTTTTGTCCATCATACTTAATCAAACCTTGACGTCGAAATCTCAACTAACACCTACACCATAATTTTGGCGCGTTTGTTTTTTTAAAAATATTTTTTATAGTATAATTTAATTTTATGTATAATAAATTTACATAGAAAATTTAAATAAAAATTTGTTTTGAATAGTTATTTTTTAAATATTATTTTAAATATTTATATCTTATTAAAAAAAATTTGATACAAAATTTTAAAAAATCACTTAATTATTAAAAATATAATTTTTCGAAAAATTGCGATATAACAATGACTTTTAAAATACAACAATTTAAAAAATTAATTTTAAATATATTTTAATATTTAATAATATATGTTTATATTATATGATGATAAAATTAATTATTTAATTTCAAAAATAAATATAAAAAATTTGTAAAATTTTAAAAAATAGTTTTATAAATCCATTTAAAAAAAAATCTATTTACTTTGAAATTTTTTGTTTAAGTTTATTTCATACATCGATTACCCATTCTCTTTTCTTCTGTTATATGATTGTTTATGATTCCGCGACACTACTGTTCAGGGATCTTCCTAGGGTTTCAGACCGATTTCAATGCAGGTATATCCTAACCCACCACTCTATGAACTCTTTCATTTGCGATTTGATGAAATTTGTATTCAAAAAGAGGAACTTAATCCTAACCCTAGTAGCCTTAATGCAGTCCCTAAAAGTATGATTCACTGTTTCCACAAGACCTAGGTCATGTTTAAGAGCATGGAATGCCCTTTCTTAGTGAAATGAAATTATTATTCAATATCTTTCAAAATAGCATAGCTTGTATGGGGGAATTTTTAGCTTTGAATGTTTAGGTCAAAAAACAGAATTCTCTACTTTTGTCATTCTTCTATGCTTTGATGTTGAAATAGGTAGACTTAATAGAGCACACACCATTTTTTAAAATATTTTTTTAATGTTGTTTAGTTTAGTTGAATGAGTTTATTGTATTAATGTATTGAAGTTTTTGTTGTCAATGAACTGATGCAGAACTTTTATTATTTTTGAATAAGTGTATTGCTTCCTTACATGAAGACAAGCCCACCATCTGTATGATAGTTTGCTTGTGAGAAGAAAGAGAACATATTTACAGATTTTTATGTGAAATATGGCAAACAGCAAATATGAGTATGTCAAATGTTTTGAGCTTGAGGATGAGGTGATGTTTCCGAGTTTCATCCTTGTTTCGATCAATGCTTGTAAATTACCCAAGCCTTATGATGTAAATGTCTTGAATTTGATGAACTCTTGTGCTATTGCGGTGCTCGAAGAGTTTGCAGACATAGTCCTTGCATATGGGTTTAGTGATGAGTATACCTTTGTTTTCAAGAAAAGCACCAAGTTCTATGAAAGGCGAGCTAGCAAAGTATTATCCATTATTTCTTCTTTTTTCTCATCTGTCTTTGTGAGAAAATGGCACGAATTCTTCCCGCAGAAGGAACTACATTCTCCTCCTTCCTTCCATGGGAAAGTTGTACCTTGTGCATCCATAGATGCCCTTCAAGCTTATCTTTTGTGGAGGCAAAATATATGTCATTTGAAAAATCAATATGATCAATGCTTTTGGCGACTTGTTGAGCGTGGAATGAATGAGACGGAAGCACGGGAGTTCATCGACGGAGCTAAGAAACGCGACTTAAATGATATTTTATTTGACGAGTTCAATGTCAATTACAATACACTGGATCCAATTTTTCGACAAGGTTCCTGTATTTTAAAGACAATGGTAGGGGCTGTGGTGAAGTACACAGAAACAGGTGCTCCAGTTAAAAGACAAAGGAGGGAGATAATCACAGTGCATTCCAAGAAAATAGCAAGCACACGATTTTGGAATGAGCATTCTATTCTTTTGAAGGAGCTTGGTGTTTTTGTGGAGGAGATTAACAACGTGAAACCGGAGTATGTGAGGTCCTTTGAATTTGATAGCAAGTTGATGCCATCTACATGGGTTGTAGTTCGGATAGATGGATGCCACTTCCACAAATTTTCTGAGATACATGAATTTGCGAAGCCAAATGATGATCGAGCTCTTAACTTGATGAATTCATGTGCGGTGGCTGTCTTGGAAGAGTTTAGGCAGGATATAGTCTTCGCTTATGGGGTTAGTGATGAGTACAGTTTCATTCTTAAGAACTCCACTGATCTTTATGAAAGGAGAGCTAGTAAAATCATATCAGCCATTGTGTCTTTCTTCACATCCACTTATGTGATGAGATGGAAAATTTTCTTCCCTCAAAGCGAGTTAAACTACCCTCCTTCTTTCGATGCACGAGCAGTGTGCTATCCATCTGCCGAGATTTTACGGGACTATCTTTCGTGGAGGCAAGTGGATTGCCACATAAACAATCAATATAACACTTGTTTCTGGAAGCTTGTTGCATCTGGAAAAAGCAAAAGGGAAGCTCAACGTAGTTTAAAGGGTGCTCAACTGCAAAAGAAAATCGAGGAATTGGCTATCGACTACAATAAATTGCCAGTGATGTTCCGACAAGGATCCTCAGTTTTTTGGGATAGGGTAGACAATGTTCTCATCCATCAGGGGAATGGAGAGTTTTCTGAAAATTATGGAAATGTCATTGTAGAACATATTGACATCATTGGATCAGCCTTTTGGCTAGAACACCCTGGTATTCTTTATGGAAAGGTTGAGTCTGATAATTAAAACTTAATTGCTTTATTTTTGTGCTGCTAATTTTATTTTTGTTTAGTTTGGTTTAACATTCTTGAATAAATATTTCATTTTCTTATTTAAGATAATGAAATTGGGAAGTACTACATAGGTTTTATTATTGTGATTGCAAATATGCATGCAAGCTTTAGATCCCTTTACTTTTCCCTCCTGGTGAATTAGTCTTTTTGCACCATTACAACATACAACCTTGGCATAGCAACCGTACTACAGGCCTGATCACAATCTGCAAGATATTAGGACCAAAATATTTCCATTTAAACGAAAAAAGGTTAAAGCCGAAGAAGTTGTTTTGTCAATACCCCTGCTGCAAAAAGAAAAGATCTCTTTCATCTTTGGTGGTTAGTGCTCCCAAAATTTTGACTCATACAAGCTTTACTGGCAAGAGAACAAAAACTGGTACAAGAAAGGCTGCTGCTTTACGTGGAATACAGTTATTAATAGCGGCCGCTCCAAGCACTATCTCGGGATTCTCTCCCGGTGCGGCAATCCTCCGCTACGGAGGAGCGGCGCTCGTCCCAGTTTTGGATAGTGGCCGGGAAAGCTGGGATAGCAGGTTGCGGGAGCGGAGCGCTTCCCGGTCCGGAGCGGTTTTCTACTTTTAGGGCTTTTTTGAAGTGCGAAAAAACCTTTTAACCCTTAAAAAGTTTAAAATTGGAAAATTTATTATAGTCGTTCGTGTTTTCTCCTCTGTCGTTCGTGTTTTTTCACCTTTCTCCAGCGCGTTTCTTCTGATTTCTGCTTTTCTATTTTGTTCTCTATCATTTTCTTCTCTATTCATTGTTTTTCTATTCTCTTTCAGGTTGTTTTTTCTTTCATATCATTGTTTTTTTTTCCTTTCTTTTAAAATATAGTGATTATGGAATTAATATATGTAGATTATTCCTATAATTAGTCCAAAAAGTTATTTAATCTACATTAAATATATATGTAGATTATTCATATAATTAGTCCAAAAAATTATCCCGCTATCTGCTATCCCATTTTTGGGGTTGGCTGCTCCGCTTCGCTATCCGGGATTAATAACTCTGATGTGGATGCAGTTTTATCCCCGAAGGTTCCATAAAGAAAGAAGAAACACATGACAAGAGATTCTGGTAAGCTCAGCATCTACTTTAATTTGGGACACTAGGACTTACATTACATTTCAATTTGTGGCTGTGCTTTTACTTGAACAATTATGACATTGTTACATGTGATTATGAGCGTGGACGATTGTTATAGTTTTGTAGGGTTCTTTCATAGCTGTGACTTATAAGAAGCATAGACCTAATGAAGATACAAACAACAATGTGGACCTTACTGATGGAAAGGCTGATCTCTGGACGCCCGTGAACTGCCTTGTTGAAGCGGCCAATAGAACAAAGTCCTCAAAGTCAGATTTACAAGGGACTCCTCTTACCAAATTAGAGTCTCCAGGTATTCCTCACGGTGGATTAGTGATGTCTGAAATTACCAAATCAGAGCCATCAGAGCCACCTACATCTGTTCAGAGTGAATTCCGCATGCCTAAAACCAAGAACAGGAGTAATGGACATAAAACAAAGTTTGGAGATGACAAGGATGGAAACACCTTGCCTTCAGGACCAGTGAAGCGAAAAAGGTTGTGTCCTGCTAATCAGAAGAGAACAGCAGCATCTGAGATGTCTGCCTCAGCACAACTCGTCCTAGATGCAACAGGAAAAGCAGTCCTATTTGGTTTACATTAATTGCTTCAGAAGACCAGTAAGTTACCTTTCTATATGCAACCTCTATTCTATTGATCTTACTAATCATAAGCTATTTTTCTTCTATGGATCCTAAAGCATTCATTGATCTTGGTCTTGATCTTGTTATTCAGGAATGGAGAAATTTTCTTGCCGCAGATCTCGGCCTGCTATTTAGGAATAAAGTAACTTTTTCAACTAATGTAGTCTTAAGTTTTTTGGGATTGAGTTAGGCCTAGTCTCAAGTTTTAAGAGAAACATGCAAAGTTACTCCTTACCAGAATTTTGCTTATAGAAGTTGGATAGTTATTTTCCCTTCCTCCTTGAACATATTATGTGTGTTTCCCTGTAATTCTGCTATCACAAACAAATAACTATCATGTACAGATTGGGTTTCTATGTACATGACCACAACCACAGTAATGGTGAAAAATACTCCCATTGATCTGGCAGCTATTGTAGTCAGTAACAAGTAATTAAAACTAAAATTTTGGAACAATTTGCTGAGAAGGGACACATGTTCAGAGAATATAAGTTTCTTTTTTTTTTCTTCTTATTTTGTCCCCTCTCATATTTACTCAATGGATGTAAAGGATATTAACTCTTTTAACATACTTCCGGAGCTTCTTTAACAGAAATGCCAAACATTTGTAGAAGCTGATTTTATGGTTATCATCAATACTTGTTTACTTGTGGGATTATCTTGAAAAGTCTTAGAAGATTATGCTATCTTCGACATGTTTGAGATATTTACCTTAAGCCCAGGGATGGTACTGTGCCCGACTCGTTTATTCAAAAGTACCTCATGAAGAAACTTAATCTTGCTAGTGAAGCAGAGGTAAGCTCATTCTAATAACTTAACGATTGCCATAATCCTGTCATATTTCCCACTTCTTTTCCATGTTATCAACTTATCTCACTTTTTCTTTTTTGTTGAAGTTTTTAATAATAGCATGTGTTTAGTTCTCAATACCTTATATAAATATAAGGTGTCGAGTTTGTTGTTGTCTGATTGAAACATATCTAGATGAGACAAAGCAACCTAGTACAGATCTTTTGAGTTACGCATAAACAATAGTGTTTGCTGGTTCAGTATAGTGACATGGTTTGATGCTATTTTCTACCGGTGGAAGTACTATGTAGGGATCAACCTGTGCTCCTATCTTTGCAAATGCATAACTTAGTAGATATGTGTTCTGCACAACTTCAACATCGAAAAAGGGTGTTGATCTCTACATAAATGAATTTTGTCTCTGTCCCCTTGTTATTACTCACTTTGATTCCTTAATTACTCCTCTCACTCACCTCCAACTAACCACCTTGTGAAATGTAGAAATATTTGCATACCCCTATGATAGAACCCAATTGAGACGTGAAGGCCCAAAAGCCCAGCAATTTGGAAATAATGATAAGGAAAAATTTCAATGCACCTTATATGTTACTTAGGCACTAGATAAAAATACTTAAATGATCTTAGATTTCGGAGATACATCTCCGGACACACCTTGAAACGTTAAATGAATCAGAGATGCATCTCTCTAATAATTTAAAACATATACAATGTGTCATATTCAAAAGTCATTTTACAAGTTTATTGTATCGAAGATGCATCTTTGTTTATTTTACGGAGTTGTATCTCCGTAACCTATAAGAACAAAATAATATATGTTATGTTTTGTTTACATGTATTCATATGAAGATTTAAACCATTCAACTCATATGTAAAAAATGACGTATATAAATCCAATTGGTATAAATGTCATATATAAATAAAATTGAATACAATGATAAAGTAGCATGAGATGAAAATAAAATACAATCCACAATACAACTATTATATGTTACTGCACTGTTGTGTATGTCAAACTACATCTCCTCGGGCTCCTCGACCATCATTCCTGTTTTCGGAGATGTATCTCCGGAAGCACCTCTTGTACACTTAATAAGTAAGACCATACTGAGAGGCATCCTATATATTGAGTAATTTTTATTCCGAAGATGCATCTCCAAAACTTTTTAAGAAGGACTTTAATTATTTAACAGTTTAGTAGATATTCCGGAGATGCATATCTGGAATTATGGACAACATTTTGAAATTTACATCACTTGGCATGTCAGATATTTTCAGAGATGCATCTCAGGAAATATCCGATAAAAGAATCAGTTGCATGATGATACAACCATTATTGACATAGTTGATTTTCACCCTAAAAAACCTTCATTCTCAATCTATTTTGACTCCAAATCTCCATCATTTTGGTTCATCACATCATAGGGAGCAAAAGAAGATAGAATTTTGGGTAAAGATTCTTTTGTTCCCTATGCATTGTTCACATTAATCTTTCATTTTTACTGAAAAAAATTATGTTGTGTCTGAAAATGTATCTTTGGAACGTATATGAACTTGTCCGGAGATGCATTTCTCGAATTTGTCTATGTTCATTTTTGAAGTCATTCTGCAGCAGTAGTAGCGCTTATGTTCTGTTATGGTTTTAATTGTTTTCATTAGATATGGTGCACCCGATGTTTTCTCAAAACAAGTTGTTTCTCAGAATGTCCAAGGTGTGGTTGTTTCACCGGATGTTCAAGGTGTCGTTGTGAAGGCGGTAGATGTTGGCAACGACTTTAAAAACAAGCAAGAGTTTGAATCTCGTGATCATATGCTTCAATGGATTTGTATGGAGGCCTCTAAACTTGGATTTGATGTGGTTATCGGAAGGTCCGATAATGGTTTGGATAAAAGATGCGCCTTTGAGACAATGACTTGCGAAAGAAGCGGGAAATATATAACTCCTCTCCGAAATTTTAAAAAAGACGACAACGGTACAAGAAAATGTGATTGTGAGTTTAAGGTTCGTGGCTATATGTTGGCAAACAAAAAGTGGAGATTTAATGTGATATGTGGTTTGCATAACCATGATTTGTGTTTAAAATTAGCCGGTCATCCTAGTGTCTGTCGGCTCAAGCCGAAAGAGAAGGAATGTGTTGTTGACATGACCTTGAATCTTGTTCAATCGAAAAATATACTTGCGACATTGAAATGAAAATGACCCAAAAATATATCAAATATCAAGCAAGTGTATAATATTTGTACCCCACTAACAGTTACGTGTCTAGGTACCGAACATGCGATGATGGAGTTATCATTAGAGATATTTTTTTGGACTCATCCTGATTCCATAAAGTTGTTCAACACGTTTCCTACGATGTTCATACTTGATTCAAACTACAAGACCAACAAGTATAAACTTTTATTATTGGAGATGGTTGGTGTGACCTTAACCAAGAAGACATATTATGTTGGTTTTGCATTTATTGAGTGTGAAAAAAAGGACAATTTTACTTGGGCATCAGAGGTGTGCCAGACACTGTTGAAAGTATAAGGTGAGATGCCTAAAGAGATTATTATCGACCGCTATACCGCATTGATGAATTTGGTTGCAAAGGTATTTCCTTCTTTTTATGCATTACTTTGTAGGTATCACATAACAAAGAATGTGAGAAGTCGGGTTAAACCCGTGGTAGGGACGAAACAGATAGAGTCCAAAGATGGAAAAATGGTGAAGACGGGTGTGGTTGTAGAAAAAATAATGGATGCATGGAATCGTATAATAAATTATTCCACAAAAGAACTATATGTCAATTCCGTTATTCATTTCAGGAAAGTGTTTGAAAGTCGATGACAACATGAAACTCCACATCAAAGAACAATCGAGGAATATTGCCTATTTGGAAACCACAGACATGAAACCGCCCTTTCAGCCTGTAAAAACAAAAGGTGCTCCAAACAAAATGAAGCCTACACCGAATAACAATTTGACTATGATCTACTTCATATTTTGAACATGTTGACAAAGTTTTTTTCGACTCACCGACTCCAAAATCTCAAAAAGGTGCTGCCAAAGGCGCTCACATTAGCAAACCACCTCCGACGCCGCTTCCACGGAAGATTCCTTTCATCGATGAGATGCTGATTTTTATGCACAAATATATTGAGCGGATCATCAATGTTGTGCGAAACGATAATTGCGGTTACCAAGCCGTTTCAACTTTATTCAGTAAAGGAGAAGATAATCATACACTTGTTTGACATCAGTTTATCCATGATTTGAAGACGCATAAAGAATCACATACATGATTGTATGAAAAGAAAGAAAAATTTGATACGGTTTATGAGTCTCTTGTTCCTTGCTTGAGCGGTCCGACATCGAAGGAAAAATGGATGTGCTTTTCTGAAATAGGTCACCTAATAGCATGTGTGTATGATAGATCACCAGAGTGAACAACTCATTCAACCACAAAAGTCGAGACTTGGCCGAATCATTTTATGGGAAAGATGCAAGAATTCGAGAAATTGAACAACATTGAAAAATAATAAAATGCATAAAATTTCAAGGGGTACCACCTATAGATTTAGTCGGCGATATATGTTTTAATTTGTTTTAATTTCTTGTTTAACCAGACAAATAATTGTATGTAATTGTGTCTCAATATAAATGAATGAAGTGTTATATATTTACCTTTTGTTCATATTTTGTCTTTATGCATTTTTTATCTTTCCCATGACAACATTCGTGTTTTTGTCAATGAAAAACTAGGTTCTATTTTAGTGTTATGTTTTGAAACTAGTTCAAGACAAGTTCTAGAGATGCATCTCCAGAACAAGATGATATGGTACGGTTCCGAAGATATATCTCCGGAATCAATATGCCAATTAATGAGTGATTCATATTGATCTTTTCCATCTATAAATTTAGTTGCTCTTATGTTATATTTCACACAAACTGAAAATGTCTCAAATGTCACAAATAAACATCTATTGGTATGTCGAAAATGTCTCATTCTCCGGCTTTACACCCAGGCGAACGTTTAAGCTCACCGGTTTCACCTCCCTCGAAGATATCAAAGACGAAATCCACGATCTCTTACCTTACAAAGACAAACGAAGGATTGTGAAGCTCGAGTACCGTTCACCGTCGATTGACAACAGAGGGAAGATTGAGTTCAATAAATTTGAGCTCAAGATGCAAGTGAATGTTAGAGCTGTGTGGAATACGTATTTTCGTTTCGAAACAAAAGTTCTGCTCGAGTTAAAAGCAATGCTACAAAGACCGGTCGAAGATATTCTGAAGATGTGCAAGCGTCCACCGAGATATTAAAATATAATATTGTAGTTTATGTTGAAATCGTCATTGTAATGCTTATTTCATATTATGCATGTCAATTTCATTTTGGAAATTTACTTTTCTATTGATTTTGATACCTGTGAGTCTCTCCGGAGATGTAACTACATAATTATTTTGGAGATGCATCTTCGGAATAAAGTAAACCAAAATAAAAGGTGTAACTCAGAGTGAACTTTGTTGAGTGTGTGTTAGGGTGCGTCCGAAGATGCATCTCTAGAATCAGGGGACATTTGTGGAAATTCACATGGTGCATTAGAAACATCTAGGGTGCCATAAGAAATTCTCAATAATGATGATGAAATTATTTATGTTACGGCCAAAGAATATATGTATTTTGAGGATTTCTTAATACACCATTAATACTTCTTAGCCACCACGTAAAATTATTTAAATGATCAAATAGTTTCTGGAGATGCATCTCTAGACACACCAATTTCTGGATAAACGTTGAAATATTCTAGAGATGCATCTCCAAAACAATTCAAAACACTCAATACATCCCACTCAGAAGCCATTTACATTTCAATTATATCGGAGATGCATCTCCATGCATATTCCGGAGATACATCTCCGTAACGTCTCAGAACTTAGTCTTTCATATTATATTTTGTTTACTTGTATTTAAATGAAGACTTAAACTATACCATACGATCGAAAAACAAAAATATGGTTAAAAAATACCATACATAAATAAAATACTAATAAATGTCAAAATGCCATACAAACGAGACCAATAAAGTAGCAAGACCGTCGAAATAAAATATAGAACACAATACTACTACTATATACTAAGACATTATTGTGTATGTCTGACTACCTCTCCTCTACCTCCTCGTTCATCAATCCCACCCGTCCCTTGACGTTGTCTTCAGTACATCAATGTCCCCCGTGCCCCCGTCATGATGACATCTAGGACATGCCTCACATTAGACCCATAAGGGAAGATACCTCTGTCATTTCCTGCCTACGCAATCTCCAATATGTAACAACACCTAGGTAAGACATCCTCAATATGATTTAGTTGTGACTATTCCTCCTCTAGTATCTCTTGATGAGCTGGTCTCGACGGGTCTCTTGGAGCAACCAACACCATGTACGAATGTGACACCCTGAAGAACCATCTGATGTACCCTTCGAAGTAGCTCCGGTCTCTCTTAGCTATGGTAGCCTGCACCTCCTTTGGTACCAAATGAATCTCATAATCATCAAACATGTCCTATATATGTATACGTGTCAAGGCAGAAGGAGTAGAGACATCAGGGTGTCTAGGAGTGGTCTGAGTGTAGCCGAACTTCCGCATGACACGCTCGGGTAGATGAGCAGCAAAGAGGCGTGATCCACATGCCTACCATCCAGAGTATAACCTTATCTCGTCAAATGGTTGCATCTCACGATGATCAACATAGATGTTGAAGTGCATATCCTCAACAACCAAATGATTAAGATAGACTCTGTAAGGCCCGATCGCCTAGTTCCCTCTGAGCGGGATAAAAGAAGTAGCACGTGGTGTATAATCAGGTACACTCACCCAACCAGAGATGCGCGGGAAGTGGTGGAGGATCCAACCCTGAAATAAAAAGTTTGGAACACACGAATCATCAGTAAGGGCTTTGCAAAGATGAAATGAAAATGACAAAGAAACATTCAAAGACTAATAATTATTACCATCAGTAGTGTGACACTACTTGTGACTTACTTCGTCTTCCACATACAACACTCTCTAAGCTCTAAATACAGGTACATCAAACAAGCTGCCCCCCAGTTGTACTCATGGATCCGCTCGAAATCCACGAAGTAACATAGGTAGACGACGTCTGTATTGGTGACACTCTTGTCCATAAAAATCACAGTGCTAACCAAATAAAGCATGTATGCTCTCAATGCATACGATCTGTGGAGCACCACCTGCTCATCATCATCATCAGCATGTTGTGCACTCAGGAGCGCATCCTCATATACCTTTTTCAGGTATACAAATCTAGCATGAGAACCCCGAATCTTATCCAACTCATCCATCTCATCCCCTAGATTAGCCCCTAGATACTCTACCATCATCTCGAGTGCTCATCTTTGGTCATCCCCCCATGATCTAGGAATCTTCCCCTAATCAGAAGATGTAGCAAACACGAGACATCGTCGAGTGTGATAGACATCTCACCATGCGGGAGATGAAACGAAGAGGTCTCTGAATGCCATCTCTCCACAAATGTATTAAGTATTATGTGGTTAAGCGTAGTATAACCGACTATGCGCAAGTCCTTTAGGCCAGATAAGGATAAAACTGACTAAAATTGTTCCTCATTCGACTGAGGTAATGCAATAGTCTTCCTCCCGTGGTTAAGAAACTTATGCGGATCACACTCCTGAGATTTGTCAGAAATAATCAATGTCAAAAATTAAAATTAACGTAAAAATAAATAAAGAAACCAACTAATGCTACCTCTCTATCCTAGATATGTCTGGTAGTATGGCATGGATACAGAGGCAGTAAGGATAAATCAACTAGACTGCCTCTAAAAGCCTATGGCTTAGCATCCGCAATAGCCTCACCTTCTATAGGTGGCACTAGATCAACAACATCATCCGTAGGAGGTGGGACTGGATCAGTAACATCATCGGTTTGAGGTGGGACTGGATCAATAACATCATTGATAAGAGGTAGCACTGGTGAAACCTGACGCATGGGGGAGGATGGGGGAGTGATGCATCAAATGGTAAATCTCGTCTTCTACGGGAAGAAGAAAATGAAGTGGCATGAGGAGTAACATGAGCCCCCAGAAGTAGACGGATTTGCCTGACCAGAGGGACCAGAAGCCTCCAGAACCTGCTAACTCTTTTCTCGCCGAACGAATGCGCACTGGGCAACCTTGCCATGCCTCAATATATCGTGTCTATCAGCCATTATGCTTGTAAGTTAAAGTAAGGCAGAACATTAGTGCAGGCAAACAACACAAGTAAGAAAATAAAAAAGACAGAGGAATTTCTTGAGATGCATCTCTAGTTAATGGGAAATTAAACCGTTGAAAAATTCTGGAGATGCATCTCTGAAATTTTCTGCAACTCAGAAGTTACGTCAATGGCGTAATGTACCATATGCAAGCTCTAAAAAAATTATTTTGATCATCAATTTCAGCCAACAAACAACTAATACACTATGGGTAAACTATCTAAAATGTGATTTATACTTATTTCTAACCCTAATCATTAATTTCTACTCATTTACACCAAAAATCAAACATTTATCGAAAACTCGAAAAACTTACAAGAAATTGATGTTTTTGATGAATATGGATGATAATACAGATGAAGATTGATGTTCCCTTGAGCCTTGATGAATAAAATTTGACTTGGTATAGAGAAGAAATTTGAGAAAGGTTGAAGTTGAGTTGAGTTTGAGTAATGTGAAATGAGGAAGGATAAGAGTCTGGTGCGACTTAACCTCCAAAATGTTCTAGAGATGCCTCTCCAGAATATTTTAACGTTAACCGACCTTTTGGTGCGTCCGGAGATGCATCTCCGGAAACTGGGAATAATTTTAGAATTTCGCGTGGTGCATAAGAAACATATGTGGTGCATTAAAAAATTGCCTATATTTTTCAATGTTGGAGCTTGGCTCTTGGAGTAGTTAGAGAAACTCTCTTCCACTGTCATGGTTATGTAAATAAAAAATCAAATTAAATCTCCATTTTTTATTTGTCAACAGATAACTACGCAACTTAAAAGGACACTCACATATCCTTGAATCAGTGTCATCTCGTTTGAATTTTCGGAGAGGAGTTATGTACTTGCCACTTCTTTTGCATCTCAGTGTCACAAATGCAAGTCTTCTATCTGAACCATAATTGGACCTTCCAATTACAACTCCACATCCCAATTTGGATGCCTCAGTACGGATCCATTGGAGCATATGATCACGAACCTCTAACTCTTGTCCATTTGTAAATTGGTTGCCGACATCTATCTCCTTGACATTAACACGTTTGACATCAGGAGAGACAATAAGTTTGGGCATATCATCACGGTGTAACATATCTAAGGGAAACAATAACAAAAAATAAAAAAACCACTTGAAATAAACTCTAAACTATTCTTGAATTGCACTTGTGTATTAACTCACCTAGAATCCGGAAATGTATTTCTGGAAGCAACATGAATTTTTCAGCTAAAAAACCAGATTAATGTGAACAATGAGGAATGAAATACATGATATTTACCTTAAATTCCAACTTCTTTTGATCCTTTTGATGTGATGAAACACAAGAATGAAGTTTTAGAGTGCAAAACTTGATTAAGAATGGAAGAATTTTTTCTAAGGATGACTAATCATGAGGAAGATGGATGCAAAGTCTTGTTTGATCATGAAAATTAAGAGCATGCAAAGTCTTATTTTATTTAAAATCACATTTTTCAAATTTGAAAATGCAATCCAAAATTGTAGCTAACATGCAATTGTGCCATGTTTTCAAATTTCCGCTTCACAAATCTGAAAGTGTACTTCCAGATTTGTCACTGAGTTGTTAAATTGGGAAAACAATGATGGGGTGTATTCAGAGATATATTTCATGATTAAATATTGGGAAAAATGGGGTATGACTCAGTTAAGGTGTGTTTTTGTGTGATCAAGGTGCACTTGGAAATACATTTTCGAAATCTGAAGGGCATTTTCGAATTTCCTTAGGGTACTTTTCCACCACTTAGTGTGGGATAATCAATTCCCTTACAATATTATCGTACTAGGGTTTAGTATTAAATATAATGGTTTATCCCATTTGTCTTTCTTATATACTATTCTTTTAACCTATTGGTATAAATATGAGGGTCACTACAAATTGTAGTATATATGATTTATTATTCATATTCTTTCTCTCTTTCTACATGAAATCTAAAGCCTGCTAGGGTTTATCGTCGAAGAAAAAAAGTAAAAAGAAAAGAAAATAAAAAAACAAACCCTACTAGCGACATTAGAGAAGACCGATTTTACACGATGGAATGGTGAAAAAAAATTCAGCGGCCGAATCATGGAGAAATTCGCAGATTAAAGAAAATGGTGTTTTTAAACGCTTTTTCGTGCACGATCTGAAACTCGCATTTTCAGAAGCATATGGGTTATGGTTTTTGGATTGAATGAGGTGTTTTTTTAGAGTTGATAGAAGCTTGGTGGATTCAACAGGTGTTTGTGGCATTTTGGTGGTGTTGTACATTGATATAATGTATTTTTGTGCAGTTTCGAGTCAAAATCGTGTGTGTTGATGTGTTGTTAGTTAAATAATGTCGATGAAAAATGAAAATAACGTCGAAGATAGTTCTAAGAATCCCGTTACTGAGTTTCTTATTATTTCCACAAAACTCATCGACATAAAGCTTGATGGGGATGGTGAGAACTATGTGGAGTGGAAATATCTTTGAAGTTAGTCTCAAAGGAATGGGAAAATATGCACATTTAACAAAAGCATGTCAAAAGTAAACAAGGCAACAATAATTTGGAATATAGAGGATAAACCTATTTTGGCTTACTTGTGAATTCTGTTGATAATCGAGTTCAATCGGTTATTACTCACTACAAGACTGTGAAAATTTTGTGGGACTTTTTGAAATTTATTTTTGGTAAATTTGATTATTTGAATCACATTTATGGTATTTTACAAGAGATTTTCTGTCCTAAATAAGATAAGTGTAAGTTGATGGATTATTTTTTGGAGTTTAAAAAATATACCGAGGAATTGACATCTTTTCTAGCGTGTAAATCTGTTGAAGAGATGTTAACTGAATAAAAGAAACTTATTGTCTTGATTTGGATTTCTGGTCTTGATTCATGCTATGAGGTGAATTGATCCTAAATTTTTCCAGTAAGTAGGTTGATAAACTTATTGATGTTTTTTCTCGGGTTATGCAGCCATCCTTTATGGAAGCACACTCTACTACTACAAACAATGATTCCTCTGAATGCTCAACTTTAGTTCTGCAATTTAGAGGTCGCAATGGTTTTCATAATGGAGGTAGAGGATGTCATGGTGGTCGTGGTCGTGTGCATGGTGGTCAGGATGCTCTAGTCCAGTGCTTAGGTTGTGGAGAATTAGTCACTACCAAAATCGTTGTTTCCATGCACAAACTAATCCTCGCTTCCTTAATACAATGTCTCAGCATAATCCTCAGTCTTCACAGATTGAAGAGCATATATTAGTTATGAGTGATGAATAATTTAATAAATATACAAGTTTTATATTTCCCAGCAACCATCTCCATCTTCCTCCACAACCATATTTTGCCAAACAGGTAATGCTATTGCGTGTCTATCCTCTTCTTCTCGGTGTTGGGTTATAGATTTTGGTGCCACTGATCATATGACAAGGGATTCAAGTATTTTTTTTCCTCTTTCAGTCATTCCAGTAATCATTCTTCTGTTACCATTGTTCATGGTTCTAAAGTCCATGTTAAAGGAAGTGGGTGTTTTACCCTAATTTTCACCATACCTTTGACATTTGTCTTATATTTACCATAGTTCCCTGTAATATTCTTGCAACTAGTCAAATAATTAATTTATTAAATTGTTTTGTGACTTTTTCCCCAACTCTTGTTTATTTCAGGATCTATTGACACATAGGACTGTTGGCAGAGGACAAGTATCTAATGGACTGTATCTATTGACATACTCACTACTGGTCACTTAATTAATCTCATGTCATCATCTTTTTAAATGGTGTTATCCCATATTCCATCCTTTTTTCCTTCTGATTCTTTTTTTCTTTGAAGATTGTCCTTTTTCCATTGAGTCCTGTCATACCCCAAAATTTTTCCTACCCTTTTCATTTTCATCTAACCTTTTGGTTTAAGGTTCATCTACATTCATGAACATCCATATCATCTAGTATTCTAACATCATCATAGATTCAAAGGTTTGAGGTTAATTCTACTTGACAAGGACATAGGGTTTGCTTGAGAATCAAACCCTAGGAGTTGTAATGTTGCAGTCATTGTGGAAGGATCATCATGGTAATCAAATGTGCAAAACCCTAGTCAGGGACAGTTTGTGCTTGAGACTTAGAAGACTGTATCAGGGTGTTCATGCATTACCCAAACCCTAATTCTGGATCTGGAAGAGGGGCGAATCTTGTGGTTTATTTTGAAGGATTGTAAACCCTAGCTTGGCTTAGGGCGTCGATGTTTGTTGCTCACTTGGTTTGAGGTTTGGTTATTGGTTTGACTTGAGTTTTGACTAGGGATAAACTCTAATTATTTGTGTTATTTGGTTGGTCATAAATGCGCTTGCATTCATGATTCTTATTCATATTCCATTCATTTGATTCATTTTCCATGTGGCATAAAGAGATTGCAAACTTCATCATTTTACATAAGTTGACTTTTGGTCAACTGTTGACTCTTTGGTCAACCAGTTGACCAAAGTCAACTCATCATTCTTGAACATCTGAGGCTTGTTTCTATGCATTATATCATGTTCATCATCAAAATCATTGTTTTATTGGTGTTTGCATAACTTTGAGGCTTGGTCTGTTTCTTGGTCCATTTCCTGATCTGACCAACTTTTGGACCAAAGAACCAGGTCCGTGACCAGGTCCAGAACCTGGTCAGACCTACTTTTGGACCAACCTATTTTTGCCCCTTTTTAGCTTTTTCTCATTTTATCACTCATTCTTCAACCATTTATAAACACAATACCATTCCATTTTATACAATGTACATTCCATACATCCAAACTTCATATATTCAAATTTATCCAGTTAACATGCACATGTGCATTTCATTAGCAATTTTATTTGAATTTCAATTGCTAACATCAACATGAACCAACTTTGTAGCAGAATTTCAGCAACAACCTAGAAACTTCATCATGATAGTGGATTACAAAATTAGTGCTAAAAAAAGTCATATCATCACTAACAGTAGATCAAACTAGCAGATTTTGCTAACAACCACAACAAAAATTCAAAACTCATTCAAACATTACTAACAATCAGCAGGGATTAACAATCATAATGACTAACAACTTCATTGTGAGCATCATAATACTCCTAACAGGTTATGACTAACAAATTAACATCAACAACATTGCATTCCTTTAACAGAAAATTTGGTTTTAACTGTGACAAAGTCAACTAACAAGCTCATTTTCACTAACACTTAACTAATATAATAGAAATGCATTTTAGAAAAATAGAAGATGCATTTCATTTTACATTTCATCTAAATTTCTATTGAATAACTAACTTTTACATTTCTAACTGACATTTGAATTACAAGATGAATTTCATTTGAGTTTGAAAACATAAATCATAACCTTATAAATTCACATCACACATATCCATTGAGAGGAAATCGAATCCATTTTTTTTCACAACATAGCAAAAAAAACTCAGAGGAACGTAACAGAAAGCATCACGTAACAGAGCTTCAACGAATGAGTTCTTCATTCTCACACAACAAACGCACCCTCACGCAGCATCAAGAATTCATCACAACACATCGGAAACCTCATTCATCTTCACACTCAATCTCTCGTCATTCACGCAACTTCTTCGCAATTTGAAATCAAACTGAGGAAGGAGAAGAAAAAGCAATTCAAGGCGAATTCACCGGATCCATACGGTGAGTTCTCTTCGATTTCGTTTTCCGTCATTTCAAATTCGCACGCACAAGTGATGAACACCGGTTGGGTGATGATGTTGATTTCAGATAAATTTGTTTGAGCATTGATTCTGCACCTTGTTTTCGCTATGAGTCCGATTGCGAAGATGAAAAAGCAAACAGAAGCGCGACGAAGAAATTGCTTGCTGAAAATTCATTGCATCGTGCTTGAGGATGTGCGTTGGACTAACTTTCTTGGAGCTGGTTTGAAGGCGGGGAGATGTGGAGCAAGACGAGGAAACACGCTTCTGCTTTTAGAATTTGTAAGCATAAAAGAATTTGCTTTTATGTTATATTTGGATTGATGGAATATGATGGAGCAGAGTGGAATAAAATTGTATAAACTCCATATTCTATTGTTTGTTTTAATTAAAAATGGATGGAATGAAGGGGAACATGAATGCATTCCATCACTTTCCATCATTTTTATATCTTTCAACTTGGGAGGAATGAGAAAATTGCTGTATCCTATTATGAAATACCCAAAAAAATGGAATGATATATTTATTCAATTTTGTTCCGCTCCGCTTCATTTCACTATGTTTCACTCCATTCCACCCGGTTTGTTCTAGCGTATCCAACCATAACCTTAGGATTTTGCTTCAGGATGATTTGTTTGGTGCTTGGACTTGGTTCCTCTACATTGTGACACCTTAGCCGTTTGGCCCTAAGGCCCAAAAAAGAGATACTTTTGTCCATCACCCCCATACATGGGCCTGCACCCCCTTCTTTCTTTCTTAATTATTTTACTAAAATTATTTTCATGTTGATTTTGTCATGATTATTAGAATTTTAGGTTGATTAGAATTTTAGATTTAGAATTTAGTTTAGTTAGAGTTTGAGAATTTAGATTAGAGGTTAATTAGAGGATTTAGATTGATTAGATTAATTAGAATTTGATTAGGTGTTATTTAGAATTTTAGGTTCGTTAGATTTAGATTAGAATTTTAGATAAATAGTTTTTTAGAATTTTGATTAGATTAATGAGAATTTAGATGTCATGACAATTATAATTTTTTAGATTAGATATTAGGCTAATTAGGTTTTTAGAATTTTGATTAGATTAATGAGGATTTAGATATTTAGATTGATTAGAATTTTAAAAATTGATTAGAAATTTTAGGATTTGATTAAGTTTATTAGATGATTTAGAATTGATTAGAAATAATAGTGATAGTTAGATAATTAGGCTTGATTCCTAATTGTACTTTTGTGCAAATTAATTGTAGTACTTAGGGTTTAAAATCTTGAAATGCATGTTCCTCTAGCTTGGGATTTGTAAATCATCTAACTAACAAATTAATTTTTAGGTATGATGTGTACTTGATTTTGATCATTTTCATTCCCATTGGTTATGTTGATCAAAATTCACTTTAATCAACCAAATCCTTTGCACTATGCTCAATTTCCCAAGCATGTTCAAGTGATCAAAGTATCCTTGATCACTTGATAGGACATGTCCCTAGTGTTCAAGTTATGCTGGATCTCAAGACCTCAAGATTCTGATTAACGAATTAATCTTTAGGTATGATGCGTACTCGATTCTGATCATTTTCATTCACATTGGTTATGTTAATCAAAGTTCACTTTGATCAACCAAATCCTTTGCATTATGCTCAATTCCCCAAGCATATTCAAGTGATCAAAAGACCCTTGATCACTTGATAGGGCATGTCCCTAGTGTTCAAGTTACGCTGGATCTCAAGAGATCAAGACCTCAAGATTCTGATTAACGGATTAACCTTTAGGTATGATGTGTACTTGATTATGATCATTTTCATTCCCATTGGTTATGTTGATCAAATTTCACTTTGATCAACCAAATAATTTGCATTATGCTTAATTCCCTAAGCATGTTCAAGTGATCAAAAGACCCTTGATCACTTGATAGGGCATGTCCATTGTTAGAAGTACTTTTCGTGTCGGGTTTTTGTTATCGTATCCACAGGGATTGTAAGATATCACCGCCGTTCGATGGTTGTATTAATCTTAGCTCAATGTAACAATAGGGTTTTGGTTTTAATCAAGTTATCTTGCATAAAAAGTAATAAGTTGCGGTAAAAGTTATGGTTTGATTAAATGAGAAATATTGTCAAAGTTAGGTTTCAATGATCACTTTGCATGTATTTGCTCGGTCAACAATCTTATAAACTCCTTTAGATGATAAATCATTTCACAAAGTCCTCTCAATATGTTTCTCTCGAACACATATTGTGAGTTTTGCCATTTTGATCCATTGTTTCTCTCGAACACAATCTATCAAAATGACAACATTTTGGTTCAACCTTATGGTGAACAAAATCATTCGTTACTATCTCTAGCTAACAAACAAGTTTGGATGAAAACCTAGGTCAAGAGTCGGTAAACATCTCTCGATCATAAACCAACACAAAGAGTTTTAAATAGAAACAAAGTTTTCATCATATATTTACCATTAAAGAGTTTACATATGAGGATCCTTACATTTACACACAAAGCTTGTAATCACCTACATCTAACCTTGACAAATGGATGACTTAGCTACTCATTTTCATGGTAGCTTGGTCGGCAAGTAAGGAAAGAAGGTTGATCAACATCCAAGTCGGATAATCGAAGTTGGATGGGAATCCACCTTCTTTTTGTAGAAGATGGTTCTAAGATGAAGAGAAATGAAAACTAGGGCATAAAGATCCCAAGAACAATGCTGTAAAAATATCTAGAAGAAAGTACAAAAGTGGAAAAAGTTGGTAAAAATGAGGTATGGTGCTCAAAAGTGGCACCTGCTACTTATAGACCACTGCTGGGTTGTCAAGTTCACTAGGCGAGCAGAATGGCTCGCCTAGCGAGGGTCTAAAATGGGCACATAAGGCCCCTGCACCCAGAGAAAACAGGGCCTGCTGAACTGTGATGTTCGCCTAGCGAAGGACACGCTTCAACCTTCGCCCCAGCGAGGTTGAGAGGTTTTGCTACTAGAATGCTCGCTGGGGACTCGCTAGAGCTTCGCCTAGCGAGTGAGTGCTAGCTGCGTTTTTCACCAAAACAGAATGAACTCGCTACCACCTTCGCCTTCAGCTCGCCTAGCGAATTAATTTGACAATTTACTGGAGCTTTTCGCCAGGAACTCGCCTAGCGAACCAAAGCTTCGCCACAGCCTCGCCTAGCGAACAGGCTGATGAAATGCTTGTATTCTTTGGTTCCTTTGCCAATTTTCTTGTGTCTTTATTTTCAATTAGTTCATGTCTTTCATGCACAATAACACACAAATCAAAGGCACCAAGCTTGTTTATCAATGTAATGCATTCCATGTAAAACAAATGTGGTTTTGACAGTTTTAGCAAGGAAAAAGAGTGAAAGATGCCCACATATGATAGCTCTAATAAGCACTTTTGGGCATCTAACAACTCTCCCCAACTAGATTCTTGCTTGTCCTCAAGCAAAGTATGCCTTTTGAAGGACAAGAGGATTTGCTTAAAGAAAATGGTTTCTCCGAAGTTGGATAAACGGCTCAAACACAAGCGAAATCAGCAAATACAAGTTCCCAACGGTTCGAATAAAATAATACATAAGAACTAAAACTTAAATAGCAATGCAAAATATTTATCTATCTACAACAATACTATTCTGAATGAATCATCCTATCTCTCCTCTTCGAATAAGGAATGAAGATTTTGCGCGTTTGCAACCGCGGGACTAATCTCACTCTCTAACAAATAATGAAGAAATCAAATAGATTCATACAATGTCTAACAATTAAAAATGGTACTGTGGAAGCATAAAGATCACTAAGGGCTTTTCGGTTGAAGCTTGGTTAGGTTAACAAACAAGGGTCATTTCTAAGGCCATTGAAACGAAAGTGCCGATGCAAAAGAGACATTCACAGTATTATTCACACTACTCGACTTTGTTTCATTTGTTTCTTATTTGAAACCTTCACAACACATATTCCACAACTCAATTTTTATTTTTCACTATTTTTCTTCCAAGCAAGCACTCATTTTCATTTTTCTATTTTTGTTCTTTTCTTTCACATCATATATACAAAACAGATGTTTCTTTTCTATATTTTCTATACATATATTTTTCTATGCTTGCTCGGTTTTTCTTTTCTTTTTCAAGAGTTGTGGTACTTACCAATTCTTTTTCGTTCTCCCCAACTTATTTCTTCCACACCCTAAGTGAATGCTCTTAACTTTTTACGGCAAAAGAACAATAAACAAGATTTTCCGGGTTGTAAAAAAAAGATTTTTGAGATCTCGCTTTATTTCAAGCCGAGATTCAACTGTTTAGGCTCAAAGGGGTTAACAAATACTCTCTCTGCTCACAGGTAAGTTGTTTTTGGATGTAGTTGTGCTCGAAAGAAAACAAGTGCTTTGATCATTTCTAATTGCTTCCACAATTTCACAATAATAAAAGACAAAGAATGAATCACATGAATCAACAAAACTTATTAGAATCCAGCATTTAAGTGTACATTGGAGGTTTCCTCACAATTTGTGGTTTTAAGTTCTAGATGAAACATTCATTCAATTATGTTGCAAAAAGACAATATTCAATTTACCAAAAAGAGTAAAGTTCCTAATGCATTCTAAAATTCTAGCCGACGGTAACTGTAACACCCTCCTAAATACCCCAAAATATTTAATTAAAAAATAATAACACATTAATCAGAGTAATTATGCCCCGAAGGGTGTCACACAATTATTTCACAACATTCATCAAAATAACCTGTCATGCTCATTTATTTAATCCAAATAAGGTTCCTTGCATAATTCGCAGCGGATACTAAAAATCAACATTTAAATCATGTACCACTTTACATGTAAAGTTGATCAACAACAAAATCAGACATATTCAAACATCCCATCCCGATGTTACATCTATCAGAGCATGACCCCTTAGGAGACTACTCTAGACTCCAAGCATTAACTTCTATTCACTCATAGCTGGTTACCTGAAAAATAGTGTAAGGGTGAGTTCCTCGATCAATATAACAGGCATTATACAACATTAAGTAATGTTAAGTAAATGACGCATCAAATCACCCCAACCAGACTACACACTCCATAACGGCAGTATCAACGCAACATCATACTCAACAATAACATACAGCATATATATAGATATATAATCTCAACCCATGCTCCACACCAATAACACAACACGACAACAACAACAACAACTCAAGAATAGACATATGACAGTCTATTCACAGATGCCTACATAACTGATACATTTACAGTATAATGCATACCAACCAACACATATTGTCAATACATTATTCACAAAAGCATATCACAACATGCTATAAAATCAAATACAGTATTAGCACACTCTACTAATAACTATACTACTCAAAACAACGGGAATTGATCCCTATTACGTCATACTTCAGCTAAGTCTCACTACTCAGCCTAAACAGTCAAAAACTGCACCACAGCAGCACAGGAAATCACAATTCTGCCCATACGCGTATTGCCTATGCCCATACGCGTATTGCCCAAATTCTGACCAAGCCATACGCGTATTGCCCACTTCCATACGCGTATGCTACGCGTACCAACTTCTCGTACGCGTACCAACAGAGACAATTTTACGTTAAAAACATCATCTTCCTCATCCATACGCGTATTGCCTAGCGCCATACGCGTACCAGCCATCTCATACGCGTATTGCCTAGTGCCATACGCGTATGACCAGAAACCAGCATTCTCAGATCTGCAATGGCTTTTCTGCTACGAGTTCTATTCGATCTAACCTTCCACAGTCCACATTTACACCGAACTCACTCATATCATCTAACCCGAACCATTCCCCATTCGATTTCACAACTCCTAACATTATCACATACAATTCTTACGAATTTCTTTCGATTATCCCCCAATTTCGTTCATCAATTATTTCCACAAATTCATCATAATCATCCAATTCAAAGGTAAATTAAAGGTCTATCACTACCCATGACATATTATCATATAATACCCGTCAATCAACGATAAACCCCCCTTACCTGAGTTAATCCGGCAGCCTCTGAGCTCCAAGCTTCTCCTTCCTTCAACCTTCGTTCTCTGGTTCTCTTTTTTTGCCCTTTTTCCACGTTCTGTCTCTTTTTCCTTTTCACGTGAAAAACAATAACCTTTTTACCAAATGGGACCTTTTTACTGATTTCCAATTTTATTCCAATAATAAAAATAATAATCCAATAATAATAATCCCAATAATTATTATTCCAAAATAATAATATTATTAATCCAAACTTCCAATTATTCAATTAAATTAATAAATAGAATATTAATTTAAATTAAATAATTAGCTTATTTTAATTGGGGTGTTACAACTCTCCCCCACTAAAAGAGTTTTCGTCCTCGAAAACATACCTCAAGCGAACAACTCCGGATAAGACTCCTTCATCTGACTCTCAAGTTCCCAAGTCACATTGCCACCTGCTGGTCCTCCCCAAGCTACCTTCACTAAGGCAATCTCTTTACCCCGCAACTGCTTCAGCTCTCGATCCTCAATCCTCATAGGTGATGTCTCAACAGTCAGGTTATCTCTCACCTGTACATCATCTATTTGGACAACATGCGACGGATCATGAATGTATCTCCTCAACTGAGACACATGAAAAACCTCATGCAAATTCGCAAGCGACGGCGGTAAAGCGATACGATAGGCTACCTCTCCTATCCTCTCCAAAATCTGATAAGGACCAATAAATCGAGGTGTCAACTTCTTCGACTTCAAGGCTCGACCAACACCAGTTATCGGAGTAACACGAAGAAACACATGATCTCCCTCTTGGAACTCAAGTGACTTCCTCCTCCTATCATGATAACTCTTCTGACGACTTTGAGCAATTCTCATCTTATCCTGAATCATCTTAATCTTTTCTGTAGTTTGCTGAACAATCTCCGGTCCAACCACAGCACTCTCACCGGACTCATACCAACATAAAGGCGTCCGACATCTCCTACCGTACAAAGCTTCAAACGGTGCCATACCAATACTTGAATGAAAACTATTGTTGTAGGTAAACTCAATCAACGGCAGATAACAATCCCAAGCACCTCCTTTTTCCAAAACACAAGCTCTCAAAAGATCCTCTAACGACTGAATCGTCCTCTCAGTCTGACCATCAGTCTGCGGATGATATGCAGAACTCAATCTCAGCTTAGTTCCCAAAGCCCTCTGCAGCCCTTCCCAAAACTTCGATGTAAATCTAGGATCTCTGTCCGAAACAATACTAGACGGAATACCATGCAAACTCACAATCTTCTCAATATACAACTCAGCTAGTCTCTCCAACGGATAATCCATTCTGATCGGAATGAAATGAGCCGACTTCGTCAATCTATCAACAATCACCCAAATAGCCTCAAAATTCTTACTTGTCCTCGGCAACCCAGAAACAAAATCCATACTGATACTGTCCCACTTCCACTCAGGAATAGCCAACGGTTGCATTAGTCCAGACGGCTTCTGATGCTCAATCTTCGACTTCTGACAAGTCAAACAGGAATACACAAAACTCGCAATTTCTCTTTTCATTCCCGGCCACCAAAATAACCTTTTCAAATCATGATACATCTTCGTAGCTCCAGGATGAATACTCAAACCACTACGATGTCCTTCCTCCAGAATACTCTTCTTAAGCTCAGTAACATCCGGAATACACACCCGATCACCAAATCTCAAAACACCATTCTCATCAACTCTGAATTCACCACCTTGACCTTGATTCACTACAGTCATCTTATCCACCAAAAGCATATCGGATTTCTGACCCTCTCTGATCTCATCCAGAATACCACTTGTTAATCTCAACATTCCCAGTTTAACACTATTGTGAGTACTCTCACACACCAAACTCAAATCTCTAAACTGCTCAATTAAATCCAATTCCTTAACCATTAACATAGACATATGTAATGATTTCCGACTCAATGCATCAGCCACCACATTTGCTTTACCCGGATGGTAATTCAAACCAAAATCATAATCCTTCAAAAATTCTAACCATCTCCTCTGTCTCATATTCAGCTCTTTCTGATCAAACAAATACTTCAAACTCTTATGGTCACTGAAAACTTCAAATCTTGACCCATACAAATAATGCCTCCACAACTTCAGAACAAATACCACAGCTGCCAACTCCAAATCATGCGTCGGATAGTTCCTCTCATGAACCCTTAGTTGCCTCGAAGCATAAGCTATAACCTGCTTATTCTGCATCAACACACCACCTAGACCCAACAATGAAGCATCACAATAAACCTCAAATAATTCCGACGAACTCGGTAATATCAGGATAGGAGCAGTAGTTAATCTTCTCTTTAACTCTTGGAAACCTTCTTCACATTTTGAATCCCAAACAAACGCTTGCCCCTTTCTAGTCAACATTGTCAACGGTAACGCCAACTTAGAGAATCCTTCAATAAACTTCCTATAATAACCTGCCAGTCCAAGAAAACTTCTTATTTCAGAAACTGACTTCGGAGCTTCCCACTTAGATACCGCTTCTATCTTAGAAGGATCAACAGCAACACCATCTCTTGAAATCACATGACCAAGGAAACTAACCTCTTCTAACCAAAATTCACATTTTGAGAGTTTAGCAAATAACTTCTTTTCTCGTAGAACTTCCAACACCACTCTCAAATGCTCAGCATGTTCTTCTTCAGATTTCGAATACACCAAAATGTCATCAATAAACACCACCACAAACTGATCTAGGTACGGATGGAAAATCCTATTCATATACTCCATAAATACTCCAGGCGCATTAGTCACACCGAAAGGCATTACAGAATACTCATAATGTCCATACCTTGTTCTGAAAGCAGTCTTCTGAATATCTTCAGTCTTCACACGTATCTGATGATACCCAGATCTCAAATCTATCTTGCTGAACACACTAGCACCAACCAATTGATCCATCAAATCATCAATCCTCGGTAAAGGATACCGATTCTTGATCGTCACTTTATTCAGTTGTCTGTAATCCACACACAACCTCATAGTACCTTCTTTCTTCTTAACCAACAACACTGGTGCACCCCACGGTGACACACTCGGACGAATAAATTTCTTATCCAGCAAATCTTCCAACTGACTCTTCAATTCAGCTAGCTCAACAGCAGACATACGATAAGGAGCCATCGATATCGGTCTAGTACCAGGTACCAAATCAATCGAGAACTCAACTTCACGTTCTGGTGGCAATTCATTCACTTCCTCCGGAAACACCTCAGGAAAATCACACACTACAGCTAGATCGCCAATCACCAGTTTATCTTTAGCTTCCAAAGTCGCTAGCAGCATAAACAACTCTGCCCCATCTGCCACTTCCTCATTCACCTGCCTGGCTGATAGAAACAAACTCTTTCCTTCTTCAATCTCAGGAAATATCACTGTCTTATCAAAACAGTTGATAGAAACTCGGTTAAACACCAACCAGTTCATGCCCAGAATAACATCAATCTGCACTAGTGGAAGACACACCAGGTCTATCCCAAAGTCTCTACCAAAAATACTCAAAGGACAATTTAAACAAACTGAAGTAGTAGTTACTGAACCCTTCGCAGGAGTATCAATCACCATACTACCCAACATCTCAGATATCTCTAACTTAAGTTTCACAGCACAATCCAAGGATATAAAAGAATGAGTAGCACCTGTGTCAATAATAGCTACAAGAGGAAAGCCATTAATATAACACGTACCTCGGATCAAACGATCATCTGCAGAAGTCTCAGAACCCGATAAAGCAAAAACCTTGCCTCCTGACTGATTCTCTTTCTTTGGCTTTGGACACTGTGGACTGATATGACCCAACTCTCCACAGTTGAAACAAGTCACAGTCTTCAACCGGCACTCTGCAGCCAAATGACCACCTTTTCCACACTTGAAACATTTCATCTCAGCACTGGTACACTCATGAACACGATGTCCAGCCCGACCACATCTGTAACACTTAACAGGAGCACTAGAATCTCCCCCACTAGGCCTCTTCATCCCACTCTGCTTCTGAAAACCTTTGCCAGCTGCATACGGTTTCCCACGATCAACCTGATTCTTACCCTTCCTATCAACCCTCTGCTGATAGCTCTCTGCTCTGGCTTTGGAATCCTGTTCAAAAATCCTGCAACAGTCAACCAAATCAGAAAACACCCTGATTCGCTGATATCCAATTGCCTGCTTGATCTCGGGACGCAACCCGTTCTCAAACTTCACACACTTCGAAAATTCTCCAGCAGCCTCACTATAAGGAGTATAGTACTTTGACAGCTCTGTGAACTTCGCAGCATACTCCGTAACAGACCTGTTACCCTGCTTCAATTCCAAGAATTCTATCTCTTTCTTTCCTCTGACATCCTCGGGAAAATACTTCCTCAGAAATCTCTCTCTGAACACAGCCCAAGAAATATCAGCATTTCCAGCAGTTTCCAACTCAGTGCGGGTAGCAACCCACCAATCATCAGCTTCTTCTGACAGCATATGTGTACCGAACCTGACCTTCTGGTTATCAGCACACTCAGTTACTCGGAAGATTCTCTCTATCTCCTTCAACCACTTCTGAGCGCCATCTGGATCGTATGCTCCCTTGAACATTGGAGGATTGTTCTTCTGGAACTCACTCAACTGACGAGCAGCTCCCATTCCCACAACATTAGGATTTCCTCCAAGTACTCCAGCTAGCATACCCAGAGCCTCAGCAATCGCAGCATCATCTCTACCTCTTCCAGCCATCTCTATTCTGAAACCCAAACAAGCTAAAACAATAAGTACTGATAGGGTTAAACAACACCTATCCCGTACAGGGGAAACAAAATAATTATGACTCGACTCGACCGACTATGCTCTGATACCACTAATGTAACACCCTCCTAAATACCCCAAAATATTTAATTAAAAAATAATAACACATTAATCAGAGTAATTATGCCCCGAAGGGTGTCACACAATTATTTCACAACATTCATCAAAATAACCTGTCATGCTCATTTATTTAATCCAAATAAGGTTCCTTGCATAATTCGCAGCGGATACTAAAAATCAACATTTAAATCATGTACCACTTTACATGTAAAGTTGATCAACAACAAAATCAGACATATTCAAACATCCCATCCCGATGTTACATCTATCAGAGCATGACCCCTTAGGAGACTACTCTAGACTCCAAGCATTAACTTCTATTCACTCATAGCTGGTTACCTGAAAAATAGTGTAAGGGTGAGTTCCTCGATCAATATAACAGGCATTATACAACATTAAGTAATGTTAAGTAAATGACGCATCAAATCACCCCAACCAGACTACACACTCCATAACGGCAGTATCAACGCAACATCATACTCAACAATAACATACAACATATATATAGATATATAATCTCAACCCATGCTCCACACCAATAACACAACACGACGATTAACTCACTAATTCCTCACAATGGGAATTAGCTACAGCCCCACCGGCTATGCCATGCGTTCATTATGCAATGAGACTCTACACATGCGGTACCGACTCTTCTTGAACATATAGTCCAAGCTCACCGATCCCTCTGGATACGGCTACTGAGCTCACTAGTCCCACTCATTGAGATCTAATGACTCACTCACTAATTCCTCACCATGGGAATTAGCTACAGCCCCAAAGGCTAGACTATGCACGCTACTCATTTAGTATGCAAGCATCAACAACAATCCACAACTCACTAATTCCTCACAATGGGAATTAGCTACAGCCCCAAAGGCTAGACTATGCATGCTAATCACCTAGCAATGCAACAACAACAACAACTCAAGAATAGACATATGACAGTCTATTCACAGATGCCTACATAACTGATACATTTACAGTATAATGCATACCAACCAACACATATTGTCAATACATTATTCACAAAAGCATATCACAACATGCTATAAAATCAAATACAGTATTAGCACACTCTACTAATAACTATACTACTCAAAACAACGGGAATTGATCCCTATTACGTCATACTTCAGCTAAGTCTCACTACTCAGCCTAAACAGTCAAAAACTGCACCACAGCAGCACAGGAAATCACAATTCTGCCCATACGCGTATTGCCTATGCCCATACGCGTATTGCCCAAATTCTGACCAAGCCATACGCGTATTGCCCACTTCCATACGCGTATGCTACGCGTACCAACTTCTCGTACGCGTACCAACAGAGACAATTTTACGTTAAAAACATCATCTTCCTCATCCATACGCGTATTGCCTAGCGCCATACGCGTACCAGCCATCTCATACGCGTATTGCCTAGTGCCATACGCGTATGACCAGAAACCAGCATTCTCAGATCTGCAATGGCTTTTCTGCTACGAGTTCTATTCGATCTAACCTTCCACAGTCCACATTTACACCGAACTCACTCATATCATCTAACCCGAACCATTCCCCATTCGATTTCACAACTCCTAACATTATCACATACAATTCTTACGAATTTCTTTCGATTATCCCCCAATTTCGTTCATCAATTATTTCCACAAATTCATCATAATCATCCAATTCAAAGGTAAATTAAAGGTCTATCACTACCCATGACATATTATCATATAATACCCGTCAATCAACGATAAACCCCCCTTACCTGAGTTAATCCGGCAGCCTCTGAGCTCCAAGCTTCTCCTTCCTTCAACCTTCGTTCTCTGGTTCTCTTTTTTGCCCTTTTTCCACGTTCTGTCTCTTTTTCCTTTTCACGTGAAAAACAATAACCTTTTTACCAAATGGGACCTTTTTACTGATTTCCAATTTTATTCCAATAATAAAAATAATAATCCAATAATAATAATCCCAATAATTATTATTCCAAAATAATAATATTATTAATCCAAACTTCCAATTATTCAATTAAATTAATAAATAGAATATTAATTTAAATTAAATAATTAGCTTATTTTAATTGGGGTGTTACAGTAACCATGTACCTTAGCTTCATTCACTTGTTTATTCTTATCATTGCCATCCAAGCTCGGATGCACCTTCATTGGGTACTTCTTGAGGAGCAACCAATCTAGAAGGGTTTGCCACTCAATCAACCAAAAATTTATTAAACACACAAAATTAAAAACATAAATAAATAACATTAACTGAAAATATAAATTTGTTCATGGGGGACAAAACACCCCAATAGTACAACACCATGGTCAAAATACAAAATCCGAAGATACAAATAAAAATAACATAAAAACTGAAAAAAAAAATACAAAAACTTAACCCACTAAGGGCTCAGGACTCCTCTTCGCTACCGGCCTCAGAACCGGTAGCCTCATCATCAACATCATCATCAGCAGCACCATCAGCATCAGCGTCCACCCCCTCACCATAGATTGGCCTGTCCACAGGCCAATTAGCGTTAAGCATAAACTGCTCACGCGCCAACAATGCTCGAGCACCGGAGGGGTCATTACCTTGCAGTTCCAACCTCTGCATACTGTTGTGCATATCAATCATAGCTCTCTGGGATGCCGCCATCCACTCAAAACTGTAGTCACACACCGCTCGTAGGTAGGGATCAAGCCCGGGAGTAGAAGCACTAGGACCATCAGAAGCCCGAGTACTTCCCGAGGCTGCACTGCCACCGGTAGTCTTTGGTCTACAATATTTAGCCACATACCGATCATCGATAGGTGCCGGGATCCTAACCTGCCCACGAGACGGAAGTCTCACCCTTGCCTGAACACATAAGCTCATAATCAAACACGGGAAGGCCATGGGACAATTAACACGAGCCCCCGACTTAAGCCCGCTCTCGACCACCGTCTTCAGCTCATTGGCGATTATCCTCGCCACATCTATCTCGACATTTGTGAGGATGGAATGGACCAAATGTGCCACTGGGATCGGCACAGTAGAGGTGTGTGATTTGGGCTGGATGTTGGTCAAAACCAAGAGCAGTATCAGCTGAGCCATGGGAGTCATGTCCTCCCGGTGATACCTCACTGGAACCCCAGATGGGTTCGGCTCAACCGATTTCCCAGGTAAAAGCAGGTCGGCGGTAATGGCAGGGACATCTCGGTGAAGCCTTAGGTCGGTGTGGTATTGGTCTCTCTGGTCAGCTCCCAGCTGGAGCGGTTCCCCAAGGATTCGGTTGATAGCATCCCGGTCAAATGGAATTGCACGCCCGGCAACTCTAGAAACCCAAGTAAAGGGCTCGTCGTCGTCGGGCAGTGCGTTAGCATAAAACTCCCGCACTGTCGCAATGTCGTAATGCTCTAAGGGACTTATCAACCTATCCCACTTCTTTGCGTCTATCAACCCGGCGAAAGTTCTGTAAGTGCCCTGTGGGTTGATCAGAAAGCGCTTCTCTGGGAGTATCTTCCGCTTCTCCAGAGCGATGTACCGTGCAGCCTGCTTCGGGCCGACAAACTTGTCTTGGTCGAATTGAATAGGAACTGTTCGAGATGTAGTTGCTCCCTTTCTTTTCTTACCTGCTCCAGATCTTGACTCCATCTGCAAAATATACAAAGAAACAACACACACCAACAAACAGATTAGCCAACAAAGCATAATTTAAAATACTGCCTTGCTCGCTGCTGCTTCGCCTAGCGAAGTGGCAGCGAACGCTCGCCCCAGGTTCGCCTAGCGAGTGCTAGCGAACCTTACGGTTTTGGGGTTTTCTGCATTTTCAAAGTTTTTTCCCCCAATACCCATACTCTAATGGTTCCCACATCAGAACCTAATGATTTCTCATGAAAATTAATCGTTCTATGCTATTGGGGATTGCCTAATTGCATGCAAAACCTAAAGTAACACTAAATCCCCAATTTGAAAACCTAAATCTCCAAAATTTGCAAACTCCAAAATACCACATGCAACCTCAATGTTCCCATACCACACTCATCCTATTTGCCATTCACATTTGGAAATTAAGAGTTCAAACAAAAAGAAAAATGTAGTAGGGCAAACCTTAGGTACACGGATTCGGAAATGTGAAGTGAGAAGAGTTCGCAATCGACCGAAACGAGCAAGTGTCGGTGATAAGGATGCAAATGAGAGAGTTTGAGAAGCCTAGCACAAAATCCTCAGCAGAGCCGTTCAGAAATTTTTTTTGAAGGTTTGGGGCAAAATGGCCCTGCTGAGATTTAAATAGTAAACAGTACTGCAGCGCTCGCTGCTGCCTCGCCTAGCGAGCTGCTAGCGAGCATGCTCGCTACTGTCTCGCCTAGCGAGCTGCAAGCGAGCATGACAGCAAGTGCATTGGCAAATGCAGCACTTGCAAGTCATCCAGCATGGGTTTAGCACAGTGTACTCAATACAACATAAAACATAAAACAGTAAATACTTACAATGTTGGGGTGCCTCCCAACTAGCGCTTGTTTAACGTCGGCTAAGCTCGACGGTGCGATGCTCACAGAGGAGCATCGAGCGGCTGAGCACAACTCTCGCGATCCACATGACCGCCGAGATACACTTTCAATCGTTGGCCATTCACGGTCCAACTATCTTTCTCGTTCATGTCTTCAATGACAATGGCCCCGTACTCTTTCACTTCTTTCACCCGAAATGGCCCGGACCATTTTGATTTCAACTTCCCGGGAAACAACTTCAACCGGGAGTTGAACAATAGGACCAATTGTCCGGGCACAAATTCTTTGTTACGGATCTTCTTGTCGTGATACTTCTTTGCTTTTTCCTTGTACAACCAACTTGAGTGGTATGCGGCATTGCGCATCTCCTCCAACTCAAGTAGTTGTACTTTCCTTTTTTCACCGGCCGACTCATTTTCGAAATTTAAAAACTTTAGGGCCCACAAGGCCTTGTGGTCCAATTCAACCGGCAAATGGCAAGTTTTACCAAATACCAATTGAAAGGGAGTTAGGCCAATTGGAGCTTTAAAGGCCGTACGGTAGGCCCATAATGCTTCGTCCAATTTTTGGGACCACTCTTTTTTAGAATTAGACACGGTTTTTTCTAGGATTCTCTTAATCTCTCGATTAGAGACCTCCGCTTGCCCGTTAGCCTGAGGGTGGTACGGAGTTGTCACCCTATGCGATACACCATAATGCTTTAGAATTGTTTCCAAAGGTGCATTGCAAAAGTGTGACCCTCCGTCACTTATCAACACTCGGGGGGTCCAAAACGGGAAAAGATGTTTTTCTTTAAAAAATTTATCACCGTTTTGGCATCCGCCCGAGGTGAGGCAATCGCCTCAACCCACTTAGAGACATAATCAACAGCAACAAGCATGTACTCATTCCCATAAGAGGGTGGGAAAGGTCCTACGAAATCTATGCCCCAACAATCGAACACTTCCACTTCTTGGATATTTTGGAGAGGCATCTCATCTCTCTTACCTATCCCACCGCTTCTTTGGCAGCTGTCACAACTTTGCGCATGGATATGTGCGTCTTTGAAAATAGTTGGCCAATAAAATCCCGATTGAAGAATTTTAGTGGCCGTTCTAACCCCATTATAATGTCCGCCATAAGGCGAGTTGTGACAATGCCAAAGGATGCTCTGGGCTTCATCACCAGTTACGCATCTCCTTAACAGGTTATCGCTACCCAACTTAAATAAGTATGGGTCATCCCAAACATAATACTTCGCATCCGAAAGGAACTTCCTCTTTTGGTTCGAAGTTAGGTCGGCAGGCACAAAACCACTAGCCTTGTGGTTTGCAAAGTCTGCAAACCACGGCCTAACTTGAACCTTAAACATTTTTCATCAGGAAATTCTTCCCGGATTTCCTTTTCAGATGCGGTAACCTCGACATTCACTAAGCGGGATAAATGATCCGCTACCAAGTTTTCCGACCCCTTCTTGTCTTTGATTTCGACATCGAATTCTTGTAACAAGAGGATCCAACGGATGAGCCTTTGCTTCGAATCCGGCTTGGTTAGCAGATACTTAATCGCCGCGTGGTCGGTATACACAACGACTTTAGACCCTATAAGATAAGACCTAAACTTTTCTAGCGCATACACTATTGCGAGTAGTTCTTTTTCCGTTGTGGCATAATTTATTTGAGCCTCGTTAAGAACCTTACTCGCATAATGTATCACATGAAAAGTTTTGTCTTTTCTTTGGCCAAGTACCGCTCCAACAGCATAGTCACTCGCGTCACACATTAGTTCAAAATTTTCATTCCAATCGGGAGCGACTATTATTGGAGCGGTAACCAATTTTTCTTTTAAAACCTCAAAAGCTTGCAAACAATCTTCGGTGAAGAGAAATACCTGGTCTTTGGCGAGCAAATTGCTCAAAGGTTTAGCCACCTTTGAGAAGTCCTTGATGAAGCGCCGGTAGAACCCCGCGTGCCCCAAAAAGCTACGGATGCCCTTCACATTCACCGGAGGGGGTAATTTTTCAATTACTTCAACCTTAGCTCTATCCACTTCAAGCCCCCTTTTAGAGACTTTGTGGCCTAGCACGATCCCCTCGGTCACCATGAAGTGACACTTTTCCCAATTTAGCACCAAATTGGTCTTCACACACCTTTCCAACACCGTCTTCAAATTTGCCAAGCATAGACTAAACGTCCCACCAAATACCGAGAAGTCATCCATGAAGACTTCCATTGTTTTCTCTATCAGATCGGCAAAAAGGGCTTGGACACATCGTTGGAAGGTCGCCGGTGCATTGCATAGCCCAAAGGGCATTTTTCTGTATGCGAACACTCCAAACGGACACGTGAAAGCCGTCTTCTCATGATCAACCGGGTCAACCGCAATTTGGTTGTACCCGGAGTAGCCGTCCAAAAAACAATAGTATTGTTGGCGCGATAGTCTTTCAAGCATTTGATCCATAAATGGGAGTGGGAAATGGTCCTTACGAGTCGCGGTATTCAACCGTCTATAATCTATACACATTCTCCACCCCGTTGCAACTTTAGTCGGGATCAATTCGTCTTTGTCATTTCGGATTATGGTCATTCCACCCTTCTTCGGAACCACGTGCACGGGACTAACCCATGGACTATCCGAGATCGGGTAAATCATTCCCGCATCCAATAACTTCACAACTTCCTTTCGAACAACCTCTTTCATGGTGGGATTTAAACGGCGTTGTGGTTGAGCTACCGGCTTGAAATCCTCCTCCATCAAAATCTTGTGCATACAATAGGATGGACTTATTCCTTTTAGATCGGAAAGAGTCCAACCCATAGCTTCTTGATTGGTTTTTAGCACAATGATTAGACGGGCTTCTTCTTCTTTTGTCAAGAGGTTGCTTATGATGACCGGCTTTTCCTCGATCTCATCTAGAAACACATATTTCAAATTCGAAGGTAACTCTTTTAATTCAATTGGCGCTTTCTCGTCAATGACCTCCTTCTTCAAGTTTTCTTCCTCTACTTCCCACAGTTGTAGGTCTTCCAAACTATCAAGTTCCTTTAAGCATTCCTCAAGAGCTAGCTCCTCTTCAACAGTGAAAACCTCCAGTGAGTCGTCAAGAGCTAACTCCATAGGAGATATCTCATGAATATGCTTTGAAACCTCTATAATAGCGTCTTCGATCACATCGATGCGAAAGCTATCATTTCTATCCTTGGAATGCTTCATCGCCTCGAATAGATCAAATGTGACCTCCTCATTTTGAACCCGCACCTTCATTAAACCGTCATCAACATCTATCATCATTCTTGCGGTCTTCATGAATGGTCGGCCCAATATGAGCGGAGCATCATCATCTTCCTCCATATCTATTACAATAAAATCCACCGGGAAAAAGAATTTGTCGACTTTCACCAACACATCTTGGGCTACGCCATGAGGATGGGTCGTCGACTTATCCGCCAATTGCAATGTCATTCGGATGGACTTAATCTCGATGTTGCCAAGCCTCTTGATAATTGACAAAGGTATAAGATTAATACTCGACCCCAAGTCAATAAGTCCCTTTCCGACATACACGTCACCAATTTTAACCGGCAATGTAACTCTTCCCGGATCAACCTCTTTCTTAGGAAGCGTCCTTTGAATAATGGCACTACAGCTCGCATCAAGGACGATGGTCTCCGGTTCCGTATACCTCCGCTTTTTGGTTAGTATGTCCTTCATGAATTTGGCATACTTTGGCATTTGTTCCAAGGCTTCAGCAAACGGAATGTTGATTTGCAACTGTTTAAAAATATCCATGAACCGGGCGTAATGCCGTTCATTCTCCCTTTTGGAAGGAGCATGAGGATAAGGAAGGTTTTGGATAGGAGTAGCGCTCACTACCTCCTTTCCCTTTGCAATTCTAGCACTTTTCCATCTAGGCTTCTTCACTACCTCCCTTATTACCTCATCACTTTTATTTTCCTCAATCTCCACACCTTTTTCTTTTCAACTTCACCATTATTTTTATTCTTTTCAACTACTTCCTCATCACTCCACACTCCTATTTCACCATCAACATTTTCCTCCATTATTTCCTCCTCAATTTCTTTCTCTTTCTCTCTTTGTTCACTCTCAACTCTTTTTTCATTCTCACTACCCAACTCCCTCCCACTTCTCGTCATAATCGCCTTACAATGCTCCTTAGGATTTGTTTGCGTATTAGCCGAAAAAGAAGGACCGATTTGTTGTTCAGCGAGTTGCTTGGCAAGTTGCCCAACTTGAGTTTCAAGATTTTTTATGGCCGCGTCATTACTCTTTTGATTGGCCATTGACATTTGCATGAATTGCGTCAATGTCTCTTCCAATTTAGAATTGACGACCGGCGGTTGTTGAGATTGATACGGATTTTGGGGAGGGTTTTGACGGCTAGAAGAACCACCTCCATAACCTTGGTTATGATAATAGTTGCTTCTAGGTTGGAACCCTTGGTTCCCTTGGAATTGTTGTTGTTGTTGTTGTTGAGGGTGCGGTTGATAAGGTTGTTGTTGTCTCGGTTGATAGTCCCGTTGATTGGCCATGTAGTTTACTTCGTCAAAACCGGGAGGTGGACAAAATCCGGTGTCATGTTCACCTTTACAAAGTTCACAACAAGCTATTTGTTTAGCTTTTGACGGTTCTCTTAACTCTTTGATTTGTTGCGTTAAGAGTTCCACTTGTTGTGAGATGAGCTTGTTTTGGGCAAGGATGGCATCATTCGTCCCTAACTCAAGCACTCCCGCCTTCTTCAAAGAATTTCCACGACTTTGACTCTGAAGATCATTTAGAGCCATTCGATTGATAATGTTGGTGGCTTCTTCGGCACTTTTTGACATCAACGAGCCACCCGAGGTGGCATCCAACAACGTTTTGCAGTTTGGTTGAAGTCCATTTCTGAAGATATGGATTTGAGTTAATTCATCAAATCCATGCCCTTTACATTTCCTAAGCATGGACTTGAATCTCTCCCACGCTTCATTCAAAGATTCACTGGTTCCTTGAGAAAACACCGAGATGGCCGTCTTTGATTCCATGAATCGGTTATGGGAGAAAAATCTTTCAATGAATTTCTCCTCTAACACGTTCCAGTCTGTCATTACGGCAGGTGTTTGATCGAGATACCAATCCTTTGCTGTACCGAGCAAAGCGTGGGGAAATAATCGTCTGAACAACGGAAGCTCCTGAGCCTGATCCACTCCGGCAGCCAATGCTATCTCATAAAATTTTGTGAGAAAAGCAAATGGGTCTTCATGGTCCATTCCGGTGAATGGACTCCCATATAATAAATTCAGAGTTCCCGTCTTCATCTCAGCTTGCCTTCCTGTGTGGTTGGCAAACTGAACGGTGTTCCTTGGACTATTGATACATGGAGTAGAAATAGGTGGTGGTGGTTGTGGCTCCATGTTTGGTATGAATGGGTGTGGATTTGTGGTTGAAGAACTTTCTCCTTGCTCTTGGTGTTGTCTAGCCTGTTGCCTCCTACGTCTCGTTTTGCTATTGAGCCTCCTTGCGGTTCTCTCGATCTCAGGATCAAAAAGAAGTTCGTCCACAGGGATTTGCCCTCGCATAAAACGTAAGCTGCACACTAAACCAAACAAATTACAAGCACAAGTCAAAAATTCACAAGCTAAAACTTAAACAACCATTGCGATGCTCGCAATATCAATTTACAATCCCCGGCAACGGCGCCATTTTGTTAGAAGTACTTTTCGTGTCGGGTTTTTGTTATCGTATCCACAAGGATTGTAAGATATCACCGCCGTTCGATGGTTGTATTAATCTTAGCTCAATGTAACAATAGGGTTTTGGTTTTAATCAAGTTATCTTGCATAAAAAGTAATAAGTTGCGGTAAAAGTTATGGTTTGATTAAATGAGAAATATTGTCAAAGTTAGGTTTCAATGATCACTTTGCATGTATTTGCTCGGTCAACAATCTTATAAACTCCTTTAGATGATAAATCATTTCACAAAGTCCTCTCAATATGTTTCTCTCGAACACATATTGTGAGTTTTGCCATTTTGATCCATTGTTTCTCTCGAACACAATCTATCAAAATGACAACATTTTGGTTCAACCTTATGGTGAACAAAATCATTCGTTACTATCTCTAGCTAACAAACAAGTTTGGATGAAAACCTAGGTCAAGAGTCGGTAAACATCTCTCGATCATAAACCAACACAAAGAGTTTTAAATAGAAACAAAGTTTTCATCATATATTTACCATTAAAGAGTTTACATATGAGGATCCTTACATTTACACACAAAGCTTGTAATCACCTACATCTAACCTTGACAAATGGATGACTTAGCTACTCATTTTCATGGTAGCTTGGTCGACAAGTAAGGAAAGAAGGCTGATCAACATCCAAGTCGGATAATCGAAGTTGGATGGGAATCCACCTTCTTTTTGTAGAAGATGGTTCTAAGATGAAGAGAAATGAAAACTAGGGCATAAAGATCCCAAGAACAATGCTGCAAAAATATCTAGAAGAAAGTACAAAAGTGGAAAAAGTTGGTAAAAATGAGGTATGGTGCTCAAAAGTGGCACCTGCTACTTATAGACCACTGCTGGGCTGTCAAGTTCGCTAGGCGAGCAGAATGGCTCGCCTAGCGAGGGTCTAAAATGGGCACATAAGGCCCCTGCACCCAGAGAAAACAGGGCCTGCTGAACTGTGATGTTCGCCTAGCGAAGGACACGCTTCAACCTTCGCCCCAGCGAGGTTGAGAGGTTTTGCTACTGGAATGCTCGCTGGGGACTCGCTAGAGCTTCGCCTAGCGAGTGAGTGCTAGCTGCGTTTTTCACCAAAACAGAATGAACTCGCTACCACCTTCGCCTTCAGCTCGCCTAGCGAATTAATTTGACAATTTACTGGAGCTTTTCGCCAGGAACTCGCCTAGCGAACCAAAGCTTCGCCACAGCCTCGCCTAGCGAACAGGCTGATGAAATGCTTGTATTCTTTGGTTCCTTTGCCAATTTTCTTGTGTCTTTATTTTCAATTAGTTCATGTCTTTCCTGCACAATAACACACAAATCAAAGGCACCAAGCTTGTTTATCAATGTAATGCATTCCATGTAAAACAAATGTGGTTTTGACAGTTTTAGCAAGGAAAAAGAGTGAAAGATGCCCACATATGATAGCTCTAATAAGCACTTTTGGGCATCTAACATCCATAGTGTTCAAGTTATGCTAGATCTCAAGAGCTCGAGACCTCAAGATTCAAAGATCGAGAGTTCAATACCTCAAATCAGTACAAGATAGAGCAGACTATTGTTCAAGCACAACAAAGGTGTATTAAAGACTTGTCAATCATGAGTCAAGTTATGTGCCATGTGCCTTAAGCAATAAAGAGGGAGTGAGAGTGGAGAATTCATATCCTCATTCTGAATATCTTTGGGTACGGGATGAATGACTCAGTTGCTCATCCTATTCACTGTTATTCATAGACTTTAGCATAATTTAAGTCAATTGATTGTCAAGTCTCTTTCTTTAAAAGCAACCCTTCATCACAGAAAGCAGCAAGGAGATTCAACTTCAACACTCGTCAGTTAGGATGTGAATCGCACGTCATGAGCCTTAAGTAATAGAGATGGGGTGAGAGTTGAAAATTCATTCATAGACTTTAATATGATTCAAATCAAGACTTTAATATGATTCAAATCAAGACTTTATTTTCAGAATAAAAGCAAACTCATCTTATCAAACTCAATTTTTCCTTTGGGCTTCATTTCTTGTTTAAAACCTTTTTAGAAAGGAGGTGTTACTTTCGTTATACCGTGAACGAAGCTTAAGCCTCCATGTGTGAGCATAAAATCAATGTTTAATTTCTAGAGTTCCATTCGAGTAAATATATTATATTACAAACAAACAGACACTTAAGTCTCCCATGCTCGAGCATACAAGCAAGTTGACAGTAGAGCGTGAACGTTAATATTGTTCATTAAAAATAACTAACACATCCGTCTTAGTTCCACAAACTACAAAGCTCTGATTTCCTTATTGCACGAATGAGGATACATAGGCACAAGGGATTGGATCCTTGGCGAGCACATTTATTTATTAACCTTTTTCCCTTTCGCGAGTAATACTTAGATAGTAACACTCGTTCTTGCAAAGAATAATCAAAACGGTTCCCGTTGAGTACAACGGATGTGAGGGATGCTAATACCTTCCCCTTACATAACCGACTTCCTTATCCTTTTTCTCTTTCCCCTGGGTTTTATCAATGTTTTCCCTTTCCTTCGGGAATAAATAAAGTTCAATGACAACTCTATTGTATCTTTGAACGTGCACTCAGGTATATTTCGCGTAGCTTTAAGTCCCAATTTTCCTTTCCAGTGTGTGATTCATATGATTATTTCTTAACTTATACCATTACCCACCATATTCCTCCAAATCCTATTGCAACAGGTTTCAAGTTCTTTGAGCACACACATTCTCGTCATCCCCAAGTTTCAAGAGAGGATATCCTAGAAGATACTCAACCTATACCCCTCCAGTGCCTGCAGATTCTACAAATGACCTTCCAATCTCCTTACGCAAAGGTAAACATATGTGTACTTATCCTATTTCCTCTTATGTGTCTTCTTGTATTTTGTCATTTACTTCTAAATCCTTTATTGTTGGCATAAATTCTATTTTTGTTCCTAATTCTCTTGTAGATGCTATTAATAATGATGGTCGGAGACATGCTATGAAGGAGTAAATGAAGGCTCTTGATCATAATCATACTTGGGATTTAGTTTCTCTTCCTACAGGCAAGCAAGCTATTGGGTACACATGGGTACATATTGTAAAGATGAATCTAGATGACTCTATGGCCCACTTAAAAGCACGACTCGTTACTAAAGAATATGCCTAAACATATGGAGTTGACTATATTGATACTTTTTCACCCGTGGCTAAACTTTCATCTATCCGTATTATTATATCTCTTACTACCAAGCACCACCGACCATTGTTTCAATTAGATGTGATTTTTTTCTTGCATGGGGATTTACAAGATGAGGTGTATATGGAAAAACCACTTGGTTTTATTGCTCAGGGGGAGAATTGACACGCATGCCATTTAAATAAACCATTGTATGGCTTGAAACAATCACCTAGGTCTTGGTTTGGGAGATTTAGTGAAGTGGTTTTGGCATTTGGAATGAAATGATGTCAGAGTGATCATACATTATTTTTTTATAAAAGAAATTATGGAAATATATTACTTGTGGTGTATGTTAATGATATTGTAATTACAGGAAGTGATAACAAAGGAATTGATAAATTGAAGGCTTTCCTCCAAACCAATATTCAGACCAAAGATTTGGGAGTCTTGAAGTACTTATTGGGTATTGAAGTTATGTATTCAAAAAAGGGGTTTTTTATTTCACAAAGGAAATATATTCTGGATCTATTAAGTGAAAATGGTATGATGGGATTCAAACCATGCGAGACTCCCATGGATCCTGGACTTAAGTTGATAATGGATGAAACTCCTTTCTTGGATCCACAAAAGTATATGAGATTGGTGGGAAATTGAATTAATTAACTGTTACGAGACCTAATATTTCTTTTCCTATAAGTGTTGTAAGTCAATTTATGTCTTTCCCCACTGATACTCATTGGGAAGAACTAACCCTCATTGTTAAATATCTGAAGAAAGTTATAGGAAAGGAAATTACGTAGCAAGATCATATGAATATGCATGTGGAGGTTTTTTCTGATTCATATTGGGCGGGATTTCAAGTGGATCAGAAGTCTACCATGAGATATTGTGTATTCTTCAAAGGTAATTTGATTTCTTGGAAAAGTAAGAAACAAAATGTAGTAGCAAGATCAAGTGCAGAAGCAGAATACATGGCTATGGCTCAAACGACTTGTGAATTGATATGAGAATAATATTCTTATGAATTTGTAGTGTGATAACCAGACTTCCATGCATATTACATCAAATTCGGTCTTTCATAAAATAAAAAATACATTGAGGTAGATTATCATTTTATCAGAGAGAATGTTCAATAAAATCTCATATTCACTTCCTATGCTAGGGCATAAGATCAACTAGCACAGTGTGTTCCTGTTCACGGGGTGGCAGCAGACCCTTAGGTTCGCCAAAAACATCCGTAAAAAATGCAAGGAAGCTCTACAAAACTGCTAGCAAATCAGACAACAAATATATGGTAGTTGGGCCGTGATAAGCAATAGTACTGAATTGCAACATGAATGAAGTATCGATGGAGTGAGTGTTATGAAGACGAAGAATGTGATGAAATTGAGCTTGACCTAAAAAGGGTGATTTATCACCATGGAATGTTATGAAAGAATTCTGCAAATAGAATCTAATAGACAAGACATCATAATCGCCGACGTGTGGACCTAATGTTTTCAACCACAATGCACCCAAAACCAAACTGGCACCTATAAAAGAGACTAAGTATACCAGAACATGTAACATATGGCCTTGTAAAGAAATTGGTAAGTATGGAACATATCCCTTAGAGTTCCATTTACTACCATTATCCACAAGTACTGGAAATTTATCTGCAGAATGAATGGGAATTTTAAGATAGTGAGCAATCCTTGGTTGCCAGAAATTGTCTGAACTTCTGCTATCTAATAAAATTTGAATCTCAACACCCTGAATATCCCCTTTGAAACACATGGTACTTGCCTCAATAGATCCATATAGAGGATTGAGTGAGAGATGATATTCCATGGATGAACTTAGCTCTTCAATGGTAAGAGTTTGCTCGGGAGGGTGAAAAGTGTGATCACTAATATCATCGTCATCTACTTGTAGCAACTAATTGTGAATTTGGCATCAAAATAGTAACACAAATCTTTCTCAGGACTAAGGAGGATTTCTATAGGCGTGATTTGTTTGACATTAGGGTTTTCGGGTGAGTTAGATGGTGGTTTTTGGAGTTGGTGAGGAGTAAGATTTGATGTTTTGGGTAGAGAATAATAGAGATGCAGAGAATGGTTTCGCTAAATTGTATTAAAGAGGTTACAACTTAGGAATGTATCACTGCGAAATTCAACAAATATGGCTAAAATGTCATTTGAAGGAATTTAATGATAGGACAGAAAGGAAAAGATAATGGTGAGTACTACTCCATAAACTGAATTACAAGAGATGGATAAAATTGATTACAAAATTTTCCACCCCCAATACTTTCTTTGTTGTCCCCTTTTATGCTCACTCAAGTGGAATTTTTTTTATTTTCCTTTCTCTTTCTTAGGCTTCTCCTTACCTGCACCAAAGGGGGGATCAATTGCCATGTGTCCATTAGTGTTATTTGTCTCTAGTTATATTATTTTGTTATTTATGCCCTGATAATTAATTTCAATAATAACAACAACCACTCCCACGAGTGCTTTACCATATTTACTAGTTCACTTTTTTTCCTTTCCTCATAATATATACATAAAATTTTCATTATTTTTAGTTTTTTTTTTAAAATTCATTTACGCTCAAACACTTAGAATTTCATATTGTGTATGAAAGTATATCAACTTAAAATGAGTGTGAGATGTTGTTGTTTAACAAATGACTCCAAACACAAGAAGGGAGGTGGGGGGGGGGGGGTGATATTTAAAATTCATAATTAATTAAAAAGTTTTTACTTAAAATAACAAAATGTGTCAGTAGTTGGACAAAGAAATGCAACAGAAAATAGAAAGGAAGTAAATTTAAAGGATAGAAAAAATAAACAACAGAAAGTAGAGAGAGAGAGAGAGAGAGATTGCATTAGAATTTATAGAGATTCGACCGAAAAACTTGGCTTACTCATCTCCTAATAATTTCTTCTTGAGAGTTGTTCACTAACTTTTAAGCTCTTACAAATTATTCTCACACACCTATTTAAAATCAAAATTAGAGAATTTACATTGATTGATCCCCTAACCTAACAAAGCTTTTTTTGGCCTGATCTCACGAGCGTAATAGAGATTTTGACCGACTAATCTCAAGAGTCAAACAAATATTTTCACAGGTTTATCTAAAGGACCAAACAAAGATGTTTATAGGGTTATCTTTAGAACCAAACAAGGAAGTCAAGAGAACTGCACTCTTGAAAAAACAACTTAGCACAACACTAATACAAACTTTCTCATAAGTATTTTCATTCACAAAGCACTAAGACAACTTTTAGTGAGAAAATGTAAAGAATAGAGAGGAAGATAGTAGAAAATAAGAGTAGGATAATAGAAATCTGAATTCTGGTGTATTTCGAAATAAGGAGAAACCCTTTATTTATAGGTAGAAATGGAAAAGATCCATTAGCTTTTTAATGCTGATAATCGATAATTGGCTAGGGATAATCGATTATCTAAGCTCAACATGTAAATTTTTTATTCAACACGGTTACTAATCAATTATGGGGATCTTCAATCGATTACAGGCGTTACATAAGTGATAATAGATTAACCCTAATAGCATAATCTATTGTACCATGTAAAAATGATTCTAATTGATAAGAACAGATCCTTAATCCATTAGCTAAGTGTATAAAACATTTTCTAGTAATTTTATAAAACAAGAGAGGATTCAAACATTTTTAGCGTGTGTGTATATGAGAGAGAGAGAGTTGTCTCAGTAACTTAGGAGTTATTCTTATTGAGAGTTTTTACTTAAAATAACAAAATGTGTCCGTATAATAGTTGAACAGAGAAATGCAATAGAAAATAGAAAGGAAGTAAATTTAAAGAACAAGAAAAATAAACAACATAATATATATATATATATATATATATTATATATATATATTATATATATATATATATATATATATATATTATATAATATATATACTATATATATGAGAAGAGAGAGAGCGAGAGAGAAGAGAGAGAGAGAGAGAGAGAGAGAGAGAGAGCGAGAGAGAGAGAGAGAGAGAGAGAGAGAGAGAGAGAGAGCGAGAGAGAGAGAGAGGCAGAGAGGAGCGAGAGAGAGAGAGAGAGCGAGAGAGAGAGAGAGAGAGTTATAAGAATGCACCAAGATTTATAGAGACTCAATCGAACAACTTGGCATGCTCCTCTCCAATAATTTATTCTTGAGAGTTTTTTATTGACACTTAAGCTTTTATAGATTATGCCTACAAATGTTCTTATAAGAAATATGTGAGATTTTACACAGACTGATCCCCCAACCAAATAGATATTTTTTTGGGATGAGATCATAAACCTGATAGAGATTTTGATCGACTAATTTTAACAACCAAATAGAGATTTTCACAGGTTTATATCAAGAACCAACAAGATATTTTCACAAGTTTATCTCTAGAACCAAAAAAGGAAGTCAAGTGAATTGAACTCTTGATAAAATAAATTAGCACATCACCAGTACAAACACTTTCTCACAAGTGTTTTTCACTCACATGGCACCTAAGACATATTTTAGTGAAAAAATGTAAAAAAGAGAGAGGAAGAGAGTAGAAAATAAGAATGGGATAGTAAAAATATGAATTCTAGTGTATTTTAAAATAGGTAGAAAGCCTCTATTTATAGGTTGAAATGTAACTTAAAAAGAAAAATGATCAATGAGTTTCTTAATGCTGATAATCGACTAATGGCTAGGGATGATAAATGATCTAAGCTCAAATTGGAAATTTTTGATTCAACACTATTCCTATTCGATAATGAGCATCTCCAATCGATTATAGGTGTTACAAAAGTGATAATCGATTAACCTTAATGAGATAATCGATTATACAATGTAAAAATGTTCCTAATTGATTAAAACACGTCTCTGATCCATTAGCTAAGCATATTAAACGATTTCTGGTGATCTTATTAAACAAGAGAGGATTCAAACACTTTTAATTTGTTTGTGTGTATGTGTGTGTAAATGAGACTTATCTTAGTAACTTATGAGTTACTCTTATATTTTTGTAAAACTCTGGTCTTAGACAGACACAATCATGCAAGTTTTCACATTTTTTTTTCCACAATTCTGAAGCTTCAAGTTCTTTGCTAGATACAGAACCAGTTGAATAAAAGAAGTTTATGTAAGCTAAAAAAACCGATTCCCTTCTACAGCTAATGAAATTTATGTACTTTGATTTTGAAGTGATTTAGTCACTAAACAAATAAACATTATTTCATATAAAAAAAAATAGTATATGGATGTCTCTTGCAAAAGGATTTTATAAGTTGAAATACTTTTAAGACGCGGAGACCCTTCTTCCCGGGGCTGATCTACGTCGAGAGGGGTGTGGCGATGCGGGTGTATCTCGTCCATCTCTAGTTTCTCCTCCTCCTGGTCTTACATGAAAGGAGTTCTTGATCTTCCGCCAATTTATACCCAAGCCTAATGGATTCTTTGGCTTTTCTTTGTTGCTTAACTTTTTATACTCTTCTTGCAACTCAAAGTAGTCATTCTGCAGTTCCACCATCTTGGACTTTACATTCTCGAGTTCTGCGTTGAGCGTTTTAATGTCAATAGTAGCAGATGTTTGGTTTCCTTCCTGTTCTGAGATGATTCCACTTTGGGCTGGTTCCTTCTCTTGCATTGCTGCCCTCATCTTTACTTGCTCCGCAAACAAAACCTGCGTCGAATACTTTGTTGGTGATCGTCTTTTAATAGCTTAAATAACTGCAAACTAAGTTCCAGAGATCCAGGAAATTTACCTGGACAACAGTTCTTAGAGGCAATCTATCATTCTGTGCAGCATGTATGCATGCGTCAAGTGAGAGTTTTTCACTGTTCATTATTTTGCAGAGTCTTCTTCGGTCATTGTCAGTCAGTGACGGATGGGTCTAGCGAAATGCCAATATCAAATGTCAAAACTTTGTTTTGAAATCACTTTAAACCTGAAACACAAGAAAATAAGAACTGAAAAGCTAACCTTTAGGTAAGTGTCAATGGCTCTATATAGACCGTCATCGAAGGATCGAGTATATTCTGGTAGCAGTTCAGCTAAGACATGGAACTTCGTAATTGAAAGATTTGGATCTGTTGCAACTTCGGCTAGGTAATTATCCAAGAGCCTGCTGATATTGAATTTTCCAGATTTTTGTTGCGGTTGCATATGCTGTTTTTCATGCATCAAGAAGTATTCAACGATCCGTTGCACTACATCTATGTCTTGCATTGTGCAGTCTTCAGGTGAATTAGGCATGCTGCAAATGAAAAAGAAAAGATAGATATTAGTGTCTTTGGAAATTTTCATTAGCCTCAAAGAATAGAAAAAATGAATTGACCATACTCACTTGACCATGATTCCTTGATCTCCATATTGATATCTTGGGATTAAAAGATCATTCACCTCAGCATCTTCTAACACCGCGCCAACTCTCTTTTCAAGGTCAGAAATGAGAGCTGGCGATACCGAGTACATCATTGCCATCTTTAACATTTGCAACAAGAACTTACATGGGACAGATTCTTGTTGAGGAGGAATGATGCTTATTAGGCTTTCAATAATAGTTGTTTGCTCCTTGCTATGTCTAGTGCTCTCTTGTTTGTTCGTACTAAATATAGTGAACTGTAGATTACTTTTCCCATACCCGTATCCTTTTAGCCCTTCCAACTCTTCATACATTCCTGGTAGCCATTTCTTAGCATATTGCATGATACATTTACCAATGGTCTCTGACTTGATTCCCTTCGCTCTTATTGCTGAAATTATCCGCATAAAATGATCAATACGGAAGGTGGCCATATCATCGAACCACCAACTATCTTGAATCGATGCTGTATCCTCACCCGTGGGCTCATTTTTAGAAGCCTTCCAAGCTAAAGAGTCGCAGCATCTTCTAACAATTTGAATGTTTTCAGCCCACGGAGAGAGATTTTCGCAAGATTTCAGAACAGTAACCGTGTCCTTCCATGAAGAAAGCACGACAAATGTGAGGAAAGCTTCCGTCTTGGAAATGAGATTGCCATCTTCTAGTTCTTCAGTCATCTCTAGGAATTCTGATGCACATCTTAGTGCAGCTACATTATCTGAGTTGAAGTCTATAGGCAGACCATAACAGAATTTCAAAATTGTTTCAAATGTTTCAGATCCACCTGGAAAGCTTTCAAGCTTTAGCACATTGCCAGAATTTGAGTTCCGAGGCTGAGCTTCCAACCTTCCTATGTAGCCGCATTTCGATATCAAGGGGTACTGTTACACAAAAAAAGTAGGCAACATAAGAAAAACTAAGTTGCGGCATGCAAAGTTTGCTTTCTTTTTTTATCTTTACTCTCAGTTCATGCATTTTAATTGCAACAACTTGACCATGTTTTGTTTCTAATTCTTGTTTTAAAGAAAGTTTGCTAAGGTAAGGTAAAGACATTTTTTTAACCTTTACTAGTTCTTTCTTTTTTACAAAATCATAAAAACATTAAACCAAATAAAAACAGTGACCCAATTTTCTTCTGTTTTGCTTGCTTTTATGGAGGATTTCTTTTTATCTTTAGTATTATTTTATTTTATTTTTACAAAATCATGAAAACATTAAACCAAATTAAAACAATGATCCTGTTTGATTCCCAATCCATGTTGTATGTTCTGTCTACCTCTAGAGGGACTTTTTCCCCTCTTTCCCTATCAAAAGGGTGGTAGGGAAAAAACACATGGACACACCACACACACGCACTAGGAAGAAAAGAATAAATGGTTTATGCTCTATTGACAGAATTGTGCTATTCACCAGTCAGTATCTAATTCAGACAGTGTTATAATGATATCACTATCTTGTCCTTCATGTACACTGCTGATGATACTATTTGGAAGAATTTTACTGAGATAAATCAGAAGATCAACGGTTTTCTGCATTTATAAAGCTTTACGCTATGGTGTTTATGATACCTTGTGTACATTATAAGTGGTCTCCTGGACTTCAATTGAATAGTCGGTTGGGATTCGAGGAGCAACAAACCTACAAAGAACAAACAAAGAATCATTCATACAAAAAGAACTAGTGGTAATTAGTCTCAAAGCATGGGGGTAAGAAGATAAAGTAGGAGCCATGGAGGATAATCATCTTTAACTGGCTTTTTAGCTGCATAAAATATATAGGATTATATATCTGACAGTACCTTGAATGTTCACTTTTGATGCTATCAGCTATAGTAACATGTTTGTTGGGAATAACTATGCTTTTATCTGAAACTTGGTCAGTTCTGTCAGACTGATTTTCAGGGTCTGGTGTTTGGGCCACTTGAAGTGATTTCATGGTGATTCTTGAACTAACTGTAGCAAGCTTGGGATAGACACTCCATTTTGAGGACTATCCTGAATGATATAAGAAACCAGACATGTTCTATAAGTTAATGCTAAGAACTGTTCTGTGGTCAGTGTAGAACTGCAGTTAAGACGGTTGTTGAGTTGTTTCTTTCTTTCTAGACCATCAACTTCAATGAAATTCTATCATCATAATGCTATGATTGTACAGATGTTTAAGTTAAGCCATGTATACACATGCGACGTGGTTTTCTCTGAGTTCAGTGTCTTTATTTGATTTGATATGATTTTCTCTTGAATTTGAAACATTTAACATTAAAGGCTTTCATTGTCAGTAAATGAGTTGTGCATATGTAAGCATTTGCTGAAATGTTACTAACTTTTGTATAAAACTTCAGTTGCATCATAAAAACAAAATTTACAATGTAAGTAGTTTTTGACCCACCCACAAAGTAGTTTTTACAATGAAAAAACTTTTTATACTGTATTTTTCTCTTTATTTATTTTTAAACCTAAACATAGCAACATCCATGTCTAGTTGTTATGAAGGATCTGGGCCATCATGTGTCCCCCTTAAGTCATATAAAGTGCGAAACAATTGGCAAAATGTGGGTCACAATAGTATACGTCGTTATTTACATTCAATTATTTTGTATAGTTCTTTTTTATCCTAAAACTATTAAAATGCAGTATCAATATAAATAAGATTAGTTTCTATACACTTAAGATGTAATTTATTACCACTTTTATAGGATGTTGGAATGGAATGGCTTATTATTCCTATTTTAAAAAGAATTTGATTGGGATGAACTTAGATCGAAGACCGAAAGTAGTAGAAACCCCATTGAAGAAGGAAACAATTATTTGGAGGATGTGATGCATCTGCAACGATCAATAACAATAGTATGAACAATTCATGTATCTTGCTCAGCAAGTCATCCCTTTCCTTGTATTCCATTGTGTAACATGCTTAGCAAGTCATCTATTTTCATTGGTTAATTGGAGTTTGATGAATAGATAGTTGTTTTCGTTTTAATTAACAAGCTAGCTGTCATATATATATATATATATATATATATATATATATATATATATATATATATATATATATAAAAGCTTGGAATGTGCCAATTCTAACTAAATTCTTCACTCAGTTATTATAAGTTATATTTCTTAGTTTTAACTTTGCGTTTTATCATTTAATAGTCAAATTTATTGCATTTTACATTTTTTTAAAGTAGTTTGCAAAGAGTATAATAGGTGCTCTCTTTTGTAGTTTTTATGTGTTTGTTGTTTTGTGCAAGGTAGTTCTGATGAGCTCGAACATGACAGTCAGGGACAACATCTAGGAGTCAAAGAAAAGCAAAAGGCTAGAAACAGCTAAAGAGAAAAAAGAGAAACAACAATTGTATTCCTAGGGCAGACATAACAACATTCTGTGTTGGAAGAAGGATTGATTTGAAAGGATAAGATCAAAGGCGCTAGAAGACAAAAAGATAGTAAATAGTACGCCCACTATGCGAGCCTTGCAAGGAAAAGGACAAGTGTCACTTGCACCTCTGTACCTGCAGTCTGCCACGTTACACCTTGTCCCCCATAATTTTTTGTACCTGATTTTTATGATGTGGAAAGGAGAAGAAAAGGAAGGAACTTTGTTAATTTTATCTTGGGTCTGATTTGATTTATTCCCACGCCCATGATCCAATACAAATGGCAAAACCCTAGCTCAAGCGCCTATAAAAGCAACCTGTGAAGACTGAAGAAAGAGTTAAACAATTGTTAGAAACATTTCGTGTAGAAGAATCAGTGAGGAAAAAGTTGAGTGAAAATGGAGTTTCTTCTTCTCGCCGTCTCTAGTGCTGACTGCTGAATCCTGGTGCGACAGAAGTTGTCTCTTATTGATTAACCATTGCAAGAAGAAAAGACATTATTCTTAGGTTGTTATTTCTTTTCTACTTTGTATTTGAGAATGCTTAGCTTAAAAAACAATATTGTAGTTTGTACTCAACTCATCATGAGTTAAAACCTTGTTTGTTGAGCAATGGAAAGTTGATATAATGTAGTTTTTATGTTAAGTGATGTGTTGTTAATGCTTTGTTTTATCATGTGTTGTTAATTTCTTTGATTGATCAACTTAGAAAAAGATAGAAGTTTGTTATTGAAAGAGATCCATAAACAAACGAATTTCATGATAAAAGTGGTTGAAAATAGTAGAATAGAGATATTCACTAGAATAGCTTCTTAGAGATAAGTAGCTACAACCATAAAGGACTTTCAAAGTAAAAGCGGACATGCTTTAGAGTTACAAGCGAGGCTTAGTCATTTGTCCCATTTCCCTAAAATATATGTTTTTAGTGTTGTAGAGATACACATTTAGATCACTCTCTGACCTTTCCTAGAACGACACAACACATCATGAACACACAAATAACTATGTTATATTAATGGATCATTGTCCAACTGTTAGCATAGGATTTTCGACGTTATGAACTCGACACGAGGGAAAGAGATTCAGAAAATACTTAGTGAAATAGTGATGTTTGATTTCGACAAGAATGATCTTTAGCATAGGGCGACTAAGAAGCTATGTTAAACCTGAAAATGGGAATTTAGTGTATTTTCTCACACTATGTAAGCTTGAGGTCTCATGGATTTGATAAAGACCGATGGTCGACGGCAACGGTTAGAGCGAAACGACGAAATCATATTAAGTAACTATTTTTTGATCTTATTCATGCATTGAAGACACGTGGAAGCAATCTATAAGGATGAAAATCATGCAACGAGATACGTGTTGATCGCTGGGAATAGAGTCGTTGTAGGTAGTTATTGATGTATATTATTATTATTATTATTATATATATATATATATATATATATATATATATATATATATATATATATATATATATATATATATATATATATATATATATATATATATATATATATATATATATAGGATTCAGGGTGATAATATCATTACAAAAACTCAAAGTACCAAAGAAGAGTGAGAAGCGAGTCAGTGAGTAAACATGTATGATCCTGCACACCATTCTTTACATATTTAAGCAAAGTTTTTTTTATTACTTTTCACTTTATTTTTCCAACAATTTATTTGTCTTTTTACCTTGTATTTTACAAGGATCTCGACATAGTCGAAATTTCTTGCTTTTATTTACAATTTATTCTCTTTATTTCCTTATAAAGTTAAGGTCTATTTTTTATTTTTACAACAAATGATCAAATACTCTTTTAAGAATTTATGCATAATATGTCTTAGGATTTACTAGTTGATCCTACAAGTAACACTTCTAAAGACTAACGATTATTTATCAAAAATAAGGGTAAACAAACTGGCACGCCCAGTGGAACTTTTATGCTATTTTTGAATTTACAACTATTGTGTTTTTTTTTTAAATTGTTCTTCATGCATTAAATGTTCTTGGTATTTGTGCGTGCATGCATTTAAGAAGTGGAAAAGCATTTCCTAAGATGACATGTTCATCTACGGATAACCCTACCTCTAACTCACAGAATAATTCTCAAAATGGTAGAACAACCATTCAAATCGACGACGGGAGATGTGGTTGTTTTGACCCCTGTTGAAACGACTGCTCCCATGGTGTCATCGACTCCAATTTCGTCGACATCGACATAAGGGGAAATTCCCCCACCACAACTAGGGAATCTCCCTTTTAACCCCACGGTCTTAAGAACAACTCTGGGGGATCATAGGCTACCATTTATTTCAAGTTATCCACTTCCTATGGGCAACAGAGAAAACCCATATGGTATGCCAACAATGATGATGGAAGATCTTTAGTCCAGTGCATTGACTTATGCAGATAACACAATAACTCTTGTGACACCATATAACCCCTATCCTATCTCAGGTTCGATAATAACTAATCTCAGTCGAACGACACCACTATTGGGAGGATCAAATTATGCTCCCCAAACGATGTCGACATTTAATACAACATCCCTTATGTCTATAAGACAACAAATGGACAAAAGTAACCAGGAAACGGTTAACATGTTGACCCAACAGATTGTTACGATGTTCAATCCCCTAATTCAGAACACCAACCAAAGTTATGAACTATTAGCTAATCAGATGGGTCAAATAGTCGATTTCTTCGGCGCTCCTCAAGTCCAAGCGATGCCAACTCCTCAAATCTCAAATGCCGTGCAAATATAGACACTTGACAATGGGCAATCCCCTGTCAACCTATGGCAGCAACAAGTGAGACTTTGATCCACAAAACTTCTCATACATAGAGAGGATGAGGAGTACATAGGCCAAAACAACCCAAGCCAATAATGGTGAATAGAAACAAGATGTCGGCCAACTACTTAGAAATGTCCAACAAAATAACTTTGGGAGGCAAAACAATATAGCGAACGTGGTCGAACAGATCCTAGCCCAAAATATCCTTAACATTGTCCTCAATAGGCCTAACTTTGTATCACCACTATCAGAGTACGTGCGACAGAAATAACTTACCCGAGGATGGAAAGCCCTCAAATTTACCAAATTTGCTAATGAAATAAATTAGTCTACAATTGAACATGCTGCTAGATACCAAACTGAGGCACGTGATATAACCAATAATGAGAGATTGAAGATGAAATACTTTCCAAATTCTGTGACTAAAAATGACTTCACGTGGTTCACCATACTCCTTCCTTATTCCATGCAGAGTTGGAGTCAACTAGAGAGAGTGTTTCATGAACAATTCTACACGGGCCTGTAAAAAATTAGCCTTAAGGAACTTGCCAGTGTTAGGTGTCAAACACCTGAGTCAATTGATGACTACTTGAACAGGTCCAGATTTCTCAAGGCAATGTGTTTTACACAAGTCCCTGAATATGAGTCGATCGAAATGGCCGCAGGTGGTTTATACTATTCCATTAAGAAGAAGTTATACACTCAATATCTAATGGGCATGGCCCAATTGGATAGAGTTTTCCAAGTCGAGCAATTAAAAGTTGAGAAGCCAGATCGAGTAAATCTAACAAAAAATTAAAAGTTGCTATGTAGAAACATATGATTATTTGGAGTCTGACTTATTCGATGAGTACATCAAAGAGAGTGAGGTCCATGTGGAAGAACTAAAGCCATGTCCTCCATATGTTTGTAAATTATTAAAACCGTCGAACGAGAAAAATCTTGTTGAACCAGACAAAAACGAGAAGTTCGTTACTAAGACATATACTTTTGATATTACAAAATATGACGATATTTTTGATTTGTTGGTCACCAATGAGTAGATTATAGTGCCTTGGGGCCTAAAAAGTTCCTTAGTAGAGCAAAGGAAAAAAGAGAGGTTTTTGTAAGTACCACAATTTTTTAGGTCATAAAACTTCTCAATGTGTGCTTTCCTAGACTTGGTACATAAGGCACTCAAGGAAGGCATGATGCAGTTCGGAGAGAAACCCAAGGCTTCGATGCAAGTGGACTATGCTTGTAACACCCTTCTAAGTACCCCAAAATATTTAATTTAATATAATAACCTATCAATCAGAGTAATTATGCCCCGAAGGGTGTCACACAATCATTTCACAACATTTATCAAAACATCCTGTCATGCTCATTTATTTATCAAATAAAACAGTTGCATAATACGCAGCGGAATAGAATTCAACATCAGCATGAGACATGTAACACCATACATGTAACTAATTCGACAATTTCCAACAATACAACGAAAAGGTTCCCTCCCGATGTTACATCTACCAGAGCATGACCCATAGGACACTACTATAGACTCCAAGCGTTAGCTTCTATTCAATTCATTTCTCGTTACCTGAAAAATGGGTTGTAAGGGTGAGTTCCTCAATCAATATAATAAGCATTATAGAACAACATGTAATGCTAAGTAAATCACACATCAATTCACCCTAACCAGACTACGCATTCAGCAACGGCAATATCCGTCCAAACATCATATTCAACAATAATATATATCATATGTATAATCCTCAAACCATATTCAACACCAACAACACAACACAACGATTTACTCACTAATTCCTCACAATGGGAATTAGCTACAGCCCCACAGGCTATGCCATGCATTCATTATGCAATGAGACTCCATGAAATGCGGTACCGTCTCTTCTCGAACATATAGTTCAAGCTCACCGATCCCTCCAGATACGGCTACTAAGCTCACTAGTCCCACTCATTTGAGACCTAGTGACTCACTCACTAATTCCTCACCATGGGAATTAGCTACAGCCCCAAAGGCTAGACTATGCACACTAATCATCTAGTATGCAAACATCAACAACGATTCACAACTCACTAATTCCTCACCATGGGAATCAGCTACAGCCCCAAAGGCTAAACTACGCATGCTAATCGCCTAGCAATACAACATCAACAACAACTCAAGAATAGACACATGCTCGCACTCTACGCCATCGAATAGTCTATTCACAACTGCATACATTTACAACATCATGCATAATATATACGTTCACCGCATCATATACATCATTATACATCAGCAATATTTCATCACATAAGCATGTCAGATTATGCCAAACAACCACTACAATATTAGTACATTCTAATATTACATCTCCTACTCAAAACAGCGGGAATTAATCCCTATTACACCATAGGCAACATAGGCCAACTCTCACATAGGTACACAACAGTTAAAACAACAATTTTTCCATTCTGCTACAGCGTTAACCGGTTAACGCCCTGGGTTAACCGGTTAACGCAGCACAACACGCCTTCTGTCTCAATTTTTAACAGTGTTAACCGGTTAACGCCCTGGGTTAACCGGTTAACGCAGCACAAACAGCCAAATATCAGAAATGACAACAGTGTTAACCGGTTAACACCCTGGGTTAACCGGTTAACGCAGACAAAACAGCACATATTCATAATCCAACACAGTGTTAACCGGTTAACACCCTGGGTTAACCGGTTAACGCAAGACAGAAGAAGCTGTTCCTGCGCTAACTCAAAGGCAGAATGCAGAATTCTCCGCATTTTCCGCCGTTGGAGGACTTCCGGACCTCCGAATCCGATTCCGTAAAAAGCTATACGATCGGAAAATTACAACAGACTCAATTACCGATTTAATTTCAACTTCTCACACGGTTCATCCAACAAATTTTCAGCATTCACAATTCCCAATTAGGGTCAAATTAACAGCTTATTACTACCCATCACATATTCTCCCATAATACCCATTACTCGAGATAAACCCCCTTACCTTGACAATCCGGCAGAATCTTTGAGCTTCAAGCTTTCGTTCTCCAACCTTTGCTCTTCAGCTCCTCTTCTCTGCCCTTTTTCCTTTTTCTCTCACGATGCTTCTCTGTTCTGTTTTCACGTGAAATGCTTTTCCAAATGAGAACTTTTCCTTATTCCAACATATATATATTTTCCCAAAATAATAATAATCCAAAAATAATAATAATAAAATTTCTAATTATTCAATTAAATTAATAATTACATTATTAACTCAATTTAAATAATTATTTTATTATTATCGGGGTGTTACAACTCTCCTCCACTAAAAGAGTTTTCGTCCTCGAAAACATACCTCAAGCGAACAACTCTGGATAAGACTCCTTCATCTTACTCTCCAGTTCCCAAGTCACGTTGCCACCTGCTGGTCCTCCCCAAGCTACCTTCACCAAGGCAATCTCTTTACCCCGCAACTGCTTCAACTCTCGATCCTCTATCCTCATAGGTGATGTTTCAACAGTCAGGTTATCTCTCACCTGTACATCATCTACTTGGACTATATGCGACGGATCATGAATGTATCTCCTCAACTGAGACACATGAAAAACCTCATGCAAATTCGCAAGCGACGGCGGTAAAGCGATACGATAGGCTACCTCTCCTATCCTCTCCAAAATCTGATAAGGACCAATGAATCGAGGTGTCAACTTCTTCGACTTCAAGGCTCGACCAACACCAGTTATCGGAGTAACACGAAGAAACACATGGTCTCCCTCTTGGAACTCAAGTGACTTCCTCCTCTTGTCATGATAACTCTTCTGACGACTCTGAGCAATTCTCATCTTATCCTGAATCATCTTAATCTTTTCCGTAGTTTGTTGAACAATCTCCGGTCCAACCACAGCACTCTCACCGGACTCATGCCAACATAAAGGTGTCCGACATCTCCTACCATACAAAGCTTCAAACGGTGCCATACCAATGCTCGAATGAAAACTATTGTTGTAGGTAAACTCAATCAACGGTAAATAACAATCCCACGCACCTCTCTTTTCTAAAACACAAGCTCTCAAAAGATCCTCTAGTGACTGAATCGTCCTCTCAGTCTGACCATCAGTCTGCGGATGATATGCAGAACTCAATCTCAGCTTAGTTCCCAAAGCCTTCTGCAAACCCTCCCAGAACTTCGATGTAAATCTAGGATCTCTGTCCGAAACAATACTCGACGGAATACCATGCAAGCTTACAATCTTCTCAATATACAACTCGGCTAATCTCTCTAACGGATAATCCATTCTGATCGGAATGAAATGAGCCGATTTCGTCAATCTATCAACAATCACCCAAATAGCTTCAAAATTCTTATTTGTCCTCGGCAAACCAGAAACAAAATCCATACTGATACTATCCCACTTCCACTCTGGAATAGCCAACGGTTGCATTAGCCCAGACGGCTTCTGATGCTCAATCTTTGACTTCTGACAAGTCAAACAGGAATACACAAAACTTGCAATTTCTTTCTTCATTCCCGGCCACCAAAATAACCTTTTCAAATCATGATACATCTTCGTAGCTCCAGGATGGATACTCAAACCACTACGATGTCCTTCCTCCAGAATACTCTTCTTAAGCTCAATAACATTCGGAATACACACCCGATCACCAAATCTCAAAACACCATTCTCATCAACTCTGAATTCACCACCTCGACCTTGATTCACTAAGGTCAACTTATCAACCAAAAGCATATCAGATTTCTGACCCTCTCTGATCTCCTCCAGAATACCACTCGTTAATTTCAACATTCCCAATTTAACACTATTGTGAGTACTCTCACACACCAAACTCAAGTCTCTAAACTGCTCAATCAAATCCAATTCCCTAACCATTAACATAGACATATGTAATGACTTCCGACTCAACGCATCAGCCACTACATTTGCTTTACCCGGATGGTAATTCAAACCAAAGTCATAATCCTTCAGAAACTCTAACCATCTCCTCTGTCTCATATTCAGCTCTTTCTGATCAAACAAATACTTTAAACTCTTATGGTCACTGAAAACCTCAAATCTTGATCCATACAAGTAATGCCTCCACAACTTCAGAACAAATACCACAGCTGCCAACTCTAAATCATGCGTAGGATAGTTCCTCTCATGAACCCTCAGCTGTCTCGAAGCATAAGCTATAACCTGCTTATTCTGCATCAACACACCACCTAAACCCAACAATGAAGCATCACAATAAACCTCAAATAATTCCGACGAACTCGGTAATATCAAAATAGGAGCAGTAGTCAACCTTCTCTTTAACTCTTGGAAACCTTCTTCACATTTTGAATCCCAAACAAACGCTTGCCCCTTTCTAGTCAACATCGTCAACGGTAACGCCAACTTAGAAAATCCCTCAATGAACTTCCTATAATAACCAGCTAAACCAAGAAAACTTCGAATCTCAGCAACAGACTTAGGAGCTTCCCACTTAGATACCGCTTCTATCTTAGAAGGATCAACAGCAACACCACCTCTTGAAATCACATGACCAAGAAAACTAACCTCTTCTAACCAAAATTCACATTTAGAGAGTTTAGCAAATAACTTCTTTTCTCGCAGAACTCCTAAAACCATTCTCAAATGCTCAGCATGTGTCATACCCCGATTTTGACCCTGGAAATTTTCCATTTTTTTTCTTTTATTTTTGCATTTTTGCATACATTCATCGGTATAAAATGGATTTTAATCACTTGACTTTTGTAATTTTTCAATATTTGATTTTAATTTCAAATCAAGTTTAAAGCCAAATTTCAATTTAATTTTAATTGTTATCTTTACTAATGATTCAAATCTCTAATTGATTTTAATTTTCAAATAGATGTTAGAATTGATGTCAAAAGTAATTTTAACAAATTATTGGATTAATTTGATTTTGATTGGGTTTTCTACTGATTTTTTATTATTATTTAAATTGATATTTAAATTAGTCTTGGATTATTTCTAAAAAAAAAATCCATTTTTATATCCATAGTACATTTCAAAATCAAAATAGCATTACAACATTTTCATAAATAAAAAAAAATCATGTTCCAAATTGCATTTCTCAACATTTTCATGCAAGTTCATCCTATTACATAAATCCTACAAATACAATCTTAATGAATAATCAAAATTCCATCAAGAATCTAAATTCCAGCATCCCAATAATTCACTCCAAAAAAAGAGTTCTACAACACATGATAACAAATCAATATCATAACAGAAGGTTTTCAACATCGCTTTCCAGTTCCTAATAGAACCTTCACAAAAAAGAAGGAAAATTGATCAACTTGTTATAGTTTACTAGAATCAAGAATGACCAATCAATTTTGTTTACAAAGTGACAAAGTTAACAAATAATAAGGGAGGAGCAGTTCATGCTCATAGCCACGGATTTACACATCAGTTGCATATGAAAGTATTGTTGTTGCTGCTGAAGGTAGTTTCCACTAGTTACTTGAACTCGTGAGTATGAAGGATTTTGCTGTTCACATTGGCGGAAGACTCCTTTGTATCCATGTTATACAAATCCTCTCTGCCCAGGCTGGTTCAAGCCACCTGTTTTTGTTTCCTTGCAACCACTCGGTCTTCAGTTCCTGCATGACAGATAGTTCGACGGTTAGATCTGAATGTGCTCTCCGGTACCAAATATGCTCAAATAGATTTAAGGCATGTGATAAATTTGAAGCTTTATGGTGCAGATGTCATAGTTACTAACTAGTTTTCAACCAACACTGATGCCGAATTAGAATGCGGTTAGAAATTTACCTGAGATGCCAGAGCTTAAGATGCTGTAGCATATAGTCATCACAGCTATGTTGACAAAGGAACTGTAACCTGTGGTATTTGCAGTTCAAACCTGAAGCATGTTTCCTTGAAACTAATGGTTGAAGCTACTGAAAGAAAACTTTGGAATAAGGAGATATCTGCTAGAAGGAGAGCCTTGAGAAGTTGATGGAAATATATCAAACTTACCATAAGAATCCTGCAGAATTTTTGATTAGTCACCTCTCATTCGAAGTGTTTCAGACAGTAGGCCAAATCGCAAAGACAAGAGGTTGGTAAGGATAGCCTCTCGGCCCCAGATTCTAGGCTCTAGGTTGGTGAAGATCTTAGAGGCCCCACAGTTTATGTACCTGCCAAGATGAATGCACTGGTTGTGACACATGGAGAAATCCCTCACAAAAGAGAACATATCAAATTTCATTGAAATTCAAAGCTCATAAAAAGGGCAAAATTGCGGTGTACACTGTAATTATCGTTGCATACCGTTGTTAACTTGAAGACTTCTTCTCGCGATATTACTTTACAAAGGTCTTCACCAAGTTTATTTGCAATTTAAGGAGCATCATTAGCAATGTTTTACTTGCAGCAACACCGCCTGCCACTGTTGCACCTACTGCAGTAGCATTTTAACCCGACAATCACAATCCAAACTCTTTGACCAATACCTTTCCACAAAACCAACGGTTCCAAACTGTTATGACTTGTTTTCTGCAACAAATAACAAACTGCCTGCACAATGTTAACCACAACGGTATCAGTAACAAGCAAGCAATTCTTCAACAGAGAGCTTTAGGTAGAGAATTTGGTTTAGCGTTTGATCTGATAAATACTACTCGGTTACTATCCATTATCAGATTAGACAAAGGAAGGGATTGGCCATGTCAAGATAAGATGCAAGGGAAGAGATTCTGTACCTGATGATGAATCTGCACAAAAGCTTTGCAACGAGGTTCTGAACTTTTGCTCCCAGAGGCCAGACACAAAGAAATATATACTCGTACACTGCATTCCCAATCATATTACACAAGAAATAAATGAGAAAGAATAAGAAAAACAAAAACATAAAGTTGATTTCGAGATAATAACCATTGAATTTGATGGCAAACGCATTAAGTTGCAAACCTGGGATACAGCCGGCCTAGAGAGATTCAGAACTATTACTACAGCTTATTACCGTGGAGCCATGGACACCTTGCCGGTTAATGATGCCCTGAAAGTGAATGACAAGAGTCCAAATGCATTATCTATGCTGTTTGAGCTGGAATTGAAAAATGACGAGTGGGTGAAGGCAAAAGAAACTCTCCAGGCAACTAGCGATGCCACTGATAGGAAAGATTCATATGTTACACTTTCACTAAGAAAACCAGAATTACTTTGCTGCAGTTTGCAATAAAAAAGAGAAATCCAAAGCTAGAAGCGACTCATTTGGAAAAGGACAAAGATGGTTACCGGAAGTGGTTGGCTGGTGACTTGGCCTCAGGAGCACGAATCTAAACCGTAGCCACCGGTGTTCATCGCTGAAGCATCAACCGCCTGCATTTTCGACCAAGTCAAGCTATCTGCAACCAGTACACCTTGAACCTCAACCTGCTTCATCAAACAGATGTTCAAAATTTTCACTGCGGTAAAAGTTGAAATAATCAGTCAAAGCAGTAAAATCCGAAATACCCAAAATGGAGTCAAGACGAAACAGAGGAAGAAAAAGCAAGAGCGCAGATTACCTTTCCCAATTTGTATCATCAAACGGGCTAAAAGCACTTCTGAGCATCCGAAAAAGCGCTTCTGAGCTTTCTCCTTTGAGCCTTTACACACCAACTGAAACCCTAATGCGCAAGGATAAAAGGAAGCGAGTGAGAGGGAGAAAAGGGGACGGCGGAGGCGATTCAAAAAAACCCTAGTCACAACGAAAAATTGAAAAAAGGAGTTAACGGACAAACCGAAAAGGCCCGAAATCTTCCTCCGCGGATCCTTCACCGTCAGCCACGACACCCTTCCAAACTCCATCATCACCGTCATTACCGCTACCGGAGGTGAGTGTTTTTTTTAAGTCTTTCTGGAGCATTCATTTGAGAGCAAGAGGATTGAGGGGTTTTTGGTGAGAAGAGGAAATTGAGAGCGAGTTCGAGGCGGAGAGTGGAGAGCGATGCAGAGGGAGTGAGATTGGGAGGAAAGGATTCACGAGCTAGAAGAGGAAGTCTGTTTTTCTTTTCTTTTTTAATTTTCTTTCCCTAATTTATTTTAGATAGGATAGTTATTTAGATTAGAAATTTTTAAATAATATTAGTTTAGATTTTTTTTAAATAATATTAGTTTAGATTTTTTTTAAATAATTTTTAGTTTAGTTTTTTTTAAATAATTTTAGTTTAGATCTTTTTTAAATAATGTTAGTTTAGATCTTTTTTTTAAAATAATATTAGTTTAGATTTTGTAGGATATATTTAAAAATTTAAATTAGATTTAGGTTTAGAGTAAAATACTAATTAATTAGGTTTTCTTTTATTTTGTTTAATTAGGTTTAATTAGGGTAGTCAAATAGTTTCCTATTTATTAGTTTTTTTAGTTTTATTTATTTTTTTAATTTATTTTAGTTTATATATTTAAGTTAGCATTAAAATATCAATTAGTTGTTAAGTGGCCTGGTGGAGAGGAGTGGTATTTAAGTCTTAGGTGGAGTGAGTTTGATACTCGTAGATAGCATTTTTAGTATTTCTTTTTTAGTATTTCATTTCTTTTTTAGCATTTTATTTTTTAGTATTCCACTATCTTTTAGCACTTTGTTTCTTTTAATACTTTTTTATGTCCATGCTTCTTTATTAATTTCATCATACATGCAAAACCATTTTTAAAACTATAAAAATCATACTTTTCTCGATTTAATATCGAGCCCTTTTTCACACCCTTGTAAGTCGATTGCTTTTTAAGCATCGCCACCGACCTCACATAGCTTACTCTTGGGCTTTCTTACAATGAGCCGGTTCTCTTGCACTTACACTCATGCATTATTTGTTTGGCCCGATTTTATTTATTTCATGATTGTTTTAATCCCCATTTGACAAATGTACCCCACTTCCCCAATGTGTAATAATTTTGTAGTTTTTATTTCTTTTATTGTTTGGTTGTTTAATTAGCTACTAACACAAGAATAAAATCAACAATTTCAAAAATACAAAAAATATGACTCGATCCAACGTCGAGTATTTTTCTCAATAAACAAATCAATCCATTTCTCCCTCCTATTCTATTCCATTTCTTTCGAATTTTCATCAAACGCTTGATTCAACGTCAAGCCATTTTCATAATAAAAACTCAAAAAATATTAATTCATATTCAAGACTTTTTCAATAAAGATGGAAATGGAACGTGGTGTATACCGCGCACTCCTGAGGTTAAGATTCGAGACGTATGCCTCGCCAATCTTAACTCTCGCCGTCATCCAAATTTATCCACTTTGTTTTCTTTCAAACCCTCATCCAAATTTATCCTTTTTATTTTCTCAAACACTCATTCAAATCTTTCTTAAACGTCCATCAATACTTGATCTAGGTCAAGTCATTTTTACAACAAATCTAAGATACTTAAATCTTATTCAAGACTCTTTCAATAAAGGTGGAAATGGAACATGGTGTATACCATGCACTCCTGAGGTTAAGATTCGAGACGTATGCCTCGCCAATCTTAACTCTCGCCATCGCCTAAAATTGTCAATGAGGTTTCTTCAAACCCTTTCTCAATCAAATTCCAAAAATACTTAATTCCTATCTTAACTTTTTTAATAAAGATGGAAATGGAACATGGTGTATACCATGCACTCCTGAGGCTAGGATTCGAGATGTATATCTCGCTCATCCAAGTTCTCGCCATCACTCAAAATACATCTAACCAATTAAACCCTTTTTTCTCGCCGCCGTGCGACTAATCAAAAACCTTTTTCATAAACGAAAGATATATTGTCTTAAGTGATACAAAACAATGTTTCGACCACGATTGTTGAGTAGAGATAAATGACGCTTTTCCGAATGTAGATTTATAAATCCGTTCGATGTGTGGTATGCGTTCACTCCTCATCTGTTTTGGGTAAAACAATGTTTTCGTCGATTAATACAATATAGCTTTCGCTAAAATCGACCAACAAACAAACATTTTTCTACCCAGAACTACGTAAGCCTTGATTTCTCTTTTGAGATACGTAGGAGCAGGATTTGTAAATCTTGTCAGGCCCACTAATAAAAAACTTAGGTTTAGTCCTTCGTTAAAAAATCCAAAAACATCTTCCTCTCTTTTACTCTTTCTTTCCCACCTAATAATTCGAAAAGCCTATCGTTTCAAACTAACATTAACGCACACGACTGACCTAATGGTTCCCGTTGAGTACAACGGACGTGAGGGGTGCTAATACCTTCCCCTTGCGTAATCGACTCCCGAACCCTGATATTGGTTGCGATGACCATATCTTATCCTTTCTTTTGTCTTGGGTTTTATCGATATTTCCCCTTTCCTTTTTAGGAATAAATAAAGTTCGGTGGCGACTCTGTTCAGTCCATCATTGCGAGCGTGCGATCGCGCTTCGCTTTGAAGTCGTATCCCCATTTTTTCGAGGTGCGACAGATGGCGACTCTGCTGGGGAATCTAGTCCCTAAGCGAGTCAAGCCTAGTTAGGACGTTTGTGTGCCTTTGTTTGTTTAATTGTGTGGCTTTTCCTTATTTATTGTTTGTTATTATCTTTATTATTATATCGATATATCTGTTGAATATTGATTCTATCGTGATTGTTGGTACTTGGATCTTGATTGCAAACCATGTGGGAAGGACTCTACACCCGAGTCTAGAGTAAAAAACATAAGATAGGACGATGGTTGAGTAGTACGGACTCCCGAGGTGTATACTTCGTAAGAGTCGGTACGAGAACCTCACTTAGAGTAGATCCTTTTGCAAATATTGTCGCCCGAGGTGTATACCTCGTAAGCGGCGATGTTTCAAAGGGGTCCATGACTCTAAGGACCTTTTAGAACATTAAACCTTTGGCCAACTAGAAATGATGGTTGCGTAGTATGGATTCCCGAGGTGTATGCTTCGTAAGAATCGATACGAGAACCTCGCTCAGAATAGATTCCCTAGATGGAGTTGATAACCGGAAAGTATTTTCCGTAAGCGTCAAACAGTCTTTTGAATCCAGGACTCTGAGTACCCTGTCTAGAACCCAGTCGATGGTTGCGTAGTACGGACTCGCGAGGTGTATACTTCGTAAGGGTCGGTACGAGAACCTCACCCAGAATAGATTCCCTCGATGGAGTTGACGACCGGGAAGTATTTCCCGTAAGCGTCAAACATTCTTGTGAATCAATGACTCTGGGGATCCTTTGTAACAAAGCCCTAGACCATACCCGGTGAGAACCCCGTTTTGGAAAAGCAATCAAATTTATCAGTACCTCGGACTTTTGAGCCCGTGTATAAAAAAAAAAAAACACAAATATGCATGGCTTGCATTGCATTCATTCATTGCATTTGCATCGCATCATAATGCATGTCATTCTCCAGACAAAATACCAAAAAAAACTCATCCATCTTTTGTCCGTGAAGCAAAGTGATTCTCAACACACGAAGAGCAAAGAACCATGTCTCAGGGGATGATGGACGAGCTAAGGAAAAGCCAAGAAGCACTAAAGGAGGAACTTAACCTTTTGAAGAGCCAAATGAGATGGGTCTTGGAAACCCTGCAAGTCTTGTTGAGAAAAGAGGGTCACCCAATATACACTGCTGCAACAAAGAGAGCTACTACGCCACATCCATCTGGTGTTACCCCAAGTCAAGGGAAATGTTATGTGGCAACTCCTCATTTACCAGTATATGAACCTCCCTCAAGGCGTCATCATCAACATCCTCTGGCTATTGCTCCTCAAAATCACCGAAGTCAGGTTCAAAACAAAAATCAGAATCAGAGCAAGAAGAACCAGGATCACAATGACTCGATTCCGGTACCATATAGCAAGCTCTACCCGCTACTGATCCAGAATGCTTTGGTGACCCCTCGAGCTCTCACGCCTGTGTCACCAGACCTACCATGGTACAATCCAAATGCAACGTGTGAATTCCATAAAGGGGCATTGGGACATGACCTAGATTCTTGCTGTGCGCTAAAATATTTGGTACGAGAACTGATTAACAAGAAGAGCTTAGTCTTTGAAGAAGATCACCCGAAGATCAAGTGCGAATACCATACTGGAACAATGGGGCACTCCATCGAGGAATGTATGAGTTTTAAACTCAAGCTGCAAAGATTGATTGACATAGGGTCACTAACACTCAAGGAGGAAGGCTCAAGTACATATACCTTGATTTCTGGGCCAGGTAATGATAAAGGGAAAGGATCCTTGATACCCCTCAAGGTTTTGTACCACAAGGAAGATGTCAGGGATATGGCTAGTGAGCTATCATTGTTTCCTGGTAAGAGCATTGAGATACCGTCTTGGATTTCCAATGTCGCGACCCTAACCAATGAAAGAAAAGGAGAAGTGAGTAGTGGATCCAAGAGGGTTGCGTTCAACGATGAGAATGAAGGAAAAGAATTTGAAGATCATCGTGTCAATGTCAAAAAGCTGGTTGATCCAAATCTTCAAGTTTGAAGAAATCAATTCCCTAAAGCTGGCAATCATTTGGTTGTTTCAACACTTCTTTTGTAGTTTCTTTGCATGTTGGTTGTTATTTGCTTTTAAACATTGTTGTTTTATTTGAATTGGTAAGATTAATGAAATGTTTATGCATCTTTTGAATTGATCCATTCGTATTCACTCGTTTTTCATTTATGTTAAAAAACAAAAATTCTCCTCTCATTCACTTTTGTTTATCAAACTGTTGTGTTAACAAAGATTGGAGGGAGGATGATGAAAACGGAACACCTGAAATTGTTGTGGTATGCTTTTGAAGAAAACTTTGTCGATGATGTAAGGCATTGTTTTAAATCCCCAAACACTGAAGAGATAAGGAGTTAATCCCTAGTCAACCACTTTGAGCCTAGAAGTTGGTGTTTATTTCGGATCTAAAACCCTTAATCTTAACCTGGGGCAGGGTAGTTGTGTTCAGATAGTTTGATCATGCATCCGATCTTTCAAAAAATTGTCCATATGAACACCCTCCAATTAGGTTCAACCACGTGTCATCCTTCGTGCACATGTTGAAGTGTCGAAGAAGTTGAGAAAAGATGAAATTAGTGTTGGTTGATCCTCATCCATCAATAATGTGGCAGTCACACGCATAAAAAAAAAGAGGATAGAAAAAAGCCCACTAGGTCAATACCACAAGATGACTTAGGCAAAAGTTAGGGCATCCCGATGGACCAAAAGCTTCAAAGAAGCGGTCCAGGCAAAATTAGGGATAAAGAAAATCAATCAAAAGAGGTCATTAAATCCTCGACAAAAACAAAATAAGGTGACTGTCATTTCAAGAGAATTCGTCTTGAACCCCCATCACATCTTCCAACCCTCTTGGAAGTCGAATGCGTGTATCGAATTAACTGAACGTAGGAACTGGAGATCATCAAGAAGAAGGGGGGTAAAAATAAATTTTGAGCCTTATATCCTTTTGTTTCAAAAAAAACCGTGAACCAGACCACGTTACAACCCTTAAAAGACCTAATTGAGGCAGGGTTTATTTCGAAAGCATACTATAACAAGGTTGTGTTAACTTGACTCCAAACGATTTTTGTTAATCATTTGATAGCACCAACTTGCATACTGTGAATGACTTGATCACCATTGTGTTCTTATCAACGATTCTTTCACTGTATTTCACCCATTCATATCAATAAACTTTGATTTCAAATTTTTGCATAAGCATGGAATTAAAATTACCATTTTTGAATGAACAATCTTATTTGCAAGTCAACACTTAGCGTCAAAGAAATTCCAACAATATACAGTTGAAGAACTTGATGGAGTGAAAGAAGTCTAGTCAAGGGCAAATCACTTTGAGCATCAGTTAATTCGAGCTAATCACTCTAAGGGTCCTTAAGGCAAGAGTAATCTGCTTCAAGAATCAGACTGGGGCAAGCCACCTCAGAGTTCAGTAAGTCCAATCACTCCATGGTTCAGTTAGCCAAGAATAATTTGCTTCAAGACTTAGTCCGGGGCAAACCACCTCGGAGCTCAATGAGTCCAGCTATCCAAAGGACAATCAATCAAGAGTCTACCATTCCAACATTTGGTTAGTCAAGTTCGGACCATTGCAAGTTTCAAACACTTGGGGTAAGCCATCTCGAGGTAGTCTCATGGAAAGTTGTTTCCAAACCCCTTTTCAAGGTGAACATTTCCAAAGACCCAACAAAACTGGGGCAAGGTGAGCCACAAACTGGGGCAGAACCTCTTTCTTCGTGCTTTCAAACTGCTCAAACAAATTCTGTCACACGTCAACAACTATTGAGTTTTAAGACGAGTGCCCGAATTATGCAGCACGATTCGTTAACCCTTCAAAAGGATCCATTGGCTAAGTTGTGGCTATCAAGCTGGATAGAATCCTCATTTGACAACATCTATCATAAAATATTTGTTTGAGTTCTCGGTGTTGAGGAATCATGAGCTTCCATAAAAAGCCTTTACAAACTCCTAATCTGCCCAGTGTCAGCATTCTTATAATCATGATCATTCATATATCATGCATAAAAGGAAATTCAAATCATGCATAGCCGAAATGTACTTCGTGCTCATTTTGCATTGACCCAGGTCTTGTTGTCGATCCTAGATCCTTTGACCTCTAATTCCAGCTTGTCTTTGGTATCCCTAAACCAACATCCGGTTTTCCCGGTCATTTTCAAGTCCAATTGTTGTTGGCAAAATCCGTTAAAGGGTGGTTGTAGTCCATTTCTTACGGTCAGAGTCCATTTGTTGCTATTCCGGTATCAGGTCATGAATCTGTACTGAAGAGTTTTTCCTTTCTTTGTTCAATCCTATTCAGGTCTTATACGAACCTGTCATTGAACCTTTTTATTCCGGGGTCCGGTCATGCTTGAACCTACTCTGAAGATTCTTTGTTCAATCCTATTCAGGTCTTATACGAACCTGTCATTGAACCTTTTTATTCCGGGGTCAGGCCATCCTTGAACCTGCTCTGAAGAGTTTTTCCTTTCTTTGTTCAATCCTATTCAGGTCTTATACGAACCTGTCATTGAACCATTTTATTCCGGGGTCCGTTCATGCTTGAACCTACTCTGAAGATTCTTTGTTCAATCCTATTCAGGTCTTATACGAACCTGTCATTGAACCTTTTTATTCCGGGGTCAGGCCATCCTTGAACCTGCTCTGAAGAGTTTTTCCTTTCTTTGTTCAATCCTATTCAGGTCTTATACGAACCTGTCATTGAACCTTTTTATTCCGGGGTCCGGTCATGCTTGAACCTACTCTGAAGATTCTTTGTTCAATCCTATTCAGGTCTTATACGAACCTGTCATTGAACCTTTTTATTCCGGGGTCCGGTCATGCTTGAACCTACTCTGAAGATTCTTTGTTCAATCCTATTCAGGTCTTATACGAACCTGTCATTGAACCTTTTTATTCCGGGGTCAGGCCATCCTTGAACCTGCTCTGAAGAGTTTTTCCTTTCTTTGTTCAATCCTATTCAGGTCTTATACGAACCTGTCATTGAACCATTTTATTCCGGGGTCCGTTCATGCTTGAACCTACTCTGAAGATTCTTTGTTCAATCCTATTCAGGTCTTATACGAACCTGTCATTGAACCTTTTTATTCCGGGGTCAGGCCATCCTTGAACCTGCTCTGAAGAGTTTTTCCTTTCTTTGTTCAATCCTATTCAGGTCTTATACGAACCTGTCATTGAACCTTTTTATTCCGGGGTCCGGTCATGCTTGAACCTACTCTGAAGATTCTTTGTTCAATCCTATTCAGGTCTTATACGAACCTGTCATTGAACCTTTTTATTCCGGGGTCCGGTCATGCTTGAACCTACTCTGAAGATTCTTTGTTCAATCCTATTCAGGTCTTATACGAACCTGTCATTGAACCTTTTTATTCCGGGGTCCGGTCATGCTTGAACCTACTCTGAAGATTCTTTGTTCAATCCTATTCGGGTCTTATATGAACCTGTCATTGAACCTTTTTATTCCGGGGTCCGGTCATGCTTGAACCTGCTCTGAAGATTCTTTGTTCAATACCATTCAGGTCATGTACGAACCTGTCATTGAACCCTTATTCCGGTGTCAGGTCATACATGAACCTGTTCTGAAGAGTTTTCTCCTTGATTATTCCCCAGCGTTGTCAGGTCTTATATGAACCTGTCATAGCATCTTTTTCTTTATTCGGTTGTATTCTAAGTGCCGTTTATCAAATCTCACTTTGAATACTCCCCAGTGTGTGTCTGATTCGCCAGCAGGACTGTTTTCCCAGCAAGTTGTTTCTTACCGTTTGTCTGTCCCCCTGTGGATCATCAGCTTTCCCCACAGTTGGGTCTGTCTAGTAGCATCTCCTGTCAAGGGTCCATCATATCCCTAGCAGATAAAATTACAAAAAAAAAGAATCATGCATATCATATCATATCATATCATATCATATCATATCATATCATATCACATCATGTCATGGGGATTCAGGATCAAAATCCGGGTCTTCTTAGTATTTAATCATCTCCCACTATGATCATATGAAGAGTGTCCTGCTTCATATTCTCTAGTTGAAGACGCTTAAATAGGGGCAACTGTCATACCCCGATTTTGACCCTGGAAATTTTCCATTTTTTTCTTTTATTTTTGCATTTTTGCATACATTCATCGGTATAAAATGGATTTTAATCACTTGACTTTTGTAATTTTTCAATATTTGATTTTAATTTCAAATCAAGTTTAAAGCCAAATTTCAATTTAATTTTAATTGTTATCTTTACTAATGATTCAAATCTCTAATTGATTTTAATTTTCAAATAGATGTTAGAATTGATGTCAAAAGTAATTTTAACAAATTATTGGATTAATTTGATTTTGATTGGGTTTTCTACTGATTTTTTATTATTATTTAAATTGATATTTAAATTAGTCTTGGATTATTTCTAAAAAAAAAATCCATTTTTATATCCATAGTACATTTCAAAATCAAAATAGCATTACAACATTTTCATAAATAATAAAAAAATCATGTTCCAAATTGCATTTCTCAACATTTTCATGCAAGTTCATCCTATTACATAAATCCTACAAATACAATCTTAATGAATAATCAAAATTCCATCAAGAATCTAAATTCCAGCATCCCAATAATTCACTCCAAAAAAAGAGTTCTACAACACATGATAACAAATCAATATCATAACAGAAGGTTTTCAACATCGCTTTCCAGTTCCTAATAGAACCTTCACAAAAAAGAAGGAAAATTGATCAACTTGTTATAGTTTACTAGAATCAAGAATGACCAATCAATTTTGTTTACAAAGTGACAAAGTTAACAAATAATAAGGGAGGAGCAGTTCATGCTCATAGCCACGGATTTACACATCAGTTGCATATGAAAGTATTGTTGTTGCTGCTGAAGGTAGTTTCCACTAGTTACTTGAACTCGTGAGTATGAAGGATTTTGCTGTTCACATTGGCGGAAGACTCCTTTGTATCCATGTTATACAAATCCTCTCTGCCCAGGCTGGTTCAAGCCACCTGTTTTTGTTTCCTTGCAACCACTCGGTCTTCAGTTCCTGCATGACAGATAGTTCGACGGTTAGATCTGAATGTGCTCTCCGGTACCAAATATGCTCAAATAGATTTAAGGCATGTGATAAATTTGAAGCTTTATGGTGCAGATGTCATAGTTACTAACTAGTTTTCAACCAACACTGATGCCGAATTAGAATGCGGTTAGAAATTTACCTGAGATGCCAGAGCTTAAGATGCTGTAGCATATAGTCATCACAGCTATGTTGACAAAGGAACTGTAACCTGTGGTATTTGCAGTTCAAACCTGAAGCATGTTTCCTTGAAACTAATGGTTGAAGCTACTGAAAGAAAACTTTGGAATAAGGAGATATCTGCTAGAAGGAGAGCCTTGAGAAGTTGATGGAAATATATCAAACTTACCATAAGAATCCTGCAGAATTTTTGATTAGTCACCTCTCATTCGAAGTGTTTCAGACAGTAGGCCAAATCGCAAAGACAAGAGGTTGGTAAGGATAGCCTCTCGGCCCCAGATTCTAGGCTCTAGGTTGGTGAAGATCTTAGAGGCCCCACAGTTTATGTACCTGCCAAGATGAATGCACTGGTTGTGACACATGGAGAAATCCCTCACAAAAGAGAACATATCAAATTTCATTGAAATTCAAAGCTCATAAAAAGGGCAAAATTGCGGTGTACACTGTAATTATCGTTGCATACCGTTGTTAACTTGAAGACTTCTTCTCGCGATATTACTTTACAAAGGTCTTCACCAAGTTTATTTGCAATTTAAGGAGCATCATTAGCAATGTTTTACTTGCAGCAACACCGCCTGCCACTGTTGCACCTACTGCAGTAGCATTTTAACCCGACAATCACAATCCAAACTCTTTGACCAATACCTTTCCACAAAACCAACGGTTCCAAACTGTTATGACTTGTTTTCTGCAACAAATAACAAACTGCCTGCACAATGTTAACCACAACGGTATCAGTAACAAGCAAGCAATTCTTCAACAGAGAGCTTTAGGTAGAGAATTTGGTTTAGCGTTTGATCTGATAAATACTACTCGGTTACTATCCATTATCAGATTAGACAAAGGAAGGGATTGGCCATGTCAAGATAAGATGCAAGGGAAGAGATTCTGTACCTGATGATGAATCTGCACAAAAGCTTTGCAACGAGGTTCTGAACTTTTGCTCCCAGAGGCCAGACACAAAGAAATATATACTCGTACACTGCATTCCCAATCATATTACACAAGAAATAAATGAGAAAGAATAAGAAAAACAAAAACATAAAGTTGATTTCGAGATAATAACCATTGAATTTGATGGCAAACGCATTAAGTTGCAAACCTGGGATACAGCCGGCCTAGAGAGATTCAGAACTATTACTACAGCTTATTACCGTGGAGCCATGGACACCTTGCCGGTTAATGATGCCCTGAAAGTGAATGACAAGAGTCCAAATGCATTATCTATGCTGTTTGAGCTGGAATTGAAAAATGACGAGTGGGTGAAGGCAAAAGAAACTCTCCAGGCAACTAGCGATGCCACTGATAGGAAAGATTCATATGTTACACTTTCACTAAGAAAACCAGAATTACTTTGCTGCAGTTTGCAATAAAAAAGAGAAATCCAAAGCTAGAAGCGACTCATTTGGAAAAGGACAAAGATGGTTACCGGAAGTGGTTGGCTGGTGACTTGGCCTCAGGAGCACGAATCTAAACCGTAGCCACCGGTGTTCATCGCTGAAGCATCAACCGCCTGTATTTTCGACCAAGTCAAGCTATCTGCAACCAGTACACCTTGAACCTCAACCTGCTTCATCAAACAGATGTTCAAAATTTTCACTGCGGTAAAAGTTGAAATAATCAGTCAAAGCAGTAAAATCCGAAATACCCAAAATGGAGTCAAGACGAAACAGAGGAAGAAAAAGCAAGAGCGCAGATTACCTTTCCCAATTTGTATCATCAAACGGGCTAAAAGCACTTCTGAGCATCCGAAAAAGCGCTTCTGAGCTTTCTCCTTTGAGCCTTTACACACCAACTGAAACCCTAATGCGCAAGGATAAAAGGAAGCGAGTGAGAGGGAGAAAAGGGGACGGCGGAGGCGATTCAAAAAAACCCTAGTCACAACGAAAAATTGAAAAAAGGAGTTAACGGACAAACCGAAAAGGCCCGAAATCTTCCTCCGCGGATCCTTCACCGTCAGCCACGACACCCTTCCAAACTCCATCATCACCGTCATTACCGCTACCGGAGGTGAGTGTTTTTTTTAAGTCTTTCTGGAGCATTCATTTGAGAGCAAGAGGATTGAGGGGTTTTTGGTGAGAAGAGGAAATTGAGAGCGAGTTCGAGGCGGAGAGTGGAGAGCGATGCAGAGGGAGTGAGATTGGGAGGAAAGGATTCACGAGCTAGAAGAGGAAGTCTGTTTTTCTTTTCTTTTTTAATTTTCTTTCCCTAATTTATTTTAGATAGGATAGTTATTTAGATTAGAAATTTTTAAATAATATTAGTTTAGATTTTTTTAAATAATATTAGTTTAGATTTTTTTAAAATAATTTTTAGTTTAGTTTTTTTTAAATAATTTTAGTTTAGATCTTTTTTAAATAATGTTAGTTTAGATCTTTTTTTTAAAATAATATTAGTTTAGATTTTGTAGGATATATTTAAAAATTTAAATTAGATTTAGGTTTAGAGTAAAATACTAATTAATTAGGTTTTATTTTATTTTGTTTAATTAGGTTTAATTAGGGTAGTCAAATAGTTTCCTATTTATTAGTTTTTTTAGTTTTATTTATTTTTTTAATTTATTTTAGTTTATATATTTAAGTTAGCATTAAAATATCAATTAGTTGTTAAGTGGCCTGGTGGAGAGGAGTGGTATTTAAGTCTTAGGTGGAGTGAGTTCGATACTCGTAGATAGCATTTTTAGTATTTCTTTTTTAGTATTTCATTTCTTTTTTAGCATTTTATTTTTTAGTATTCCACTATCTTTTAGCACTTTGTTTCTTTTAATACTTTTTTATGTCCATGCTTCTTTATTAATTTCATCATACATGCAAAACCATTTTTAAAACTATAAAAATCATACTTTTCTCGATTTAATATCGAGCCCTTTTTCACACCCTTGTAAGTCGATTGCTTTTTAAGCATCGCCACCGACCTCACATAGCTTACTCTTGGGCTTTCTTACAATGAGCCGGTTCTCTTGCACTTACACTCATGCATTATTTGTTTGGCCCGATTTTATTTATTTCATGATTGTTTTAATCCCCATTTGACAAATGTACCCCACTTCCCCAATGTGTAATAATTTTGTAGTTTTTATTTCTTTTATTGTTTGGTTGTTTAATTAGCTACTAACACAAGAATAAAATCAACAATTTCAAAAATACAAAAAATATGACTCGATCCAACGTCGAGTATTTTTCTCAATAAACAAATCAATCCATTTCTCCCTCCTATTCTATTCCATTTCTTTCGAATTTTCATCAAACGCTTGATTCAACGTCAAGCCATTTTCATAATAAAAACTCAAAAAATATTAATTCATATTCAAGACTTTTTCAATAAAGATGGAAATGGAACGTGGTGTATACCGCGCACTCCTGAGGTTAAGATTCGAGACGTATGCCTCGCCAATCTTAACTCTCGCCATCGCCTAAAATTGTCAATGAGGTTTCTTCAAACCCTTTCTCAATCAAATTCCAAAAATACTTAATTCCTATCTTAACTTTTTTAATAAAGATGGAAATGGAACATGGTGTATACCATGCACTCCTGAGGCTAGGATTCGAGATGTATATCTCGCTCATCCAAGTTCTCGCCATCACTCAAAATACATCTAACCAATTAAACCCTTTTTTCTCGCCGCCGTGCGACTAATCAAAAACCTTTTTCATAAACGAAAGATATATTGTCTTAAGTGATACAAAACAATGTTTCGACCACGATTGTTGAGTAGAGATAAATGACGCTTTTCCGAATGTAGATTTATAAATCCGTTCGATGTGTGGTATGCGTTCACTCCTCATCTGTTTTGGGTAAAACAATGTTTTCGTCGATTAATACAATATAGCTTTCGCTAAAATCGACCAACAAACAAACATTTTTCTACCCAGAACTACGTAAGCCTTGATTTCTCTTTTGAGATACGTAGGAGCAGGATTTGTAAATCTTGTCAGGCCCACTAATAAAAAACTTAGGTTTAGTCCTTCGTTAAAAAATCCAAAAACATCTTCCTCTCTTTTACTCTTTCTTTCCCACCTAATAATTTGAAAAGCCTATCGTTTCAAACTAACATTAACGCACACGACTGACCTAATGGTTCCCGTTGAGTACAACGGACGTGAGGGGTGCTAATACCTTCCCCTTGCGTAATCGACTCCCGAACCCTGATATTGGTTGCGATGACCATATCTTATCCTTTCTTTTGTCTTGGGTTTTATCGATATTTCCCCTTTCCTTTTTAGGAATAAATAAAGTTCGGTGGCGACTCTGTTCAGTCCATCATTGCGAGCGTGCGATCGCGCTTCGCTTTGAAGTCGTATCCCCATTTTTTCGAGGTGCGACAGCATGCTCTTCTTCAGATTTCGAATACACCAAAATGTCATCAATAAACACCACGACAAACTGATCTAAGTACGGATGGAAAATCCTATTCATGTACTCCATAAATACTCCAGGCGCATTAGTCACACCAAAAGGCATTACAGAATACTCATAATGTCCATACCTCGTCCTGAAAGCAGTCTTCTGAATATCTTCAGTTTTTACTCGTATCTGATGATACCCAGATCTCAAATCTATCTTGCTGAATACACTTGCACCAACCAACTGGTCCATCAAATCATCAATCCTCGGCAAGGGATACCGATTCTTGATCGTCACTTTATTCAGTTGCCTGTAGTCCACACACAACCTCATAGTACCTTCCTTCTTCTTAACCAACAACACTGGTGCACCCCACGGTGACACACTCGGACGAATAAACTTCTTATCCAACAGATCTTCCAACTGACTCTTCAATTCAGTTAACTCAACAGCAGACATACGATACGGAGCCATCGATATCGGTCTAGTACCAGGTACCACTTCAATCGAGAACTCAACTTCACGCTCTGGCGGTAACTCATTCACTTCTTCCGGAAACACATCAGGAAAATCACACACCACAGCTAGATCGCCAATCATCAGTTTATCTTTAGCCTCCAAAGTCGCTAACAGCATAAACAACTCTGCCCCATCAGCTACTTCCTCATTCACCTGCCTCGCTGATAGAAACAAACTCTTTCCTTCCTCAACCTCAGGAAATATCACAGTCTTATCAAAACAATTGATAGAAACTCGGTTAAACACCAACCAGTTCATACCCAAGATAACGTCAATCTGCACCAATGGAAGACACACAAGGTCTATCCCAAAATCTCTACCAAAAATATTCAAAGGACAACTCAAACAAACCGAAGTAGTAGTCACTGAACCCTTTGCAGGAGTATCAATCACCATACTTCCACGCATCTCAGATATCTCTAACTTAAGCTTCACAGCACAATCCACAGATATAAAAGAATGAGTAGCACCTGTGTCAATAATAGCTATAAGAGGAAAGCCATTAATATAACACGTACCTCTGATCAAACGATCATCTGCAGAAGTCTCAGAACCTGATAGAGCAAAAACCTTGCCTCCTGACTGATTCTCCTTCTTCGGCTTAGGACACTGGGGACTGATATGACCCAACTCTCCACAGTTGAAACAAGTTACAGTCTTCAATCGGCACTCTGCAGCCAAGTGACCACCTTTCCCACACTTGAAACACTTCATCTCAGCACTGGTACACTCGTGAACACGATGTCCAGCCCGACCACATCTATAACACTTAACAGGAGCACTAGAGTCTCCCCCACTAGGCCTCTTCATCCCACTCTGCTTCTGAAAACCTTTGCCAGCTGCATACGGTTTTCCACGATCCATCTGATTCTTACCCTTCCTATCAACCCTCTGCTGATAGCTCTCTGCTCTAGCCTTGGAATCCTGTTCAAAAATTCTGCAACAGTCAACCAAATCAGAAAACACTCTAATCCTCTGATATCCAATCGCCTGCTTGATCTCGGGACGCAACCCGTTCTCAAACTTCACACACTTCGAAAATTCTCCAGCAGCCTCATTATAGGGAGTATAGTACTTTGACAGCTCTGTGAACTTCGCAGCATACTCAGTAACAGTCCTGTTACCCTGTTTCAATTCCAAGAATTCTATTTCTTTCTTCCCTCTGACATCCTCTGGAAAATACTTCCTCAGAAATCTCTCCCTGAACACAGCCCAAGTAATCTCAGCATTCCCAGCAGATTCCAACTCAGTGCGGGTAGCAACCCACCAATCATCAGCTTCCTCTGACAGCATATGTGTACCGAACCTGACCTTCTGGTTATCAGCACACTCAGTTACTCTGAAGATCCTCTCAATCTCCTTCAACCACTTCTGAGCACCATCTGGATCGTATGCTCCTTTGAACATTGGAGGATTGTTCTTCTGGAACTCACTCAGTTGACGAGCAGCTCCCATTCCTACAACATTTGGATTTCCTCCAAGTACTCCAGCTAGCATACCCAGAGCCTCAGCAATTGCAGCATCATCTCTACCTCTTCCAGCCATCTCTATTCTGAAAACCCAACAAACTAAAACAATAAGTATTGATAGGGTTACACAACACCTATCCCGTACAGGGAAAACAGAATAATTACGACTCGACACGACCGACTATGCTCTGATACCACTAATGTAACACCCTTCTAAGTACCCCAAAATATTTAATTTAATATAATAACCTATCAATCAGAGTAATTATGCCCCGAAGGGTGTCACACAATCATTTCACAACATTTATCAAAACATCCTGTCATGCTCATTTATTTATCAAATAAAACAGTTGCATAATACGCAGCGGAATAGAATTCAACATCAGCATGAGACATGTAACACCATACATGTAACTAATTCGACAATTTCCAACAATACAACGAAAAGGTTCCCTCCCGATGTTACATCTACCAGAGCATGACCCATAGGACACTACTATAGACTCCAAGCGTTAGCTTCTATTCAATTCATTTCTCGTTACCTGAAAAATGGGTTGTAAGGGTGAGTTCCTCAATCAATATAATAAGCATTATAGAACAACATGTAATGCTAAGTAAATCACACATCAATTCACCCTAACCAGACTACGCATTCAGCAACGGCAATATCCGTCCAAACATCATATTCAACAATAATATATATCATATGTATAATCCTCAAACCATATTCAACACCAACAACACAACACAACGATTTACTCACTAATTCCTCACAATGGGAATTAGCTACAGCCCCACAGGCTATGCCATGCATTCATTATGCAATGAGACTCCATGAAATGCGGTACCGTCTCTTCTCGAACATATAGTTCAAGCTCACCGATCCCTCCAGATACGGCTACTAAGCTCACTAGTCCCACTCATTTGAGACCTAGTGACTCACTCACTAATTCCTCACCATGGGAATTAGCTACAGCCCCAAAGGCTAGACTATGCACACTAATCATCTAGTATGCAAACATCAACAACGATTCACAACTCACTAATTCCTCACCATGGGAATCAGCTACAGCCCCAAAGGCTAAACTACGCATGCTAATCGCCTAGCAATACAACATCAACAACAACTCAAGAATAGACACATGCTCGCACTCTACGCCATCGAATAGTCTATTCACAACTGCATACATTTACAACATCATGCATAATATATACGTTCACCGCATCATATACATCATTATACATCAGCAATATTTCATCACATAAGCATGTCAGATTATGCCAAACAACCACTACAATATTAGTACATTCTAATATTACATCTCCTACTCAAAACAGCGGGAATTAATCCCTATTACACCATAGGCAACATAGGCCAACTCTCACATAGGTACACAACAGTTAAAACAACAATTTTTCCATTCTGCTACAGCGTTAACCGGTTAACGCCCTGGGTTAACCGGTTAACGCAGCACAACACGCCTTCTGTCTCAATTTTTAACAGTGTTAACCGGTTAACGCCCTGGGTTAACCGGTTAACGCAGCACAAACAGCCAAATATCAGAAATGACAACAGTGTTAACCGGTTAACACCCTGGGTTAACCGGTTAACGCAGACAAAACAGCACATATTCATAATCCAACACAGTGTTAACCGGTTAACACCCTGGGTTAACCGGTTAACGCAAGACAGAAGCTGTTCCTGCGCTAACTCAAAGGCAGAATGCAGAATTCTCCGCATTTTCCGCCGTTGGAGGACTTCCGGACCTCCGAATCCGATTCCGTAAAAAGCTATACGATCGGAAAATTACAACAGACTCAATTACCGATTTAATTTCAACTTCTCACACGGTTCATCCAACAAATTTTCAGCATTCACAATTCCCAATTAGGGTCAAATTAACAGCTTATTACTACCCATCACATATTCTCCCATAATACCCATTACTCGAGATAAACCCCCCTTACCTTGACAATCCGGCAGAATCTTTGAGCTTCAAGCTTTCGTTCTCCAACCTTTGCTCTTCAGCTCCTCTTCTCTGCCCTTTTTCCTTTTTCTCTCACGATGCTTCTCTGTTCTGTTTTCACGTGAAATGCTTTTCCAAATGAGAACTTTTCCTTATTCCAACATATATATATTTTCCCAAAATAATAATAATCCAAAAATAATAATAATAAAATTTCTAATTATTCAATTAAATTAATAATTACATTATTAACTCAATTTAAATAATTATTTTATTATTATCGGGGTGTTACAATGCTCCCCTCCAAGTTGAAGAGGAACATTTTGTTGAACCTGTCGTAATCAGAATACTGCAGAAGATGTTACTGAAAAGATGAAAGTGGGGTTCCCTAAGTCAGAAAAAGAGCTCATCGACTTTTTAAATCAAGGCAAATTAAATAGCTCCATGTTCATGTTATGCCCTAGGTGTAGTGAAGTGTTTGATTAAGAAGATGCGAAAGGCTTTAAAAGTTCCAGAGTCTCAAATCCAAGGAAGGGTAGACGAGGTGGATTGACATCCTGATTCATTTTGGACAAGAGAGGCATTCCACACAAGAACCAGTACTTCCAAAGGAAGCCTGAAACCATAAAAGGACTTACGTTCCTCCTTCTAACGCACCTAAAGGAGAATGGTTAGACCTTTGAACCAACAAGGCTCAAACCAGTAGAAGTGAAAGGTAGTTGACATGGGAGTATGATCCTCCTACAACGATAACTCTCACGTGTAGAAGAGGTATTCTTATGGTGCTCAAAATTATAAATGAAAGACTCACATGATAAGAACACAATGGCGCCGACACCAAATGAACAAGAAAGAAGCATATGAGGCCTCAGGATCAAACACCAACAACAAAGAACATGCAAAAAAAAATAAGGGAAATGGCAAAAAGAAAAAAGTTAAGTAGAGATTATTTCTAGTTGTGGCACCATTGTAAAAATGTAGCTCTGATCCCATAGCACATCCTAATGGCGAAATGGTCATAGACAATTTTGACACGGGATCAAAAAATGATCTCGAGGTTGCTTACAATATTGTGTCAGTCTTACCCGTAGAGTACGACTATATCTCAGAAGTCTTTGAAGCGGAAGATGACTCGGTGGTTAAAGAGGTTGCAAATCAGAATCTGTTATGTTACTACGTGACGAATAATGGCGTTGTAGAAGAACAACGAGCCATATTCGAGAAACCTGATGCATGCATGATGTATTATCTTAAGCCTTTGTATATAAGGGAGAAAATGGATAAAATCATAGTCAACAAGTTTTCCCCTAACGAATTTCCCGGATGGACTACTTGGTCAGCGTCCTGATTTCGATTAACAATCACAATAGGTAGACGTTTCTTTCTCTCTAGGTATCTCTTGTTCGACCAATTGGGGCAGCACTTGTTGTCCCTGGTTCATAGTGTTTTCCTCCAAAACCAACCCCTCATTCCGAACTTTTCTAACGACTTGGAGTTGAACCACAGGTCGAACCTGCACCGGGGGAGTGCCAAAAAAACCAGCAATTCTAGTCATTTGAGTTGCCAATTGTTGGTAACTCTGATTCATGTTTTGAATCAATGGATTGAATATCGTACCCATATGTTGTGTTAGAGTATTTACCATGTCATGGTTACTCTCATCCATATGTTGTCGTGTTTCCATGATAAAATTTGTTGTCAAGGCATGCATTGCCTGAGACCCAAATCCCATTCCCACGTGGGGTTGCATAGTTCGACCATGGTTGCTTATGGTTGAACCAGATGCCATGATTGGTGAATACGCATTCACAATGTTATCGTAAAATTTTGATGGGTTATTATGTAAACTAGCCATCATTGTCGTTGGCATTCCATAAGGTTATTCATGCCCTGGCATGGGCTTTGTGAAATTTATGGCAAAAGGCTTGAAATCAGATGCCACGAATGGTCTAGGAGTCACTGGGTGACTCTGAGGAATTTGAGACAAAACTGCCCCTTCAGATAAAGTCATAAGTGCAATCGTCGTAGACAGTATTTTCGTAGTACTAGCAATCGAAGGAATGGGCTCCGTCATTGGTGCAGAAACTGTGCTCCTCCCAGCACTACTAGTAGGTTGTTCTCCATTGTTATTCTTGAGAGTGGTTATTCTCCTGACATATCTCCTTACAGGTCTCCTAAATTCTCTCTTTGTTATTTTATCACCCATAATCTCATGCACACTCACACTCAGAGAATGAGAAGTTAATGGAATGAAGAATTATAAAATTTCGAAAATGCAAAGTAAAAACACACACAAAAAGGGTTCCACCGAGTGTGCCAATTTGTTTACTGAGAAATTTGGTAAATAAATACAAATCTCTATTAATACTTAAGGGATCAAACTCGAAAATCTCCTAGGACATATTTATGTGCATTTATGGTTTTGAACAACATTCTGTATCGAAATCGAAGGGTAACTTCTTAGATTTATTTCAATGTTACTTTGAAGCAAGATTTGGAATAAAAGATTTTCAAAATAAAGATTGAAAACAAAATGCAAGATGAAGTAGAAGCATGAATTGTAAACTGAAATCGAAAGGTAACTCAATGCATAAAAGATACTTAAATGTGAAAAGACTTGAAATTAATAAATTGTGGAACACATACGTATATTTTTCTCACTCGTTTCTCAAATGCGCAGATACTTTGAGTTTACAGAATATGTGTACAATTACGGACCCCTTCCCAAATGAACATGAGTCCTTTATATACTACTATAAAATAACTATCCAAGAAAAGTACACTAACCTTATCACGACATGTTTCATCCCCATGCAGCGGTTCTCTTCGACGAGCCTCCACATGTCTTCGAGTAACCGTATATATTAAACCAGTTCCCGCTCTTTTAACACCATTCAAATATCTTAACAATTTTTACTGCTCATCAAGAATTTACTTACCACGTCAAAATCTTTAATGTCAACCATGCTACGATAACCCACTCTAGTATTTTCCACATGCAATGCCCAAGTCGACACTGTTTCCATTGTAATGATGAACTTCAACCTTAGCCAACATAACATAGTATTCAATTTCACTAAGTCCACGAACTCTTACAATGCCCTTCGACATGGAGTTACTTCGACCGACATCATTATACGTGACTTCCGATCTAGCATCAGCTCGGTTTCCATTCGACTTCATTTTACCTTGTCCTTCAACCTACCATATTCATTGTTGTCCCATTAATACTTGATACTTATAGTCAAGTCGAAAAATCCAAGGTAACAAAGATGCATGGAATTCAAAAAACATTGGACTGTTTGAGTTATTTTTCAGGAATAATTTAATTTTTCTGATTGATATCTCAAAAATATATTTGAATGGTTGTATATGGTTAACGAGGGTCAGGGAAAAACAAGTCATCCCATATTTTATAATAAACTCTTACACATATCATCACTGTTAGAACAAACAACCGACGTATAGAGTTATATTATTTCACAACGGTTGGTTTCTGTAACCGTTGTTATAAGTAGCACGCTATCTAACATACCACCACATTCATTCGTCCGTTGTGTAAACCAACATACATACAATCGCATGTTACCTAACAATAGACGTGAAATTGTTATTATACGTGTTTAGCAACCGTTATTATTTGTGTTTTTTTAGTATTGACGGTTCGATTTGCGGATTGTATTTTGCAAACTGAATCAAACTGCATTGTGTTACAACCCAAAATTCAATTAACTCTCATCCAACTCAAACCTAAACCTATTATGCATTAACCTTACTATTCCAAATAATTTTCTCTTTCTCACACTTAGGGTTTTAACCTTATTCTCCATATGCATCTTATCTCTTCTTCTCTAATCTCCACTCTATTATATTCTTTCTTTTTTCATTTTTATATTATTTTTCTTTCTTTCAATTTCGTTTTTATCACACATCTTCTTCTCTAATCTCTCTCTTTTTTTTGTTCTTTCTCTTTCATCTTCACAAATCTCTCATCTCCTTTTTTTTATTATTATAATATTTTGACGTATTTTATGTTTATTATTTCACTTTTGTCTCGTATGATTTTATATATTAAATGAGAAATTGTTGTCCAAATATGATGAGTTTGCTGTTATTTAATAGTGTATGAATGATTAAATATAAAATTATATTGTCATCTATCTATTTTTGTATGTATAATCCAATAATTTTTTTAAAAAAAAAACCTAGACAAAGTGTTTGATTTTGTTTTATTTAATTTGATTTTATTTCAAAAAACAACCAAATCAAACTACAAATGAATGAAAGAAAACACTTTACTTTTTAAATAATTGTTTGTTATCCTTTCGTGTTTAGTGGAGAAATTCTAATTTCATAATATTGGTAAGAAAACATCCTATCAATCGATTATTATTATTTCGTAATTATAATATTAATTTTTAAAATAATTTATTTAACTTAGGAAAATATGAATTAATTTATGTATCGATTAGGGACTAAAAGAATAATTAAAGAAAGAAGAGGGGCGAAAAAGGTAATAAGAAAGTTGGCAACGTGGTTAGCGGTTTCGGCTCCATATATAAATACGACTCAGTCGAAAATGGCGTGTATTTTTTTTCGTCATCTTTCATTTCGTCTCTTTCTCTTTTGTTTTGGTTTTCAGAAGAACACATTTTTCAGAGATTCATTCAGATCTCAAATTTCATTGAGCGAGAACAAACCATTTCTCACACATGGCGACGGTTTCACCTCTCGCCAAATACAAACTCGTTTTCTTAGGCGATCAATCGGTTGGTAAAACCAGCATCATCACCCGTTTCATGTACGACAAATTCGACACCACCTATCAGGTTCCGTATTCCTCCTTTTCATTCATACTCTATCTCGATTTTGATTTTGGTATGGTTTATTAGGTGAAATCAAACTGGAATTGAATGCGTTGATTTTCTGTTAATTTCTTATTTTTGATCACAGATATGACATTTACGATATGCGTTAATATATGTGTATGTTACTATTACTATCACGTGGATTAATAAGAATTAGTATGATTTTGATCGATGATCACAAGTGATTCATTATAACTTTGGATTATCTATCCCTAAATTTTCATTCAACCAGCTTTATATCAATTTGAACATTCAGGAATCAGGGATCCGTGATTTGAGTCTGTGAAACTCTTGATAGTGTAGAAGAGCTTGAAATTCGTTGATAAGTTCTTTTCAAGGTCTTGATTATTATAGCTGTGTTGATTTTTAAGAGGCTTGTTAAATTTCCAAAATCTTATAATGCTTGTCATTTTTATTAGCATTCACAAAGATAGCTTTAAATTGAGCCTTATTTTCTTTTTGTTGATTTTCATTTGAGCATTAGCATTTTCCTTCTCTATGTTGCTTACAAAATTTTTGGTCTTAAAATTTCAGGCTACTATCGGTATTGACTTTTTGTCAAAAACAATGTACCTTGAAGATAGAACTGTTCGTTTGCAGCTTTGGTAGGATAAGTTCCTTTTCAAATCATATATGTACAAGCTCAGTCTATTTCTATATGTGTGTTCATTTTTAAGAAGTTGTTTTAGAGGAGACATTAGGTTTTATAAACGGCCGTGATCGCGTTGCGATCGCGTAAAAGCTTTTGCGATTGTCGCAATAATGATTGCGGTCGTCGCGGTGTGAATTAACTACAATTTGTTCTTTAACATAAAAGCGGTGAATAACGGTATCAGCATTTGCTGATATCGTTTTATCGCCGCCGTTTTTGCTGTCGCATACGGTTTTTTAAAATTACTACCGGTGTTTTAGCTATGTAGGTATTTTTTGTTTCACCTTTTCTTTTTACTATATCTGATTTTAGTGTATTTAATTTCCAGGGATACTGCAGGCCAAGAAAGATTTAGAAGTCTCATTCCAAGCTACATAAGAGATTCTTCTGTTGCAGTTATTGTATATGATGTAGCTAGTAAGTTTAATGTTTTTAATGTTAATTTCATTATCTATTTAACATGATGTTAGGTTTTTATTTTATGTTTTATCTTTGCTGATTTTCTCTTGATGTGGAATTCCAAGACTGAGTGTGTTACTCGAGGAAATGGATTCTGTAGCAAATGAATGCATTCTTCAATTTATTGGTGTTTGAGTGAGAGTGACTGCTCTGATATTTTCTAGAAACACATTATGTTTTCATGACTCATGAGAACATCTCTCTCCCTCCCTTCCTGGATGTGTGTGCCTGCATTCAAGCATATGTCTGTTCTCTTTCAACTTCTTTATATCTGAACTATTTCCGTATTTGGATTTGGAAGTTATTTAGCCTGTACAATACTAATTTTTCAGATAAATACCAGTATATTTAACCTCAATTAGTTATTAGCCCTAAGTAAGCTGTTCTAATGTAGACAGGCAATCATTTCTGAACACTAGCAAGTGGGTTGAGGAGGTGCGTCAAGAACGAGGCAGTGATGTTATCATTGTCTTGGTTGGAAACAAAACTGATCTTGTCGAGAAAAGGTGAGTGCTGAGTTCTGAGCTCAGTCTATATATTCACAACCAGTTTTCTAACTGGATATGGTTTAGTTTTTGTGGAATATCATATGGGATTTTTCATATTATGTTAAATGCATCTTGCTTATTTGCTCAAATTTTTGGTAAAGAGATTGTTAATAATTTACCATGTTCTTTATATAGTTTTGATATGATAGAATTGGTGTCTTGCAGTGGAGTGCCTAATAACCAATTCAATTAATTAATTCATTAATTACATCCACGAAGGTTGATCACAATCAACTTGATATTATAATACATTGATTAAACAACACTCAAAATATAGAGGATCTTACTAAGACTACTTTATATTGTTATCTATCATATCAAAAACCATATTTGCAGTGAAGTTGATATCTACAATAATGGAGTTTCTTTTTAATCTAGAATAGCAAATGTCTGGTAGACTAAATATAGTTTCAGATACTTAAGTGTAAATTTCTTTAGGGTGTGAATTATGGATTAATAGTTACTAGCATTATGATGTTACCATCTAATTTTATATTACCAGGTAGCTTGCACTTTGTGTTTGGCTTTGAAGTTTCAAGTATTGCAATGTTACAGTCTAATTATTTCTTACATGTTCATTTTGTTACTTAACAGGCAAGTTTCTATAGAGGAAGGAGATACCAAGTCCAAAGAGTTTGGAATCATGTTTATAGAAACAAGTGCAAAAGCAGGCTTCAATATCAAGGTGAAAACTAATGAACTTTCATAGTTCTTACTTGCTTTGGTGTTTTTGGTTTATTAGAGCATGCTCCTCAACTATCTACGGTGCACGTGATCTATAATATCAATGTGCAAAATGCTGATATGATTAACTTCAAAGTCATAACCAACTAGTTTTCATTTTCAAGCATATCATTTTCCCATGTTAGTTCTTGTTTCCTCATTGTCCTGTGTCAATGCAAAATTGCAGCCTTTGTTTCGGAAGATTGCTTCTGCCTTGCCAGGGATGGAAACTCTTTCTTCTACAAAACAGGAAGACATGGTTGACGTAAATTTAAAACCCACGGTGAATTCATCCAATACAGAGCAGCAGGGAGGAGGTTGTGCATGTTAGAGGAGATTCTCCTTAGAATCAGGAGATATACATATTCAGTGAGCATAATACTGGGAATGACCTCATAATTGTCATGTGAAGGTAGAGGAAGTGTGCTTTCACATCAATGATCCATCAGTTAATTGGTGCATGGGACAAGTTGCGGTAATGTTTTGATGCGTGACAAAAAAGATTGATAGTTATTTTTTCATTTGTTATGCCATTAGTCCCTGGATGTAAGAATACAGGTAATAAACAAGCCCTCTAAATTCTGTCCTAGATGTATGTTATCTTCTCTTTTTCAAATATTTCATAATGAATGATTGAATGTATATGCAAGTGCAAGGCCAGAAATATATAACCCCCCAACGGATCCCTATTGCTTTAGGACACTCCAGGTCCTATGAAAAGTAGAGTTGCATGCTTTGTAGATGATCGGGGATTTTTGGTGTTGACTTGAAAATCGACTAATATGAACCAAGCAAATCTATAAAATGAGTTGTGTCTGGGAAGTCAAACTATTTTTTTTGTTAAATCTAAAACTAACATTTTTTTAATTTGGATATTATATTTTATTTTCAGTATGATTATATCCAAATTATTTGATCAACCTCATTTCTGTATCATGAAAGTATATTATTTGAAAAAAATTTCAACTACTTTTAACAATATCCGGCATAAAATGGCATTATCTCAACCACAATTATAACATGTATCAAGCAAAGAAAAATAGTTTGATCATTGCGTATTGTGTCTGGTGAGTTTAGACGAAAAGGAATGTTTGAACCAGGGTAGGGCCGTACTAGAGAATCAAACTAGTTAAACGAGAACAGTTGGTGGAAACAAGAAGAAGTGAAAAGGATTGGAATTTTGTTTTTATTTTGCTTGAAGAAGATCATAAATGATGTGATAGGACCTAAGTCCTAAACATATACCAAGGGGTCAGTTTTCTCCACACGCCAGAGTATTTTGCTCAACTTTATATTGAGAATATGTAAAGTTGTAAACATGACAGTGTGATGGTGTAAATTAAAGTTGTAATGAGAATATGTAAATTAAAGATATACAGTGTGATGGTGTAAATTAAAGTTGTACCGAGCATAAAACTATTTTACAACTTTAATCTACTAGTACATCACAACCATTTATATATAGAGATTAAAGATAATATATTGTTAATATAAATTAATTTTACACCATCCTTCAATAGAATTAAAAAAAAATTATTATGTAATTTAAAATTAAACATATCATTTGACGGGTTATACGTCTGTGATTGATTGAATTATAACATTTTGTTATGTCATATCATTAATTTAAAATTAAATACATCATTTGATGGATTATATGTCACCGTCAGTGTAAAAAAAATTTACATTGTCAATGCATTAGAATCATCCGTCTGTATTATTTTTTAAATGTTTAAAATAAAAGTCAAATATTTTAAATAAATTAGTGATTGTGATTAAGTGACAGTTAAAAAATCTTTACATTATCCGTGTATATTAATTAAATTCAAATAAAAATAAAAATTGAGAAAAAAAATATAATATAAAATATTTTTACACTCTTAAATCTTTCATGAATTTCATAACAATTAGAATTCACTGTCACATGTATGTAAATTTTGTTAACTATGATACAAAATTGAAGTTGTACGTCCTAGTCGTGAGCGTAACTTATAAGCCCACAAACCAAAGATTTTGCTACTTGGAGGCGTCCGAGACAACAAGAATTCCTCTACTTTAGTATTTCCGCGACAACAACAATAAAAGAGAGAGTCTTTTAACAACACGCTTGATATGTGAATCACACTCATGTGATTGTGACCCACGCAGCATCAGAATTGCACAACAGTACTAGTCACAAAAAGCTAGGTAAAGAGAATCATTTAAAAACGATAAAATTAGATTAAAAATGGAAAACTCGAAAGTAGTAGTACTAATAAAGAAACTAAAAACCACTAAAGGCAAAATTGAAATTTAGGAAAGTGGAAAGTAAAAAAAAAAGTTTTTTGCATTTTATAATTAAGTGATTATTTAAATAAAGAAGCACGATACACCAACCTCCGTCACCAAACCAAACACAATGCAGTTTGCGACGGTGGAAACTATGAATCTTCAATTAAAATAGTTCCTTCAACACCCAAATCGCATTTCATTCCTTTCTTAACTTCCTCACACATTCCAACCAAAACGTCAAAAACTCAAAACAAAAACAAAAACAAAAACAATGTCCCACTTGATCAAACAAAACAAACCCTCAGATTTGTTCTTCCCAGGTGGTCTTTTCCTTGACGCTACCACCCTTCCCACATCCTTCATTACATCAATTCCATCTTCTTCTTCTTCATCCAATTCATCCACAGTTTCATGTTTTTCTTGGTGTATCAGAAAAAGGGTCGGTTACGAGATTCTCAGGGTAGAAGGTGCCATTAATGGTGGCAATTGCGTTTTCTCGTCCTTGAGTCTGTCCATAAACGGAACCGACGCAGATAATAGCCATAGATACACTCGAGAATCCAATGGAGTTTCGGAGCAACACGAGAAAAAAGTGGAAGAAGGTGTGTATCAAGAGAACGAGAAGGAGAAGGAGAGTATTCGGGTTAACGGATCCGGTGCTGTTAACATGACCAAACATCTCTGGGCTGGTGCTTTTTCCGCCATGGTCTCAAGGTCGTCACTTCTTAATCTCTAATAATCACTGTTATAGTTTGTCACAACATGGATTCTGATGTTGATATCTTAATGGACTCTGTTAGTTTTTAATATTTTACCTTAATCATATGTTTATGGAAAAGGGTCATGAAATTGGAGTTTGAAGGTAAGTGTAAATTGTGTTGGTTTTTCAGGACTTTTGTTGCACCACTTGAGAGACTTAAGCTCGAATACATTGTTCGCGGGGAACAGAAGAGTCTTGTTGAGCTCATTCAGACAATTGCAGTTTCTCAAGGGCTGAAAGGTTTTTGGAAAGGAAATTTTGTGAATATTCTTCGGACGGCGCCTTTTAAGGCTATAAACTTTTATGCGTATGATACATATAAAACTAAACTGGTGAGAATGTTGGGGAATGAAGAATCCACAAATTTTGAGAGGTTTGTTGCTGGTGCTGCTGCAGGGATTACGGCTACCTTGCTCTGCTTGCCCATGGACACTGTGAGTTGAAATTCATGGACTTCGATACTACTTTTTTTCTTGTACGTGTTTAAGTTTTCTTTGGATTATGATGCTATGACAAGTATGATATGATGGAAATTGATTCCTTGCTGTAATTGCATCACATAGTTACAATCATTGATATTTATATTTCTCAAGGATGCTCCTTGATTGTAGCATAATCGTTGTTATATAACAATAACCTTGAAACTTGCATCATGTTTTATTTAAAAAAGCCCGTCTTTAAGAATTTAATTGAATACCAAAGGCGCTGTTGATGGTCGATATATATTGTGTCTCATCTTTGAAGATTTGGAATGCTTAAAATTTGTAGTTGCATTCTAAGAGCGGTTTCTTTCAGATCAGGACGGTTATGGTAGCACCTGGTGGTGAAGCATTGGGAGGTGTAATTGGTGTCTTCCGTCATATGATCAAAACGGAGGGCTTCTTTTCTCTTTACAAAGGTTTAGTACCCTCCATTATCAGCATGGCACCTTCAGGGGCTGTCTACTATGGTGTTTACGATATTTTAAAGTCAGCATATCTGCATTCGCCCGAGGGAATGAAAAGAATCCAATATATGAAAGAAGAGGCTCAGGATTTGAATGCTTTGGAACAACTGGAATTGGGCACCGTTAGAACTTTATTATATGGTGCTATTGCTGGTTGTTGTTCTGAAGCTGCTACATATCCCTTTGAAGTTGTAAGGAGACAGCTTCAATTGCAAGTTCAGGCAACCCGGTTGAACGCGCTGGCGACTTGTGTCAAGATTGTTGAGCAAGGAGGTGTTCCTGCTCTCTATGCAGGATTAACTCCCAGCTTATTGCAGGTATAATATCTTCTCTGGAATATATATATATATATATATATATATATATATATATATATATATATATATATATATATATATATATATATATACTTTGTTCTGTGCAGCAAGTTGTACATTAAATTTCATGTAGTCGCCTATCTGAGAACCGATATCAATATTATATGATTTTTGTTTCGACTTTTTATACTGTCAGTAAATTGTAATCGTCTGATCATTAAAAACTCATGATTCAACATGGTTTTATCAATTCTGTGACTTTCAGGTGTTACCATCTGCTGCTATTAGTTACTTTGTATACGAGTTCATGAAGATAGTTCTCAAAGTAGAATCAACTTAGATAGATTATCATACAAGCAATTCAAACATCAGATATAGTTTGATCATTGAAGGTGAGTTTTCTCCACAAATGTGTCGACATAATGGACCCGAGAGATTTGGCTGATTATTCACACATTTTATCAGTTTGACATACTCAATGTGAAGGTCCGTTGGATTATGCAGCTGGCAATCCTTTAATGAATAGGAGACTCCATGAAAAGATCATGAAACTTTGCTCTTTTTTTATAGACAAATGTTAATGATTAGTTTATTAGGATAGAAAAATCTGTTAGTAGTAGAAATTGAACTCTGCACCTTCTTCACAATACTCCTTGAGTGTCTCATTCATACCTTTAGGCCACATCTTGAAGTCTTTTTGGTTTTTTTTTTATGTTGATAGCTTTGGATGTTTGGCTGATATGAGTTTACAAATTACAATTCATGGTATGAATATGACTAATACCTCAATGATATACTTTTTATTCAACCACAACTCTTAGTTTGACAGACTTCTTTTGAGGAAATAAAAAACAACTTTTTTAAAATGTGTAAGTAAAATGATTTTATAATCTTTTGAAAACAAGTGTAATGATAGATTTTAACTAACTACTTCCTTTGATTTATATTCTAAGTCGGTTTTGACTTTTCACACTATTAAGAAATATTATGGTATGAAAAAGATAAATTATGAAGTGTTTTATAAAATTATTCTTTTATTAATGGTATTGAAAAGACAAATTGACATAATTGAAAGAAGAGATAATAATAAATATTTAAGGGTATAATATGAAAAATAACATTAATGATTGATTGGTATTATAAAACGATTTATTACGTGGTCTAAAACGATCTATAATAAAAAACGGAGTTAGTATTATTTATTAATTTGTATAGACATTTTAGTGATGAACACCTTTTAAAAAATAACTTCAGCAATGAAAAGGCCATAGAAAATGTTAGTTGTCATTTATGGAGATGTTAAATTCATAATTTCATTATCACTTAAATATTAAAATAGGAGAAATAGCTCAATTGGGGGAGAGAAGTAGTTCAATTGGTTTGAACTTCTTAAAGATAAAAGGAAAAAATCGGAGGTCATGGACTCAATTTATAATAAAGGGAGAAAAATTAGCTATTAACAATTTTGTATTAAAAAATAAATTATAACTCTAACTTGTCCCCTAAACAAACTCAACGTGCTCCAAGTTAATAAAAATAAATAAATAACAATCTTTCATTATTAATATATTATAAACTCTAATTTGTCCCCTAAACAAACTCAATGTGCATCAAGTCAAGCTCAAAGTAAAATATTGAATATTTTTAGCATTTATATCTCAAGCTCAAGCATACCTAAGTCTTTTACTACAAGATTATCAACTAAACTAATATAGATTTTAAGTTAAATGTTTTGTTTATAAAAGTCTTAAAATGAATTTTTATACTCTTTGCTCGAAATAATTGATTTGTTTATAAACAAACTTTTTTTTTTATTTTGCAACCGCATATATTAATTATATAATTTTCGCGTTTATAATTAATTTTAATATATAAATTATATTATGTGGTCAAAAAGTATAGGGTGAGCGTATTTCCTCTGTAAGGGCATAGAAGTTCAAAGACCTTAGTAGGTGTATTACAGTTTAAGTAGTGAGACTTGCTCACAGTGGCAAGAAGGCATATGCGATGATTTTTGAAATTGTTTAAGGGATCAGCTCGCGTGAGGTGAGACACCCTGTTGGTGGTCGGCGTTGTTAAGTTGCAGGCGAGTGGTTAGGTTGAACATGTGTTACGACTATTGGGAGCGTAATGCTCTTTGAGTAGTGGATAATGTGTATAATTTGATAATATGTCCCCCTTATTCTCTTGAAAGGGTAATGTATTTTATAGAGGCCTCAAGGACCTGGGGTTACCTCGGAAAATGCCAATTCCTAGTCGGTCAAATGATGGATAGTTGAATCCCTAATTTCAAGAGTGATGGGGGTCAACAATGACTATAACTTTGTCTTTATCCAAGGCACGCCTTATCCCACATTTTATTTCCTTCTATGGACGAGGAAGACTTAAGGGCGAGGAGATACCTCCCTTCGGGCGACTTTATGCCGTCGCCTTCTCCTAGGGCGGTTCCAGAGCATCGCCTTAGGCAAGGTCTTTTGCAAATATAACACTACATATTCCCTCAGGCACGAGACCTTCGATGGATTGCAGAGTGTTTTTTACCTGCGATTAATGGGAGTATCCCGAAAACTTATACTTCCCTTTATGAGGCTTCCTTGGGTAATAACATGTAGCTCGGCTGGCGGGACGCTAAGTCCTTCAAGCGAGGCGTCTTGACCTTTCCGGCGAGATTTCCATCAAGCCCTCTAGCAAGACTATAAACCAATTCTTTGGGTTTGATAGGTCACGCGTCTTAGGCGTGTTTCATTGGAAATGATTCCGCCCAAGGGGACACTAAGTCCCTCAGGAGAGAGCCTAATTATTTTGAGGAATCTAACTTCCTCAGACGCAGTAATGCGTAGCCCGACTAATGAGAATCTGAGTCTCTCAGACGAGATGTTTAACCTTTCAAGCAAGACTTTCAATCCGCCCTCTAGCAAGACTAGAAATCAAGTCTATGGGGATTGACTAGGTCGCGCCTATTAGGGGTGTTTCGTTCGAAATGATTCCTCCCAAGGGGAAACTAAGTCCCTCATACGATATTCTAATTAGTTTGAGGAATCTAAGTTCCTCATACACGGTAATGGATAGTCTGACTCATGAGACATTGAGTCACTCAGACGAGGTGTTTAACCTTTCAGGTAGGACTTTCATCGAGCTTTATAGCAAAACTGAAAATCAAGTCTTCGATGCTTGACATAGTTCGCACCTCTTAGGCGTATTTTGTTGGAAACGATTCCGCCCTAGGGGACACTAAGTCCATAAAAGCAAGAGTCTAATTAGTTTGAGGAATCTAAGTTCCTTTGACGCGGTAATGCATAACCCGACTGATGAGACATTGATTCCCTCAAATGAGGCGTTTAACCTTTCAGGGGGGACTTCCATTGAGCCCTGTAGTGAGACTAGAAATCATGTCTCTAGGGCTTGACATAAGTCGCGCCTCTTAGGCATCTTTATTTGGAAACAATTCTGCCATATGGGACACTAAGTCCCTCAGGTGAGTATATTCCAGTTAAGAAGGCGGATAGAATCCTTCTACGAAGGTCCAACTATGTATATTGCCTCGAGGGATGGTAAGGATCTTCGTTATGAAGTCCATCTATGTGTGTTGCCTCGAGGGGCAACAAGGATTTTTGCTATGAAGTTCAGCATAATGTATATCGCCTTGAGGGGCGGCAAGGATCTTCGTAATGAATTCTAGCTATGTGTATTTCCTTGAGGGGAGACAAGGATCTTCGTTATGAAGTCCAACATAATGTATGTCGCCTCGAGGGGCCGTAGGGATCTTCGCTATGAAGTCCAACGATGTGTATTGCCTCGAGGGGCGGAAGTGATCTTCACTATGAACTCCAGCATAATGTATATTGCCTCGATGAGAGACAAGGATCTTTGCTAATGAAGTCCAGCATAATCGAAATTTTAAAGAGGGAGTATCCTTGGAGAAAACAAAATACTTGAATGATTGTTCAAAATTACATGGGCATAATGTTTATTAGAGAGTTACAAATAATTCTAACTATAATAATATCAGAGATGAAGGGCATTCCAAGTTCTAGGTAAAAATGGTCCTACAAGCTTCTATAACTTGTACTATCTGTAAGGGAGTTTTTGGTACATGTGATATGGTATTTCCTAGTTAGGCTACAACATCCCATGTTGTGTGGGTATGACTACTTCCTTTAGAATTAGGTCTCCTTCACACGTCTCCCTTAGTTTTACATTGGAGTTGTACCTTTTTGTGGCCTTGTGCTTGGTAGCGAACTCTCTGATATGGATGGCTTCTCGTAGCTCATCAATAAAGTCCTCTGCATAGTTTAGACCTATCTCTTTTGCTTCTTCTTTGAAATGGGTTCGCCGCCATGATGGTGTTCGATCTCAATGGACAATTTGCCCAATAAACCATGGAAAATGGGGTTTTCTTGGTAGTGGAATATGGCATGGTGTGGTACGACGATAATATCTCATGGAGTAGTTCCACCCGTATACCTTTGGTGTTGTCCAGTTTCTTCTTGAGTCCTTTGAGGACTACCTTGTTTGTTGATTTGGCCTGACTATTGGCTTGAGGGTGTTACTATGGACACAAATTTTGTCTGCACGCCCAATTCTTGACAGGATTCGGTGACCATGATGTTGACGAACTAGGTCTGATTTCCCGAGACAATGGCATCGATGAGGTCGTATCGGCACATAATCTTCTGCTAATAAAAGTGTCGCACTATTTATGTCGTGATCTTAGTCATTGCCTCTACCTTTAACTAATTGGTGAAGTAGTTTACTCCTACTATCAAGAATTTCAATTGACCTGGTGCCAAGGGGAACAGGCTCATAGTATCCACGCCTCACTAGTAAATGGCCAAGGCGAGGTCATCAGTTAGAGAAGCTCTGCTGGGGCGTGGTGAAGTTTGGCATGCCTATAGTATTTATCGCACATTTTGATGAAGGTGGTACTATATTTAATTAGCGTGGGCCAGTAATACCCTTCTCTTAATATCTTGTGAGTAAGATTTTTTCCGCTGATGTGGTTGTTTCAGACTCCTTTATGAACTTCTGCGAGTATTAAGGCAATATTGTTCTTGCCCAGGCATCTCAGCATAAGAGCAGCCTTCCCCATTCTATAATGTTTTCCTGGGAGTAGAGTGCACTTGGAAACTTTTCTTCTGGTCTTTCTAGCTTCTCCCTCGTCTGGCAAGAGTTAGTCCAACTGTAGGTAGTGCAGTATGGGCGACATCCAACTGGACTCGGGGATGAGTTTCAAGGAGTATGTTTCCTCTGCCTCGATATTGAGGGAGGAGAGGGTTTCATGTATGACTGTCCTATTAAACCTCGCGACCTTCCAGATGGCTAGTTTGGACAAGAGATTTGTCCTGAAACTTTGTTCTCGGGGGACGTGTTTTACTTTAAAAGAGAGGAAACGTGAGGATAGTTTTCGTACCTTAAGTAGATATTTTATCAGCTGGGTATCCTTGGCCTAATATTTTCCCGAGACCTGGTTGACGACTAGCTGGGAGTCACTTTTAGCTTTTAATCTGGTGGCTCCCATTTCTAAGGAGAGGATCATACCGGAGATGGGAGCCTTATATTCTGCTTGATTATTATTGTCGGTGAACTTGAACTTCAATGCTTGCTCAATAACTATGTCACTCGACCTCTCGACCATTATTCATGCACCTCGTCCTTTTACGTTGGAGGCGTCGTCCGTATATAACGCCCATTTTGAAGGTGGATATTCGTCGGTGGACAAGCTGAGTTCGGCTATAAAGTCGGTCAGGGCTTGAGATTTGATAATCCCTTTTGGAATGTACTAGATGTCGTATTCCGAGATTTCTACTGACCATGATACCATATTTCCTTCCAGGTCGGGCTTCCTCAATACTTGTTAGACGAGGTAGTTGGTTTTTACCAGGATGTTGTGCCCCTGGAAGTATGGGTTGAACTTTCTCACCGCAATAACAACAGCTAACGCCAGTTTTTGAATCTTTTGGTAATGTATCTCAACGCCCTTAAACACTTTGCTTGTGAAATACACAAATCTTTTTGCCTTGTCTATTTCTTGTACAAGGACCGAGCTCATCTCCCGCTCGGTGACCAAGAGGTAGAGGAATAAAGGTGAGTCCTCATTTTAGCGAGTGAGGATTGGGGGTGAAGTGGGTAATTCTTTAACCTTGGGGAAATATTCCTCACACTCAGTGGTCCATTCGAACTTCACCTTCTTCCTTAAGGCGATGAAGAAAAGGAAAGCTTTATCGCCCGCACAGGAGAGGAAACGAGACAAGGAGGCAAGGCGTCTCGTGAGTTGTTGCACTTCCTTCACGTTAGTGGGGTTCATCATATCAATGAACGTTTGACACTTGTCTGGATTGGCTTCAATACTTGTCATAGTCAGCATAAAACCTAGAAATTTCCCTTCCAGGACTTTGAAAGAACACTTGGCGGGGTTTAGGCACATGTCATACATCCTTACTGATTGTAGGATATCCTCTTGGTCGTCAGCGCGACTATGCCTCTTCGTTGTTTTGAAAATTATATCGTCAACACATACGTCTAGATTTCGCCCAATCAGATGGACGAAAGTTGCATCCATGAGTCACTGGTAGGTGGCACTAGCGTTCTTGAGGCAGAAGGGCATGACGTTGTAGTAGTACTTTTCGTGGTTTGACATGAAGGAGGTAATAGGCGCATCCAGAGGATCCACTTGGATCTGGTTATATCTCGAGTTGGCATCCATGAAACTTAATATACGATAGCCTGATGACTGATCGATTAGACGATCAATTTTTGGCGACGAAGTGGATCCTTAGGGAAGGTAGCTTTCAGACTCGTGAAGCCAGCGCACATGCACCATTTGTTATTGACCTTTCGTACCATGACCATGTTGGATAGCCAGGTGGGTACTTTATTTTTGTGATGAATCTGGCGTTGGATAGCTTTTCCACCTCTTCATCAATGGCAGACCTTTTTTCCTCACCTACCTTTTGTTTCCTTACGTCTTTGGTGTCTATACCTGGCATGTCTGAGGGGACCCAAGCAAACAGGTCGACGTGTTTTCTAAGTTGGTTGACTATCTCCCACTTTCCCCTATAGATAAGGAAATTTTCATCTTTGTGACTTGGTGAATGTGAGTACTTATCTAGGCTTCCTTCAATTCTTCTATGGGTGTGAGTCATTCCACCTCCGCATCCAATCTGGGGTCATAACCCTCGAAGCCAGCATCTGTACTTTGGAAGGATGGACATCAATCAATGCAGGCTCTTCTCTGGGTGTCTCTAGACTGCTCAGATAGCATTCACGAGCCACTTGCTGATCTCTCTGAATGGTGCCCATTGTGCTATCTAGCAGCAGATATTTCAGGGTTAAGTATCGGATGGATACAATCACCCATGATAAGTGGTCTTTGCACCGTTATTTCTTGTCATTTTCCCTTAGTATTTTACTGTATTTCATCCTATTTACTTTCAATTATCATGTTTTATGCTTTGGTTTATGCTTTCTTGCTAATTTTAGAGTCTAATGAGCATCCAAGACAAAAGAGGAATCAAATACAGGCAAAACGACAAAAGATGAATTTCTCCCATACAAAAACCAGGGGGATGCTACGGGCCCTAGCAATAAGACCCTTGGCGCCCCCCTTTGAAGCTTATTGGCACAAAAGTCAAAGGCCTGCTATGGCCACCTGTAGTAGGGAGGCAAGAGAAAGTTGTCAAGTTTTCATTGTTTCATTAATTAGATTGATCATCTTTTTATTGTGGCTCTTAGCCAATATTTGATTTGTCTCAGATCTGAATAATTCTCATTAAGCCAAGGATTCTATGCACTTTTACTATTTTGCTATAAAACTCATAGCCTGTTATGAGTTTGAATATCCCAACTTTTATCACAGTTTTCATTCCAAGTATTCTACGTATTATTTATTCTCTTTTCTATGTAACTCAAGTCTTTAAGGGAGCAATTTGTGGATCAAAGTTTAATCATAATTTAGGTTTTATTATTCATTATTTCTTTATTGTTCACTTGTTATAGTTGTTTGGTATGAGTTTAATGATGAACATCATTGCGATTATGTTTTCCCTCACCATGAGTGAGTAGGTCACTATGGATTAGGGGTTATGGGGATTATTTCATGACCTATTATATGACATGTTACTATCGATTGTTAGAATTTGAATTAAACTTATTTTATTATTTGAGTTCATGCATTTCAACTTCGTTACAAAAATAAGTGGTTCTCAGGTATCGATCATAGTTTGAAAGGATATGTGTCGATACCGGAGCATAACTTTTTAAACAACCTAGTCCAAAACAACGAAAGCGCTTGGACGAATTTGAGAAAACATATATCTAGGCAAAAGTAATGACTCATCAAAAAATAATACGGTCGTGCAAAAGCAAACTGATTATTCGTCACTAATAGGAGCAATGCACTGATGAAAGTAGGTAGTGTCCAATTTTATCTATTTTTTAAAGGAAATATCTTTTGAATATTTTACTTGAATTTCATGCTTCTCCGATCTTTCAAGTTCTATTTCATGCTCTTGGAGTTTTTCGAACAATGTTGCGGAAGTCATTTTGGATAAACTCTTCTTTTTTGATATCCTCATCACTTTTTGTTGTCATTCCCTAGTCAAAGATCTAAGTACTTTAAGATTAAGTTCATTGTTAGAAAAAGTCTTACCAAGAGCGATCAAGTGATTGGTCAAATGCACAAATCTTTTTAGCAAGTTAAGTATTGATTCTCGGGGCTACATTCTGAAAAATACATACTCTTGACATAGAGTGTTCAATCTTGATCTTTTTGCTTCAGCGGTACCTTCATGAACGGTCACTAACGCATATTTCTTTTGTTGTTGTGTATTGAGAGACACATAAGAATTTATCATGCTTAGGGACGCTTGAAGTAAGTTTATTGCTTTCTTATAATAGAGAATCTTTTTCTTATAATCTTCATTCCAATTTTTTTTAATCTTGCCTATATCAACACCGTTGACGACACTTGTAGGAATGAATGTACAATTTCTACAACATCCCAAATTTCTTCTCTTTGTGCTTCGAGATGTGTCTTCATACGAATTTTCCAAAAATTAAAGCATTCCCCACAAAACAATTGAGGTTTGTTGTTGCTACTACCGTCTCTAAAAACAGGATTTGTGGAAGCCATTATGGATCTTTTAGGAATGTGTTACCTTAATATGCTCGGATTCCAATTATTAGTATTTAGTGCATAACCTAAGAGGTGGTGAATCAAATTTAATGGTATTTTTAGAGATTTTAAGCATTTTTCTTGTTTCTTGTCATTTTTTAGAATTATGAATAGATGAATGAATAAGAAAGAAAAATAAATAGCGGAAAAGTAAATGAACACAGTGATGTATACTAGTTTCCCTTATCAACCAAGGGTATATCTAGTCCCCTCATAACCCGTGAGAAATTTTCACTATTGTTAAATATTTGAACGAGCCTCACACAGAGAATTCTCCTACAATCTTCTAACAACAACAAAGAACCACACCACTTCCTCGATTTCACAAAAACACCAACAAAAATTATGGACTTTGAATCAAACAAATTCAAAGAATCTTTCTCTAATAATCAGCAACATTATGATGAATATCACATACACTTAAAAAACACATCACTTTCTATTTACAAATAATTGTTACCACATACTTGTTGATCAATTTACAACAAAATGATACTTTTGACTAAAAGATAATTCTCAGACAATTTTCAAGAATAAATAATTCTTCTTCCATTTCAATATACAATATATATATATATATATATATATATATATATATATATATATATATATATATATATATATATATATATATATATATATATATAATTATATATATATATATATATATATATATATAACCCTTAAGTTCTGAGAGTATATTATAAAACTTTTTGAGTGATTTTAAAGTTATGCACAAAGTTTCAATATTTTTGTAAAAAGAATGAACACTTGGATAATTATTTGAATTGATGTGAAAAATTAATAATAAAAGATATCATTTAAAAATTAATGTATTTTGCCTTAAAAACGTCCTAAGAAACCTCTATGAATTGATGCAAAAGTTTAAGACATTTTCATGAAGGTTTGCAATAGTTTAAAATGATGATGGTTCACGAAAAGCACATCATTTTGAATTATGTATAGGACTTCTTAAGTCGGTTAAACAAATACCTGATTTAACAAGTGTAGAACGATTTTTGAATTTCAAACAATTTTTAAAATTTCAAACAGCAACAGGTTTTGTTAAATCCGTTAATCAGAATTCACTTAAAAAGTGCAACGGACCTGACTTAAAAAGTGAAGACAGTTTTTTAAAAATTCAGCTTTTTATGCATCTGCTTTAAATATTTTTCTGCATGATAATTTGATAACTTTAGATAAGAAAATGAGTATTATTTTTTTAGCACTAAAGTTTATACATAATGAATTACAATTGAACACCCTAGCCTCAAGATCAATTTCCTTTACTTCAAAAATATCCATAAACTTATGCATTCTTGATTCCAAACTTTTTCTTTAATAAACTTTTGTCTTCACCAAAACTAAACTAAGATAGATGATGAACATCTTTTTAACAATTACTCTATAGATTCTAGTTTTTGTTATCTTCAAAATTTAGCTTTATTTTCAATACTATTTTTCTTCCTGCAACTTTATTCAAGTATTGTGTACTCGAGTTTTCCTTTATTAATCAAAATCTACTTAGTTTTATTTAGGTTATATCTATTCCTTACTTATCATTATCGTTTTACTTTTATTTTCAATCATGAACGCTTTTTATATGAACGCCTATTTTGCTTTGTTTTTAATCATGTAAGTAGTTTATTAAGAACAAAGGGTCACGAGACTTGTCTCATGACACATCCCCTTTTGAATCATCTGTAAATCAATTATGAGAAATTATGGTTAAACGTTATTTTAGATTTAGGTGTCTTAAACTTTTTACGCTCGTTTGTGAAAGCCAAGGCAGTTCAGATATTGATTATATACTTAAAGGGTATGCATCAGTACCAAGAGTGGATTTTTAATCAACTGAGTTTGAGACGACATTGAAAGGGTGTCTCAAACTTGGATGAGAAAGTCACATATTTATAGTTGTGCAAAACAACACTCTTAGATGAATATTTTAGGCTAGCGAAACTAGAAGAACTATTCACCTAAGAGAGTACAATACGCTGATGTGATTAGGTATTATACACTTTTATCTATTTTCTATAACTCAATCTAGTTTCTCATAATTGAATCGGAAAGTCAATTGGGTATGTTGAGACAGAGATTCATGTACCATAAGTCCTATTTATCATTATAAATTTGTATCTATTAATTTTTTTTGTCAAACTGAAAACAATCAAATATTAGGACGTTCTATATTTACATTTATAGGATAGAAATCAGTAATTAAACAATTAGTCTCTGAGGTTCTATAACTTTTTATACTACTTCACACAATCGTATGCTTGCGGCAGTGTTAATCACCAGTTGGGAATGCATGTTAGTTCGAACTCTTTTGCTCCTATTTGTGATGTTAAGGTGAGTTTGGATATGAAAGTTGCATACCCAGCTTGGTTGTTGGTGGTGGAAAAATTCAAACGGATAGAGAGTTATATTATTATCCTTTTGTCGCTCTCGAGTATGAGACCAACTTCGCTTTACTTTCCAATTGATGATTAGTCAAGGAAAATTGTTCTCTTCTTGAAGGTTCATTTGTGGTTGGAGTGATTTCATCAATAGAATAAGCAAATAATTGCACTTTGAGGGCTTTCACGAGTTCAAAGAAGATATAAAAACTATGAAATATCGATGGGCCAATTTGTCATTTTTTGTGTTATATCTAGCCTAAATAGTACATGTTTTAACTGTTGGTCAGTTTGGACCATCACTCTTTAGTGGACTAAGAAATAACAACTCAATTTTGTCGATTCTACCACCAAAGATACGAAAATTTTCTTAATGTTCTCATAATGGGTTTCAAATCCTACTAAGACCGTGAAGTTGAAGTAAAATGTACTCTAGTTGGTGCATACCTCTCCCACGAGGACGACGATGAATTCTTTTGTTGTGACTGTCAAGTAGATGAATAAGGTATCCTCGACCATGACTCTCGAGAAGATTGGGGGTTTAGAGAAAGTATGCCTAAGTTGTGTGAAGGTTTGTTGGCCTTCTAGTGTCCATTCAAATTGTACCTTATTCGTCAAGAGTTTGTAGAACGGAAAGACGTGTTTGACGGACCTGGATATAAATCAATTGATGGTAGTGATTATACCATTCAGTTATTATCTATTTGGTGGAAGGAGTGTACATCTTGATAAGAGTGTCACATTTTACGAGATTTATTTTAATTCCTCTTTTAGTGAGGTAGAAGTCGAGGTACTTGTTGACCTTGACTCTGAACAAGCATTTCTCCAAGTTCTATCTCAATTTGAACTAGCGTACACAGATGAGCACATCAATGATGTGACTTTAATGTAGTTTGTCCTCTCCATATTTGTCTATTACATCATCCATGTAATGTCATGGAGTAGTAACTAAAATATAAGGGGAAGAAGATGAAGCACAAGGTGGAGGAAAAAGAGTGTACATTGGAGGATATTAAACATGTTGCGGATGCAATTGAACATGTGGTAGAGGAAGACGAGTTTCTCGGAGCAAATGCTTTTGATCAATAATTCTTATTTGGAGAAAATGTTGAGGAACTCGTGATTGATACAAAAGATTTATTGTTGAAAACTATGGATCTTGCTGGAGAGAAAGATCGTAACTTGTTGGAGAAAGAATTGATCCAATGTTATCTTAAAGGATCTGAACAGATGATCACACATAGGTGGCTTTCTGACCACGAGTTGACTTTGAAACGGTCATTGATGAAATAACATAAAGCAGTTACAGTTGCCCGATATAGCAACTAAAAGTAGTTTCGCTAATGCAATTGAGGAGATTTCAAAGAATCAAAAGACAATTTTCACATATGACATCATTATTCTGTGCTAGAAAAGAAAATGATTGATCTGATGATAAAGAACACCATAAAAACATGGATAACCATAAAAATTTAGCACTTCAATGCTTAAACAACAAGAAATTGAAATAAAACTTTGCAAATGTGTAAGTTGAATCATCCCTAAACATGACTTAGGACAATTTATATAGAAGAGACCGTTGTAACCGTTTTTCAATTTTTCCACAAGAGCGCATATGACAATTGCCTAAAGATCAACATTTATGATTGAGAGGGAGTCATGCTCATGTGTGGCATGTCCTAATGTGCAACGAATTTTTAAAGAAAATTAGGCTTAAATGAATTGACTTGGTCTATAAGCAGTTAACTAGCCCATAACATATTTAAGACTATGAACCAATTTATTAGCGATTGAACTAATTATTATACGTTTAATTGAAATTACTTAATTGAATATCAAATAATTTTGAATATTTCTAGAGTTGACTCACTAAAAACTAAAATATTTTTCATTGAGTCTTTCACCGAGACTCTTAAAGTTCATATATCTTAACTCTTAAAAAATATTTTTAAATTGTATCTGAATTAATGGTATGTAAAAAATATTTTAAATTTGTATTTGAATTAATGGTATGATAGAATGAAATGATAGATAATTAAATTTTATTATTTAAATTATAAAAATAAATAATATAAAAAAATAGAATATGTACTAAAATATACATTGTGAATCAATGACCATAAATTTTTTAAAATTATTTATAAGATATGATACAATAATACATTTTTATTAGATGATAGTGTAAAATTATTTTATGATGCATATCCTTTAAACTCATAAAATCCAGTATATTTTATTTTATCAATTCATTTTATATTATTCCAACAATTTAAGATATACTAATGGAATGATATTTTATAATTAAATTATTTAAACAATAGACTAAAATCTATTCTATATTCTTCTATAAAAAAGAAATTTATTATTTATTATTCTCGGTCCCACTTAAACTCTTATTTTATTTGACTCTGCATCTTTCTGATTCATCAATTTAAGCTAGAAAATGATATGACCTGAGAAGCTTCTCGGAAAAGCGATTAACCAACGAAAAAACTGAGTCAAAGTATGGATTTGACTTTGACAAAAAAAGTTCCCGCGTCGATGGATGATAGCCGAGCACACTCACACTCTCCTAGTAACTCTAACCCTCTCTCACCGCGTTAACATTTCAGCTTTCACCATTACTATATATATATACTCTCGACCTTTATCTTTCCCTTTCTTTTCTCTCCTTTCTCAAATTTTTCATTCTTCTGCATGTGTTTTCATCGTCCAAATGGCTCACAACAATCGCTACCTTCAACCTAATCAATTCGGTAACGTTTTCTTCATTTCTATTCATAATCGTTTTCTGATTAATTCTATGTTAAACCTCTGTAATTGATTAACAAAATGATATCGATCGTGACAGATATTCAGCAAATTTTGTCAGAAGCACAATATAGATGGTTGCGTCCAGCTGAAATTTGTCAAATTCTCACTAATTATAACCACTTTCAGATTACTTCTGAGCCTGCAAATATGCCTCCAAGTATGATTGATTCTACTTTCTATAATAGGTTCCTGCAGAAGAATTTAGGTCTTAATTATGATGTTTTCGTTGGTTTATATTAGGTGGTTCACTTTTCCTATTTGATCGGAAGGTGATGAGATACTTCAGAAAAGATGGACATAACTGGAGGAAGAAAAAAGATGGAAAAACTGTTAGGGAAGCTCACGAGAGACTCAAGGTATGCATAAATTCTTCCGAAACTTACAATCGGTTAGTCATGCATACGCTACAGAATAAGAAAAACTAACATGTTTATGAGTGGTCTGTTGGTTTAAATTTTTGGACCGCGAGTATTGAAATTGATTCAATAATCCAACATCTTAGTGTTCTGGAATGTGTTTTAAAATCAATTCTGCTTTGGGAAGTAGACTGTGTATTGATATGGATTCAGTTGAATGAGGTATAATGTTTTTACAGGCTGGGAGTGTGGAGGTGTTGCACTGCTACTACGCTCATGGAGAACAAAATCAAAATTTTCAAAGACGAACTTACTGGATGCTTGAGGAGTAAGTTTTCTTTTTATTTAATATTCTATATTTTAAAGTTTTTGGATTATAATTGGGCTTAAGTGGTTAGGGTCAAATCGAACGGGAGGACTCAAGCTTGATCCTAAGCTGAAACGGTCTTTAGTCTGACTTTTGCCTACCTTTTAATCGGACTTTACATTACTAAGACAAAAGAAGAAGAAAGAAACAGATAACTTATATAAACAAGTTATACATAGTATATGTGGAGTTCATCTTTATTTTTCATTTAAGGAAGCTTATATTTATTTCCTCTTCAATTGTATAAACAACTTATACATAAGCTCCCATATGCTAAAGCTTTAATTGAATAAATGCCTACAAACTTGTTTATCCAAACACTATTTATTTCTCCGCTACTTCTAAGTTTCTGCATTGCATCCCACTGTCCCACACAGATTGGAAATGTCACAGAGCCAATGAAGAAAACCTATACTTCTTTTTCTTCTTCCTTTTTGGATGATTTTGTTCATGCTTGAAGATGATATGCATTAACCAAGCATTAATGGTTCAGTATTGTTGATCACATTTTCACAATTTCACATGTATCGGTTTAAATTAATTGTACATGCTTCAAGAAATTTCTGATTTGTTTTTCTTGGTTCCTATCTCTGGAAGTACTTCTTACTGGAGCTTCTCTTTTTGCTCTTTGTATTTGACCTTGTTACAGTGAACTCTCGCACATTGTTCTAGTCCATTATCGGGAAGTCAAGGTAAAATGATGCAATCATACAACTGTTTTTATCACCTTTTGCCTACTTGTTATTTGATGAAAATCTCAAAAAGAATTTCCTACTTTTACATCACTAGTACAATTTAAGGAACAATGAACTAATGACATATACTTTTATTGTAACAATTAAATATGAACTAAGAAATTAAAACATGGAAACTAACATAAGTACTGTATTCCCCAAAATTAAACTGTATTGCTTCATTGCTCCAAATAATCAGGGAACCAAGGCAACTTTAATATGTTCCAAAGATAATGAAGAATCCAATCCTCCTTACGCTCAACAAACATACAAGGCTATACCCAACACAGAGATGGAGACTTCTTTACCGTCTAGCACAAATAGTGCTCAACCATCATCAGATTACGAAGAGGCTGAATCAGGTATGTCTTTAAAGCATAGCTTCATTTTATTTACAATTCGAACTATTTTACTTTTGTGCCCCGAGAACGTTTTAAATTACCTTTTTATGCTTTTGTTCTTCATTCACTTTTTCTTGTGTCTATTTTAATGTTGTAACTTGATGTAATGTTTATAGCATTCAATAGCCATGCAAATTCCGATTTCTACTCTTTTCTTGAGATGCAACACCCTGTTGTTCCGAAGATTAAAGCTCAACAACTTGCTGATTTTAACTGTCCTCTACCACTCAAAGGTAAATTTCTTCAATTTAAATTGTTATCAACAATTTATTTTGATGTACAGTTAGTGTAAACTAATTGGTTACAGATTTCCCTTCTATCACTTAATCATGCATTGCCATGTCAGGTAAAGAGGTTGACTTTTTAGGCAACTGTTGTAAGAATCAAACTTAGTGACGTAGCAATGCATGATTGAATGATATTGTAACGAAATTCTACACTAATAGTTCATCAATGTTAATTGTTATTTTATATATTCCATAAATGCTGTCCTTATGATTAGGCAAGATCTTACCTAACATGTCGTACTCATTGTAAAATTGAAATTGTGATAGATGATCAAGAAAGGTTGCCTGTTATTAATAATGCAGGGTTGACATATGATCCCTCAAAACTCCTTGGCTTTTCATCATGGCAAGATATCTTCGAAAATAATGTCGGAAGTCATAATGTGCCTTTTCAGCCTTTTTTTCCTGAAACACATTTCAGTGACATGAGAACAAATAGTACTTCTCAAGGATATGAAGTAATAGGGCAACATCTAAGCATCGGCATTACTAAACACCATGAGAACAGAAGTCTTTTACAAGATAAAGGAAATTGGCAGGTATTGAACTAGTTATACTGATATTGGAAAGAAATTTGTGTCATTAAGATATTAGTGTGTTTAAGTACTTTAGGAAACAACCATATCTGCAAGTGAAATTGATACATAATATCCATGTGATACTCATTTGTTGCATTATTTCATGTTATACAGTAATCTGAATAATAAACGTATGCTTCAAATTGGTTTGATGCTGTAAATACTTAATTGATACCGATTGCTTAATTACTTGTTTCATGTTTCTTTAAAAATAAAAGACGAATCAAGGAATGAGCTTTTGCTTTATGCATGAGTAATTCTTAGACATGTAACTTTTTAATTCTCTATATCAATCTCTTTTAGTAGCTCAATGCTTAATTTTCCTTGTGATCAGGATTCTGGTTTTAATTCTTTAAGCACATCCAGTTGGCCCAAAGATAATGTGTGTTCAGGCTCAACATGTGAGGTTAGTTATAGTGACAATGAGCAGGAAGTTAATAAAATTGATTTTCAACAATCCTTGGAACAGTTCCTTCTTCATCCACACCAACACCACAAAGTTATGCAAAATATCCCTCACGAAATACTTTTACAAGCAGAACCCATGTTAAAATCGGATCTAGAAGTCGGTAGAAGAGTAGATGGAATACAAGACATTTGTTTCACTTCAAAGAAGAGTTTATTGCATGTATCTGTGGCAGAAGAGGGTCTGAAGAAGGTTGACAGTTTCAACCGATGGATGAGTAAAGAACTAGGAGATGTCGAAGAATCGAGCAAGCAATCCACTTCCAGTGCTTATTGGGATACAATCGAAAGTGAAAATGGAATTGACGGTATAACTATTCCTTCCCAAGTGCGCCTAGACAACTATGTCTTGGATCCATCTATTTGCTACGATCAGCTTTTCACAATCATTGATTATTCCCCAAGTTGGACATTTGAAGACTCAGAAATTAAGGTATACTATTTTGATTTCTGCACTTGCCATCAGTTTTGATCTTATGTTGTAATATCTGTTACTTTTTTGTTCATCTGTTAGCTATATTCTGATTATCTACTTCATCATTTACATATAAAAAAGTAATTTTTAGAAAACATGGTATCCATGGAAGGAGAAGAGAGAAAAGTCAAAAAGTGTACTGTGCTGATGATGGTAAAATGATACAGATGGAAAAGTTTAATACAAGTGATTACATCAAAGCCTATTTATAGGCATTCACAACTACTAATTTCTAACTGCTGACTAAAATACTAATCACATGTCCAATAACAATTTTTACAGGTTCTCATTTCAGGACGATTCTTAAGGAGTCAGCATGAAGCAGAAGACTGTAAATGGTCATGCATGTTTGGCGAGGTAGAAGTGCCAGCGGAGATAATTGGGAACGGTGTTCTTTGCTGTCATACTCCACAACACAAGGCTGGCAGGGTTCCTTTCTATGTAACATGTTCTAATAGGTTAGCATGCAGTGAAGTGCGTGAATTTGATTTTCGAGTCAATTGTACTCAAGAAGCCAACACTGCAGGTGAGAACAGTAGCAGCAACAGTCTTGATACTTTTAATAAACGGTTTGGAGAACTGTTGTTGCAGGATCAAGAGTTCCCTCAGAGTTTAGATTCAACTAGTGTGAATGAGAAATCTCAACTGAGAAGTAAAATCCGTTCATTGTTTGGGAGGGAGGATGATGAGTGGGAAAAAATACTGAAATATACTCTAGAAAGAGATTTTTCTCCAGAACTTGTACAGGAGAAGCTGCTTCAAAATCTTCTAAAAGATAAGCTATATTCATGGCTCCTTCAGAAAACAACCGAAGATGGAAAAGGCCCAAATGTATTAGATGAAGGTGGTCAAGGTGTGCTTCATTTTGCAGCTGCTCTTGGCTACGATTGGGCCTTGGAACCAACAATAGTTGCTGGTGTGAATGTGAACTTTCGCGATGTTAATGGATGGACTGCTCTTCATTGGGCAGCTTTTTGTGGCAGGTCAGCATCTCAATGCTTTTCATCTAAACTGAATTTATAGTTCATTATTAAATCCAACACAATATACTTTGACAATACATCAACAAATACATCTCTGCAAGAGTGATAGTTCAAAATAAAATATGTGAAATAGGCCTAGCAACGGTTAAAATGATTACTTGTTGATACTCGACGTGCTTCATTTCATCTTGGGTTGAATGATGAAAAGGTTGGAAATACCTAAGTTTTTTCATAATTGTCAGTTTTTTTATTTTTCATTGAGGTGTTACATCTTACTTTCTTTATCAGGGAGAGAACAGTTGCTTCCCTCATATCTCTTGGAGCAGCACCAGGAGCACTTACTGACCCATGTCCACAACATCCTTCTGGTAGAACACCAGCTGACCTAGCTTCTGCAAATGGACACAAAGGAATTGCTGGTTATCTTGCAGAATCTTTCCTGAGTGCACAACTCAAGTCTATTGATTTAAAAAGAGAAGCGGGAGAAAATTTTGGAGCAAAAATAGTACAAAGAGTCCATGAACATAACACTTTTCAACTTAGCAATGAGAGAATATCACATGAATTGTCGATGAAAGATTCATTGGCTGCAGTGTGCAATGCAACTCAAGCTGCTGCTCGTATTCATCAAGTTTTCAGAGTGCAATCGTTTCAGAGAAAACAGCAAAAGGAACATGGTGTTGATAAATTTGGAATATCTGATGAACGCGCTCTTTCACTGATAGCAGCGAATGCCAAGTCGCACAAGTTTGGACAACGTGATGAGCCTGTTCATGTTGCTGCAACACGAATTCAGAACAAGTTTCGCAGTTGGAAAGGCAGAAAAGATTTTTTGATTATACGACAGCGAATTGTAAAAATTCAGGTACATTTATTTCCAACCATTGCATGTGCAAGTGATGTTACTATTTTTGTTTGCGTTGTGTTTGTTAATACAAGCTTTCATTTTAACCTGTAACTTGTTGTTATAGGCTCACGTGAGAGGTCACCAGGTTAGGAAAAACGATGGGAAGATAATTTGGTCGGTTGGGATCGTGGAAAAGATTATATTGCGTTGGCGTCGAAAAGGTAGTGGTTTGCGTGGATTCAAATCAGAGGCCATCTCCGAGGGAGCTACGGTACAAGGTGTATCATCTTCCACTGAAGATGACTACGATTTTTTGAAAGAAGGCAGAAAGCAAACTGAGAAAAGGTTGGAGAAAGCACTTGCTAGGGTGAAGTCGATGGCTCAGTATCCAGATGCAAGAGACCAATACCACAGACTATTGAATGTTGTAACTGATATACAAGAAAACCAGGTATTCTATATGTTGTAAGAGAAGTATTTTTCTAATGACATGTTGCAGAATCTTGCATGGGATCTTTACTAGTTTATCTATATTTCTACAAAAATAAGTGCATCAAGAATGCAAAGTTTGGATGTTTCTATTATTCCCACCTGAAGCCATGCAAAATCATCAGGACGTTCAAAATGCCAGCAGTTAACGTCATTTAATTTCTTCTGCATATGCCCTTTGCAGGTAAAGCAAGATTGGAGTTCTAACAATTCAGAAGAAACAAGACAAAGACAATTCGATAACCTCGTTGATCTTGAAGCATTGTTGGACGAAGATACTTTCATGTCTACAGACACTTAGAAATTAACTTCCATCTACCTGTTCAGTTGTTCATTGTACGTATGGGTTAGCATTTTATAACAGAATCAAGCGATTGTCTTAATTTGATCCTCGTAGCAATCTTGATCACATTCACTTGTAGTTAAAAGGAAATTTTGGGGTCATTAGCTAACATTTCACACAAAAATGCATAAACTCAAATCACATAGCACCAAAAATACACACTTTACACTTGCTCCTGAATGCAGATTTATCTTAGCCAGTACAAAATGCTTTATGCAAATTGTGAAGCCAAAATTTCACTGCATGGTCCATTGCCATTAATGAACAGAGGTTGGGTTCACAGTGAGATAAACTTGGGAACCATTATTTTCAGATTGTGCAGTACATTGCATTGGTTAACTTAAAATGTGCAATGGAACATATGATAAATAGATGACTTTCGTGGGTTTTGACAAGATCCCGATCTTAAAATCTTATGATTCTACTACCTGATTCATCCCAACGGTTCTGGCCAATTCCACCTACGATCAACCCATATTCCAGTCACCACTCATCCCCAACAATTATGACCAATTCTACCCACAAACGAAAATGATCACTACCTTAACAAGACAACACGAAAAGGATGACAAGATTCAGAGGTGTAACAAATGCAACAATCATAGTTCAGAGGCAATGAATGCATACCTTTTGAGATTATGAAGTTTTAGATTAGAGAAAAAAAAACATCTCAATTATAGGATCTATTTCAAATAATGGACTTATTAAACCAAATTATACGAGAAATATATGTCCCTATTATCTAACGGCAATAAATCATAATAAAGTTTAGTTTGAAAGAGTAATTTTCTCATTATTCAGTTTGAAAGAGTAATTTTCTCAAAAATACACTTGCCTACAAAAGTATACAAAAATTTCAAATCTAACAAAAAATAATTGGGTTGATTCTTCCAACCTTAGTTACAATTTTATGTTTTATGATTTTACGACCCCTCTCAATCTTATGCAAGATCATATCGACAACTTTGGGTGTATACATCATTTATGTTTACCACAAACATGACTACCCTGAAGCTCTTATGGAACTAAAATAATGTTGCTTAAGCATCAAGCATTTTACATTTCATTGTGTTTCTAATGTTGGTTGAACACTTGGAACCGTGAATACATATTGTCGGCAAAATTTCCACCATATATATACTGCACTTATTGTGAGAAAGGAGACGAAAAAGGACAGTGCTCCCACCATCCACTGTACATGCCAACCACCTATGTATAATTTCACAACACAACCTGTATTCTCTAAAGGATGCAACAGCTCCCCCAACAGGTTGAATAATGGTATAACATGAAAATAAACTAGATGGAAAATACTAGTCCAAATGATTTGAGTACCTAAAAGTAGTACAACACCTCCATCTAGTTATTGTTATCAGAGCCAAGGCTCTCATAGAACAAAATGTACCCATGGTCTGTATTAGTTGAGTATTCCTGTGGTGATCCAAAGAAAGTTTGCACAGCAGACTCATCAATCATCTCCACGTTTTCGTCATCAAAAAATAACCAGTGGTTATGGCTTTTCACAAGGCTGACATAATGTCCATGGTTGGGACCACTCCCAACATGAACAACTACTGCAAACAGAGAATACTCATTATCTGCATCTTCAACAGTGTTGCTCAACTTCAGCTCAAGGGGAAAAACAACCCGGTAAGATAGCTTCTTGTACCGGCCAAGCTGTTCCATGTATTTAAACCGCTTGAGATGAATGACCAGAATGTGAGGCGGTTTCTTTATCTTCATTCTCTTCTGAGCTTCTTGCAAACTAATATCAAAAGAAAGTTCACATCTTGGTCATCAGACTGGTAAATAAGCATGAAAAAAAACAGACTGATAAATGGTCATGACATCCTGTACACACTGAACTGACATGACCCAGAAATCCCATTCAGATGACAAATGAAGTGCCAAGCAATGGAAAAGTGAACATGTTCTGGTCTGCTTATTGAAAATAAAAAGGAGATAAAAGTGTCCATAAACAAAAACCTAATATTCAAACTATTTGACATATGCTTCAACACAAACAATTTATTTCCCCCTCCAGTTAAAAGAAGAAAAGGATGGCGTAACATAAAAGACCGAGACTATTAAAAATGATCTAGATCTGAACAGATATCCGAAAATTTGGTTTTTCACAAAGTCTATTGCATCAGTTAAAATACATGTTAAACAAGCAGCAGCATTTTATAGCTAAGGACATGATTCAAAATGGTTGAAAACAGACAGTATATTTCCCAAACCAGTCAAGAAACCAAATAACAGCTGAAGCACAATATTAAAGCCATATACCTGCAGCATTTGTCGCAGAAAAATTTGTCCTCAGCATTCAAAGTCTCGGTGGAACTGAAATTTTTCAAACAGCTTGTAATTGAACTGTTTTGCTCAATATCAAGGCTCAGGTCAAAAAATGTTTCGTCCCTAGCTGTCACAGTTTCACATTGCAAGCACCTCGTCTCATTGGTGAGTATTCCCTAATCACAGAAAATTGCAACAATGAAATTCCACAACATGGATATAAATCTAAATTTTGTGATCAACAGTGAAAATAACATCAACCACCGCCCCGGAAAAATAAAAATAAATAAATAATAGCTGACAGAAGCAAAATTATTTTCATTTCTACTATTATTATTGTTATATTATAATCATTTTCATCAAATGTGACATTTAAGTTAGTTTATGATAAGATGATGAAATTAATAAGAATGAAACAACTGCTTTAGTATCTCATATAATACGCTGCTCCATCATACAAGTAGAAGCAAATATGAACGGATATTCACAAAACTGATCAGTATCAAGGCATACACAATTGATACTCCCTACAAATTTATTGCAACAACGAGAAAAAAAGACAAGAATAAATTGGCAAGCAGGTTACCTGAAAATTTTTGTGTACCCAAGTAATTAAAGGTTCTTTCTGAGGCCCATTAGCATGTCCATTCTTGAATCCATTTGCAACCTTTTCAGAAGGTGCTGGTGTCTCTGGATCAGTCTTTGATGCCTGAGCCTCTTTTTCCAGAATGTCGACAAGTTCATTCAGCAAAAAGTTCAAGAATTCATGGGCATCCTACCAAAAAGAGAAGACCGACAGTAACATTGTTGTTTTAGTGAAAAACTAGACAAAATATGTGGCAATGTGCAAATAAACAATCAATGATAAATAATGAATAAACTTGTATGCTACAGTAACAAATATTGTGAACAAAAATCTCATCTGCAAGTAACAAATTGTTGTCATTTTCACTAAATAAACATCCAACATTGGTTACTGAATTAGTATTTCATTTTCATGAGAGAAAAAAACTAATCAGCTGAACCACCATCTGTATAACAGTGATATGTAGCCAAATGCATGAGCAAGCTTAATAAAGTAATGATCCTATACGCCAAAGTGATGAGGAATGGTTGCAATATGGAAAAGATTATGATTCCAGGATATATAATAAATAGTAGTTAATAAATATCATATTAAAGTCTTAAATTTGATTGAACCTAACTCAACCCTTACAAAACCGACTTGTAAGAAGATAAATGTCTCGCACTTATAAGTATTTATTTATTCGGGTTATAAGTTTGTATTGACTATGGTGGGACTCTCATCAGAGCCAACAGACACTCCTCACGCCCATGAATGGACATTTGGACCATGACTTGCAGGATCGATCCAAGCCACCAATGCAAGGACTTTCGGCCCCCCAAAAAAAGAATACTTATCCCAAGTGGTGGATTTTCATATATTTTGGTGTCTAATGAGATTGCAAAAATTTATAGCGGCACAGTGGTTTTCCTTTGCTTTGCAAATAGGAGCCTAAATTCAATTCTTAGATAAGCCTTTTTTGCATTTTAGTATTTCTTTGCCCAAAAAATAATGCCCAAAAATAATACCAGCAGGATTCAAACCCCTCGCAGTTGGGAAAAACAAGCAAGCTAAACCACAGGATCACAAACAAATATCTGATAATATTATTTTAGGTTTTTTGTTTGCAAATTATTTTTTATGATTTTAAATTAAAGGTCTCATCTTGGAATTTGCATTCAGCCTCAATATGTTTTGGATTGACCCAATTGACCAGAGTGGTCTAATAACAGCCTGTTAAACTAGCTTATGAGGTGAGAGATGTCTCCCACTTATAAATACTTTTTCAATGTGGGACTGTCAACATGTAGTACATGTTCACAGGCTAACAGCCTTGTATTTTCTATGAATAAAAAATATCTCAAATGTGTAAAAGTATCGTAATCATTTCAACTAATGGCTGTTAACTAACAGTTCAAAAGAATTTTCTGCTCATCAAAAAATGTCTAATAATTCTGAGGGAAAAATTGCATGTTTTAAATTTGGTCCAATCTGACAGAATAAGAAAGTAACACTGGTCTACCTAATGATCTACCAACTGGAATACTTGTTGACGAGCTCCCAGTATTACCATCTGGAAACATTCAATATAGATAATAGCATTTCTAACTAGGATCCATGTGCAGAAAAGCTGAAAGTTGGATGAAAGGAAATGTGAATAAACATGGAGCAACAGCTACTAGCATCTTTGCATAATCATGGAGCAACAAATAGCATAGGCAAACCTTGCATACAAACTCGTATCCAAACTAATATCTTATTCGTGTATATATGTATAATTATATTTTATAATATAAACGTTACTGTTAAAAGAATTTACAGATTTCATGACTAATGATTTGATGTACATGAGCTTATTCTCGACATAAGGCACATACCTGATGCATATAGCTACGAAAGAGTTCATTCTGTTTTTTCAACCTCTGTACAAATCGCTTGGGAGCAATGACACCGGTTTTCTTCTTCTGTGAACTTATCTATACCAAAAATAAACAAATATGTTGCAATCAGGACCAAGAAAGACATAACTAGACATGTAAGTACCATTAAGATATAGTTGATAATTGATAGGATTTATAGAAATGATTTATTTCAGGTTCACAAACCTCTGAAAGTAAACTTTCCTGTTGGGTGTATTATGCATCTAGCTGATTTTAAAATGTGCAAAGACTAATTTTCATACTATCCAAATGCTGAATAATCATGGTGTAGCTTCTTTGGTCAGTTAGCAACGACTTATTTATGTTTATATCTAGTAGGTTACCTTATCTTTTATTTTCATACTTGTTTATCTCATGCATGACAATACTTCAACCCACAGGCAATAACAAAAAAAAGGAAATAAAAAATAAGAAAATCTGGTAGGATATATGATACTAAAGAAAACATGGTTATAAAACTAAGGATAGTAATAACCACTTTGAGCCATTCAAATAACAAAACTGCACTTGTTCCATAAGAGCAAATGAATGAAGAATGCAGAACCAGAACGTCAACGGCTTCTTTGACAAGAGTCTAAGGCTAGCACCATGGCAAAAATTTGTGAAGGCAAGACAATACAAATTCTCAAACAACTGTGAACCATGCTTGGATCAATCAAATAAGACAAAGCATAGAGGGGTCACACATGTTATGCATGAAATGTCCAAACTACAAATTGATTACTACCTGTGAAAATAAGTCAGCTAAGCATGTCAAAAGATTTTCTTCCGCGTCCCCTATGCTTTTGCTATTTCCATAATATTCCAATAGTTGTTCCCGAAATGGAACACAGAAGTACAGTGCCTGCAGAAGGTGTCAAAATGAGTAACTTGATAGTGAACAACCGAGAATACCTACTCAGAAAATAACAAACACGGCCACTTTCAAACTCAATACATAGAATCATATTTAGACCTGTTTGGACAAACAACTTCGGTAAGTGTTTCAATAACATAAGATAAAATAAAGTAAAATAGTTTACATCTGAGCTATAAGCTTTTCTTAAAATCATCTTGAAGAGCTTAAAGAAATTAGTTGAAAAACAATATGGACATGTCATAACCTGATTACAAACAGACTCAGAAGTGATTATGCTAATAGATAATCCAATCAAACACGTCCATAATTCATCAATTATGCACTTAAAATTTCGGGTCAACAACATATATTCAGAAAGTAAAACAATCACAACCATTAACAGCGTGTTTAAAACTTACCAACCCTTATATTGAATCGATAAAACCATTGGAACAAGTAAAGAAAATACTATTTACAATGAATCGGATTGGAAATTGAAAGATTAGAGTATCGATGGAAATTGAAAGGTTAGAGTATCGATTGATTATACCTGCAAAACGCTGTTGCAATAACAAGTGTTGCCGAAATTTTCAAGACCGAAGTAACGTTCTCCTTCAGGGAATTGGTCACCTAGAGCCTTCTCAAGCTTGGAACCAGCAGCACCCATCGGCGCGTCAATCGATCGCGATAAACTCAGATTCCAATCCGATTCAACTCAGTGATGCGAACCATGAAATGTTGAGTTCGCCGCTTGGATCGCTATGGTATGTTTACGGAGTGAGTTTTCTTAGGGTTATTGAATTTCCTATGGATATTATCGCAGAAGAATGAAACGAGGGTTTTGAGAGAGAGAGAGAGAGAAATGAGCTTAGCTGAGCAACACAAGTTGTAAATGCAGAAAAAAACGTTGAAGGAAATCGGAGTCTATATTTATTTATTTATTTTTCTAACGAAAATATTAGTTGAATTAGAATTAATTTCATTTTTTTTGGTCGGTAATAAATTTTATTTTTTAATTCAACTAGAAGTCTACCCACACGATGTGCCGAAATTTTTTATTGAATTATTAATAATAAGTATTTTATTTTACATTAATAATTTAAAATATAATGATATGAATTAACAATTATTTAGTAGTTTGTAATTTGTGTGTCTTAAAAAAATAATATATTTTTAATAAAATAAAAAAGAAAATAAATCAGAGTAACAATAATAAAATTTATAGAGTACAAAATATTAAAAACAATGTTTTTATTGCTATTGGAATAGGAAAAAAAAATTAGACTAACTAACAACCAACAATTTTTAAAATAAATGTAAATATTGTAGAGTCTATCAAATATAAATCATAATTTTGTAAAACTAATAACTATTAATTTTTCTTTACTTTATATTTTAGTCTTTTTAAATTATTTAAATTTATATATGATCTCATAACCGACAAAAATCAATATTCGTTTAACGTAATCCACAGATAAAAAAAAATAACAATAATTAAATAGTTTGTATACTTGAAAATATATATATATATATATATATATATATATATATATATATATATATATATATTTTCAACAAAGTTAATAAAAATGAGAAAAAAGTAATGAGTATAAATAGGAAAAAAATAATAATATATATTTTTAACAAAATTTAAAAAAAGTATAGTGTAAAAATAGGGGGAATATATAAACCGATTTTTTTATCCAAATAACTTCATTTTAAACAAAAATATCTCAAAATAACCCACATTTTAAATTAATTCCCAGATTATCCCACTTTTCAAAAAAAAACGTCAACACATAGATATCAGATGAATTTGCGCATATCCTTAAATTTAAAAAGGAGACGTCAATTGAATTGGCTTCTGCACATGGTGTTGTCAATCCAATTGGTGTTTGTGCGTAAAGAATGAGAGGAAAAGACAATTGGTCTGGCGTCTGTGTGTATTGTGTAAATTTTTTTATATATATAGAGAGGTGTGGTGTGATTCATTTTTTCACATCTCTTTTCATTATATTGCAAACATGGTTCGTCTTCGTCGTCGTTATAGGAAAGTGATTTATTTGAGAGACAAGTCTATGATGGAGATGCTCTTCTGGAAAATTTGTTAGACGGATACATACTTGAAGACGAAAAAATTAGAAGTATTGAGAGACACGAAGTCGTACGTGGGTGGGTGCGAGTTAAAAATGATAAGGATGCGAGGGAAATGATGTTTAGAGCAAATGATATTATTTTGATTATTGTAATCGGTTAGAAATGTTATTTTTAAATGTGGTGGTAAGGTATTTTTATGTGTTTTAATATTTGTTGTTTGTGTTGTTTATTCAGACCTATTCGCTTTCAAGTGTGTTTAAGTTGGGGTGATATTTGTTGTTAACATTGTTGTAACAAAAAGTTATTAATTTGTCAAAATCAAAGGTTACAAAAATTGAAAGAGGTGTTAAATTATGATGTAGAGGTTGCTCCGAGATTGTGACATTTTTTCTTATTGTGTCAGAGTTGATGACATATACTACATAATCTTTATCATTTTATCAATCGTATCCATTTTTGTTCTAATACGCGTGTTGTTTGTAACCGCGCGTGTGTTAGCTTTGATAGTTTTCTCTTTCATCACTTTCATACAACACTCACTGAATAATTGATTTGACATTAACACTGCACTTCATCTTTCGCCTTTGGTTGCGAAAGTCGATGCCAACCTAAAATAGATTGTTATCACCAATGCAGTTATTGGTAGATTTCTAATGCATTTGAAGACGTCGTTCATGCATTCCACAAGGTTTGTTATCATGTGACCTCATCGACATCCTGCGTCAAATGCCCTTATCCACTGCTCTAATGGTATGTCATACATCTACCTTCCTGAATCTGCATTTGACAATCTAATTTCCTCACGGTAATGTTGAAATGACGGTTGAGTTAGAGCATATCATGCATTCACCACTTTTTTGCGAAGGTTCTTGTCTTTAATTGCACGCATGAAGTTTTGTGTTATATGTTTAATGCAATAGACATGGATAGAAGAAGGATTATGCAATTCGTTATCATGGTTATTGTAAGCACTCTCAATAACAACATGTCTGCCTAAAATCAAACAGAGATTGGCTTGTGGAGTGACATGTGTTCTGAGATAACTAAGGAAGAAATCCCAACCACCAACAGGCTCACCTTCAATCAGAGCAAAGACAATGGGAAAGACATTATTGTTGTCGTCTTGTGAAACATCCATAAGCAAGGTGCCTTTGTATTTTTTGTATAACCATGTTCCATCAATTTGAATAATAGGTTTGTAGAATGCAAAACCTTTTATGCATAGTTGAAATGCCCAAAAGAGTCGGTGAAATATTCTATTTCCACCAACACAAGTTTCGTCTGGCATAAATGTAGGGCAATGTCTCCATAATTGCAACAGTCTCTAGTGCGTATGTCTTAAGTGCCCATAAAAACCGTGGCAATTTTTTGTATGAATCCTCTCAGTTTCCGAATACTTGTTCAATAGTCTTTGTTCTTGCAATCCACACTCTCTTGTAAGAAGAAGTATAATTATATCGTGTGACGATATGAGATATTATTATACTCATTTTCACTGATTGGTCTTTGTTAACAAGCGGCAAAATTTATTGACATATCAATTCAGCGCTTATAAAAGCTATCTGCCAAGAATCATTTCTCTTCCTATGAGACGCAGTCAGCCGAAACTTGCAAATAATGTTACGACATTCAATGACATACCTTCTCGAATCAGTGTGTTTCATAGTGAAATCAACAGAGTTATCCATGTGAATTTTCTCAATAGCTCGCAAACATTCTTCTTTAGTGCGAAACATGTATCCCATTTTTAACTCACCCTCTGACTGTGGATACAGGTTGTAAAAATATTGTCGGTTGGATTTGAGTTCCTCGCCAAGGATATGTACTTATATGATCGATGTCAGGTAACTTACACATAAGAAGGTTCAACATCTAATCCCCCCCAACATTGTTAGACCGGTTACTCACACCCCTTACTCATCAAAATTATCGGTCCACAAACAGACAGACTTACGACCTTAACACGCCAAACACCCAACCACAATACCAAGAGCATACCCCGTACCACCAACAACAAGAAGATCATCATCAAGACACCAACATTTTTATGCACCCAACACATCACCCTACCATTGATACCTTAGCCAAAACACTCAGCGATCATTTAACATTAACCGTCGATACTCTTACTATAGTCAAAAAGCCCAAAGATCACAAAACCAGAACATGCAACAATCATATGGCTACCAAACACCACAACAACCATTTAAATATTTCTTCGACGCATCATTCACACCAATTTCGTCATTCAATCGTCTCGATTACCCTCCAATAACTCAAACATAACCCAACTACTCTAACATGGGTCACGAACTCAGATATGGAGGTAGCGCTTCATTGCATACACATGACTAGCGGATTTGTCTGAATATCTTAGGAAATCTCCTGCAGGTGGTGGTGATGTTCATGGGTCCTCAAATCCTCAAACACCTGGAATGAATCATCAAAGTAGGTTAGAGTCACGTGCTCGGGTAGCTAGGAGATATGGTACCGGAGGTCGGTTAGGTCAATATGGTCAATGACATTAATCTTTTTGGTATTTGTATGTAAACGCATATTAATATTAATATCAATTGGTCTGATTTCGACTTTTATATAAAATATACATTACACAACACACATAAGTGTCAGATCAATTGGTGCCTCTTTTTAAACTTAACACATAAGCGCCAACTGGATTGACAACATTAGGTACAGAAGTCAATGCCATTGGCACCACCTCTTTAACTTAAAGAGCAAACGTCAATCATCTGCCACAAGTTCTTCAAAGTGGATTATTTTGGAAAATTATCTAAAATGTGGGTTATTTTGGAAGTATTCTTTTTAAAATATGGATCATTTTGATAAAAAAATTCACAGAAAACATTAGAAAGAAAAAAAAAAAAAAAAAAAAAAAAATATATTATATATATATATATATATTATATATATATATATATATATATATATATATTATATAATATATATATATATATGTGTGTGTTGTGTGTAATTTAATATTTCTTCATTCATTAAATTAGTGTCTTTATGCAGAAACTAAAAAAAGAATAAATAATTAAATAAAAATAAAATATAAGTAAGGCAACAAAAACAAATAATAATAAAATTTTAATAATTTGATTAATTAATTAATTATTATTTACTTGTTTTTATTTAATTAATTAATTGAATATGTGGATTTATGAAAAATTACATGGGATAGAAATCTAATTAGATTATTAATTTTCTTGACAATTTGATTTATTAATTATTATTATTATTTATTATTTATTTAATTAATTAATTAGGAATGTGGAAATAAGTGTTTTTGGATTTATTTTTCAGCTAATTTTTTTAATAAGGTGTGTTAGAAGTTATTGGGATGACTAGGGAGTTAATGGTGAAGTGGGTGGAAATGATAAGAGGGATGTGATTATTAATTATTTAGTAATTTAATTAATTAATTATTATTATTTATTTATATTTATTTAATTAATTGAAGACGTGGGTTTATGAAAAACTAGGTGGGTAGAAATATAATAATAAAATTATTTATTACTTACAATTAAATTTATTAATTATTTATAGGATTATAATTTAGTATGATTTAAGTTTTAATTAGTTAATTAATTAGTAATATATAAATAAGTGTTTTTGGATTTATTATTTAATTATTAATTATTTTGATAGAAATTTTGGCATAAATAATTTTACACACTAAAAGATGTTTGCCTTTAAAAAAGAGCAAATTTTAAGAGTATGGTTGTTTATTTCAATTATAAAGAAATATAACTATAAGAAATTATTCTTAAATATAAGAAGTTAGTGTTGTGTGTAACCGTTTCTTATTTTTATTATAATAATTAAGAAATTATTCTTAAATATAAGAAGTTAGTGATGTGTGTAAGAGTTTCTTATTTTTATTATAATAATTATTAATAATAAAATTATTTTTCTGTTCTTACTATGATTGGGTATTGAACTCAGGTCCTGATCCATGGCATTCATGAATGTTACTGCTGGGCTGCTTTATTAAAAATGTATTTTAATTTTGTTCATATCCACATGATTTCATTTTTATTGATTATTATACCTTATTATTTAATCTTTGAATTAAATTTGTGCATAAATTAAAATTGATTTATAATGTTATTATTTTGTTAAGCAATTATATAAGAGATTTTATTTATTTATTTTTGTTTTCTCATATAATTGAGTTACTATGTCTAGTGATCGTTATAATTTTGATTAATTTGGATTAGCCACAGTATCCTTAAATTAATTGTGATTATTTTTTTAAAGTTTTGAGATCACATAAATTATTAGACATAAAATTGTAATTAATTATACGTGGTATAATGGATTTTATCCTACAAGAATTTTTATTATATTTGTATGATTAATTGGGATAAAATGTCAAAATATTTTCATAACTTGCCCACAGGAATTATGAATTGGTACATAATTTGATAGTTTTATCATAAAGTATTAATTTTGGATAGAAAAACAAAATTATATCATGCACGTAAAGTGTGAGGTTTGAAAAATCTATCGCAATTTTTTTTTTAAAATCTTATTACATTAAAATTTAGCCCACAGGTAATTTTTATGTTGCAAGATTTATTTTATGGTATGTTTATATTGATAATACATACAATTTGGATAATATTTATGCCTCAAATTTTGACATCAATTTTATTTATCTTTTTAGCTTTTCAACCTGCTAATTTTTGTGATATTCGATGTGATATTCCTAAGCTCAGAGGAGATAACTATAAGGTGTGGAAGGAAAGAATTCTCCTCCATCTAGGATAGATGGACATAGATTATGCTATTAGGAAAGACGAACCACCTGCAATTACAAATGAAAGTACTCCAACTACAATCACACTATATGAGCGGTGGGAGAGATCCAATCGGCTCAGTGTGATGTTCATTAAGACTAAGGTCACATGTGGAATACGTGGTTCTGTCGATCAGCATGAGAATGTTTGTGATTTGCTGAAAGCCATTGACGATCAGTTCGTCACTTCTGAAAAGGCTTTGGCAAGCACATTAATTATGAAATTTTCCTCCTACCGACTCACCAGTGTGAAAAGTGCGTGAGCACATTGTCATACCCCAAAATTTGCCCATTAATATTTTAAGACATTTTTCAGGGCATTCCGACTCATTTTTATGACACTGATCTTAAAGGAACAAAGGCCCAGCTCACGAATGGCCCAATCCAGAAAATGGCCCAAACTGGCCTGTTCGCTACACGTTCGCTACAAGCTCGCCTAGCGAACGTTCGCTACACGCTCGCCTAGCGAACGTTCGCTACACGTTCGCTACCAGCTCGCCTAGCGAAGCTGACAGACAACAGAAAATTTCGGGCTTCATTCTGAGCCCATTAGGTCATCAAAGGAGTATTATAAATACCCCAACTCCAGAAGGAAAAAGGACGAAAACAGAAGAAGACGAAAGGAGAACCCTAGCAAGCAAACCCTGATACTCATTGGAGGCAAACCTGGAAGGAACTCGGCGGCACCAAGTTCCACCTCCACCCAATTCAATCCGATTTGCCGATTCGAAGTCACAACTCAGCTGCTAACAGGTTTACATCGCTATCATTGTTTTATATTCTTAATTTGCATATGACTTTATGATTAGATTTATGAAATACCTTAAGTTTGGCATATGAACTTTAGTATATACCATGCATACCTTAAATGATTAATCGTATAATTGCAGTAATGAGATCCATAAGGCATAAAATTGGTTGAGATTGTACTGATATCATATTCAAAAACCAGCAGCGCTCGCTAGCACATCGCTAAGCGAGCCAGTAGCGAGTACTCGCTAGGCCTTCGCTAGGCGAAGCAGGGGCGAATGGAACAGCGGCTGTTTCATTTTTTTGGCTGTTCTATCTTATGTTATTATAATTCTGCATCATGTGGTTTGAGTTCATGATTGTTGTGTTTATTTTATGGTGCAACTTTCAATTATATTTTATCTCGATGCTCTAATCCGTGTGTTGAATTGTGTAAAGGTTTACATGTTTCCAAGGAAATGGCCGGCTAGGCATTCCACCTTATGGGTGGGATACCCTTATGGAGATTCAATCTGAATTATTCAATCGATTTTAATGTATTAATTTTATGGCAAAGATCCATCCTAATGGCTTAATTGTTCTTAATGTATTGGTTTTAATATGAATCTAATTACCTACTTGATGACGGCTACCTAATTAATTGTAAAACTTTGCCTTTAAATAAGTGATCTTGGACCTCTCTTTATTGCCTTACGATATTACGGTATTACGGTCATGTCCCGCGAATGTGGGGATACCCTTAGCAAAGACCCTTCGATTAAATCATCATGTCCCTTTAAAATAAATCATAGTCCCTCGGATGTTGCCTTCGAATATATGATTTTGTCCCTCGATGACCCTTCGGTGTAGCCTACGGTTAAATGATGATCGTCCCTTCGAATGCTAAGGTATCCTTACAACTGTTGCCTTCAATGACCTATCGATGACCCTACAATGACCCTTTTACATCCAAAGGATAAAATTACTTACTTCTCAATAGTAAGGACAGTTTTACCCTCATAAGGATAGGAAATGCCCATAACGACCTTAGGAAGGTATAACTCTCAATTACTGGATCATAACCTAAAACATTTCCCACCCCTCACACTTTGCAAATCCTAGAAAATCACCACTTGGTATACATTCATACTAGAATCATTACCAAGTTACATTTTTCTAAACCGTTTTCAAAATCAAACGAGATAAATACTTTGTATACATTCATACGAGAATCATTACAAAGTTAAACTCTCTTTTCGAAACATTTTTTAACAATTCACGAACACTTTTCAGACAAAATATAAGTGATCCAGCAATTAAGAGCCCATGGATAACCATGGATACAAAGGGTGCTAATACCTTCCCTTTGTATAATGTACCTCCCGAACCCAAAATCTATTGAGGTCTTTCCTGTTCTTTTCCACCTTTCCTTATTGGATAAAAGAAAAGTCGGTGGCGACTCTTGCTATCCGCGACATTGCGATAAAAAGCAAAATACCCCAAGTCAGTTCACCGTATGACAGAACTGGCGACTCTGCTGGGGACACTTTAAAAAGAGAGGTTACCTTAAAAACAAGATCACTTATTCCAAATTGTCTGATTTACTTTTAAGGGATTGCTTGGGTATTTTTGATTGAAAGATCCTACACCCGGATCTAGTGTACCTTAGGTAAGTAGCAATAGATCATCGCGACTATCCGGCGTATACTGGAATGGTTAAAATGATGGCTACGGTTAATGTGACACTTTGGATGTCCTGATGTTCCTCATGTTTACTTGAGGAAAAATTTGGCTTCCGCGTGGTGTCATCAAAGCATTAACCAGACCTTTAGAACCCTAATTGACTCATCTTAGCCATTAGAAAGTAGTGAGATAACTGACTTCGGTTCCGAATGGGGTTGGTTGAGACTCGATACTACACTCTTTGAGATTGGACTTTAGGGAAGCTTCGGTCAACCACTTGGTGTTGCACTGAAGTGGACTTAAGGGAAGGTCAATGATTTGAGATCCTTCTAGAACCCGGTTACTATTCTAGGACAGGTTGAACCAACCAAACTTCAGTGGGGAGGGTATTTACCTATGGAACTCATGCAAGCCTTAAAACCTAGGAATGATGGTTGTGTGAATTGCTTGTGCTTGTTATTTACATAACATCATAACATCATAACATCATAACATCATAACATCATGACATCGTGGCATTGTACTAACCATTTCAATGACTTTAAAACATGGAAAACATTTCATACATGGCATAGCATAGCATCACATTGCATAACAGGTACTCTAAAGGGATCAATGTTCTCACGGTTTTCCTCCAAACAGAAAAATGGATCTCGAACAAACTGTCAAAGATCTCCAGACTCAGAATGCTCAATTCAAGGAGATGATGCTAAGCTTATCCAAGGGGCAGGAGGAACTGAAGGCTCTTTTGCTCGAAAAGAAGAAAGAGAAGAAAGCTGTGAGTTTCATTAACCCGGGAAGAAGGCGTAAAGGACAGGCCACAGGAGTCAAGTTTGGAATCCCGAATGGTCCAGAAGAGGGGGCGGAGAATGATTCAGAGGAAGAGAATGTTGATTTCTCCAACCCTGAGGATGACGATGAAGATTATGAAAATGAACAGTACTCTCCAAGAGATGATAAGTATAAGTTGCTGGAAGAACGTATGCTAGCTATGGAGGGTCAGAAGGCGCCCGGTCTGGATTTCGAAAGTTTGGGTCTGGTCTCCGATGTGACCATTCCTCGCAAATTCAAAATCCCCACTTTCACTAAGTACGATGGTGCGTCTTGTCCTCAGATGCATCTGAGAGCTTATGTGAGAAAGATTCAGCCGCATACCACTGACAGGAAGCTATGGATCCATTTCTTCCAAGAGAGCCTGTCTGGCACACAGTTGGAATGGTATTATCAGCTCGAGAGCTCTGACATCCGCACCTGGACTGATTTAGCAACAACTTTCTATAAACAGTACCAGTATAACTCTAAACTAGCACCTACCCGGCTACAGTTGCAGAATATGACTATGGGATCTAAAGAAAGCTTTAAAGAATATGCTCAAAATGGAGAGATTTGGCTGGCAGAGTCAAACCCCCTATGACTGACAGAGAATTGGTGGACATGTTCATGGGCACACTGACCGGCCCATTCTACAGCCATCTGCTGGGAAGTTCTTCATCAGGTTTCACTGAACTTATATTAACAGGTGAACGTGTTGAAAGCGGCATCCGAAGTGGAAAGATACAGGCGGCTACCTCTGCAAGCACCAAAAGGTCCTATCAGGGGAGGAACGAATCAAATGCTGTGTACGGTCAAAAGGGTCGTAACAAGAAAAACCGTGACCACGACATTAGAGCAGTTACGATTGCAACACCACCATCTCAAAACTTCCAGCCCAAACAAGACAGACCAAGAAGGCAGTTCACCAGGATCAATATGACCTTGGCACAGGCACTGCAGGGAATGCTAAAGGCAAATTTGATCACCCTTAAAGATCCTCCTACAAATCCCAACACTACCTCTTCTCGTTATAATCCCAATGCCAGGTGTGCATATCACTCCGATAGCCCCGGGCATGATACAAACGATTGCTGGTCATTGAAGAATAAGATTCAGGATATGATCGAAGCTGGAGAAATTGAGTTTGAGCCTCCGGAGACTCCTAATGTCATCACTGCTCCTATGCCTAACCATGACAAGACTGTTAATGCTATGGGTGACGATTCTCACATTTCCAATGTGGCGGACTTAACATCTCCTCTCCCGATCATAAAGAGGAATTTATTGCAAGCTGGTTTATTTCCAGGTTGTGCTGAAGATTGCAATCTCTGCATACTCCGACCCGAGGACTGTTTGAAATTGAAGAATGGTATTCAATGGCTGATGGACGATCGTACAGTTCTCTTCGAAAGGATTCCTAAGGCGGAAAACCCTATTGAAGAAATATTTGTGATTGCTAGGTCCAAAGTTCCAGTGAAGATTACCGCTACCAGGGCGCCTGTGAAGATTACTGTTGAGCCCAGGGTTGCTCCCCTAATCATCACTGCACCTAGCCCGATCCCGTATTCCTCAAGCAAAGCTATTCCGTGGAATTATGGTGGTGATGTTTACGTCCATGGCGTAAAGCAAGTTGGTAATTCTGCTAATCCTAATGACATTGTTGGGACTAGTAAAGTTACTCGAAGTGGAAGGATATTCTCTCCAGAAATCTCACCTCCTGTCCTTGAAACTCGAGGAAAGGAACCAGTCAATCCTTCTCAGTCAGAGACACCGGTCGAAGTTACTCCCGAAGATGTTGCCAAACAAGAAATGGAAGAAGTGCTGAAAATCATTCGCAAGAGTGATTTTGATGTTGTAGAACAGTTGGGGCATACCCCGTCTAAGATCTCGATGTTATCCTTGCTGTTATCTTCTGAATCTCATGCCAATGCATTGATAAAATTCTTGAAGACTGCTCATGTGCCTCAGGAAACATCTGTCGATCAGTTCGAAAATTATGTTGCTCACTTGGCTGTTGACAATGGCCTAGGCTTTTCCGATGCTGACCTGACACCAGCGGGAAAGAATCACAATAAAGCCCTGCATATCTCCATTGAGTGTAGGGGAATCACTTTGTCTCATGTGTTGATCGATAATGGCTCTTCCTTGAATGTGCTGCCAACAGCTGTGCTGGATAAGCTGGACTGTAAAAGCATCGAACTGAAACCTAGTGACATTGTGGTACGTGCTTACGATGGTGCGAAGAGTGTTGTCCATGGCGAAGTAGTCCTCCCTATCAAGATAGGACCTCAAGTCTTCAATACTACCTTCCATGTAATGAACATTCGTCCTGCCTATTCCTGCTTACTGGGACGCCCTTGGATTCATGGGTCAGGTGTTGTAGCTTCGTCTCTCAATCAAAAGCTGAGGTATCCCACAGAGGGCAAAATTGTCACCGTGTATGGAGAAGAAGAGTACATTGTCAGTAGTGTGCATGCCTTCAGATACGTCGAGATGGATGGTGAATTCATTGAGACTCCTTGTCAGTCATTTGAAGTAGTTCCTCCGACCAATCCTGTCCTTAAGCCAACTTCCGGTGTGCCCAAGGTTATTCGGACTCCTCCTGCTATGATTTCTCTGAAGGACGCTCAAGCCGTGGTTGAAGATGGTGGTCGTACTGGCTGGGGTCAATTGATCGACGTACCGTACAAGTCTGACAAATTTGGTCTGGGGTTCAGCTCTGACAAGAGTCAAATTAATGTTGTAGAAGATGCTGACAGCGATTGCGACCTGGATAGTTGGATTTTCCCAACAATTGGTGACGGACTCAATAATTGGAAGGCTGAAGACACTATCCCGATTTCCTTTAGTCAGGAGTAATTGTTATTGTCTATTTTAGTGTTGCAAATTTTTGTTTTTTTTTTTACAATTGAACTTCTCCAAGCGTTGTGTCTATGCCCGGGGCACAATAGCTAATTTGTTAAGGGTTTTGTCATCTTCATAAGCATATTCATATTCAATAAATCAGTGGACTTTTTGCATTCAAATATTGCGCTCTTTATCTTTTCTGTCATCTTCCAAACGAGCTATGTTTTCTTACACACACTCACGTAACGAATTGCAGATCCATACCCACTCTGGATCCTGTTGACAATAGTTCTACTACTGTTCATTATGACTTTGAAAATCCGATCTACCAAGCCGAGGATGGAAGTGAGGAAGATTGTGAAGTACCTGGAGAACTTGCCAGACTGTTACTGCAAGAAGAAAGGACTATACAGCCACACGAGGAGTCAGTTGAGATTATAAATCTGGGTACCGAAGTAGACAAGAAAGAAGTCAAAATAGGAGCAGGCTTGGAAAACAGTGTCAAAAGAAGGTTGATTCAGATGTTACATGACTATGTAGAGATTTTTGCTTGGTCTTATGACGACATGCCAGGACTGGATACTGATATAGTAGTACATCGGCTGCCAACGAGGGAAGATTGTCGTCCTGTTAAGCAAAAGGTTCGTCGCATGCGTCCTGAAATGTCTGAGAAAATCAAAGCCGAGGTTATGAAACAATTTGATGCAGGTTTTCTGGCTGTTACTTCTTATCCTCAATGGGTTGCTAATGTGGTACCGGTGCCGAAGAAGGATGGCAAGGTGCGAATGTGTGTAGACTACAGAGATTTGAATAAAGCGAGTCCCAAAGACGACTTTCCACTTCCGCACATTGATGTTCTGGTAGATAACACCGCTCAACACAAGGTGTTCTCATTCATGGATGGATTCTCAGGTTACAACCAGATTAAGATGGCGCCTGAGGACATGGAGAAAACTACGTTTGTGACGCATTGGGGCACGTTCTGTTATAAGGTAATGCCATTTGGTTTAAAGAATGCAGGGGCAACGTACCAGCGTGCTATGGTGGTTTTGTTCCATGATATGATCCATCATGAAATAGAAGTGTATGTGGATGACATGATAGCCAGATCTCATACTGAGGGAGAGCATCTCGATCATTTATACAAACTGTTCGAGAGGTTGAAGAAATACAAGTTGAGGTTGAACCCGAACAAATGCACCTTTGGAGTAAGATCCGGCAAACTCTTGGGCTTTATTGTCAGTGGTAAAGGGATTGAGGTTGACCCGGCTAAGGTGAGGGCTATTCAAGAAATGCCAGTTCCCCGTACAGATAAAGAGGTCAGAGGTTTCTTGGGACGTTTGAATTATATTGCCCGATTTATCTCCCACTTGACTGCTACCTGCAAACCCCTCTTCAAACTACTGAGGAAAAATCAAGAGATGAGATGGAATGATGAATGTCAAGAAGCTTTCGACAAAATCAAGGAGTATCTTCAAAAACCTCCCGTTCTGATGCCACCAGTTGAAGGAAGACCTTTAATCATGTACTTGACCGTGTTAGAAAATTCAATGGGGTGTGTGTTGGGACAACATGACGAGTCTGGCCGAAAAGAGCATGCCAAATACTACCTTAGCAAAAAGTTTACCGACTGTGAAACAAGATACTCACTGCTCGAGAAAACTTGCTGTGCTTTGGTCTGGGCTGCTCGCCGACTAAGACAATACATGTTGAATCATACCACTTTATTGATTTCTAAGATGGATCCTATCAAATACATGTTTGAGAAACCCGCTCTCTCCGGAAGAATAGCAAGATGGCAGATGATTCTAATAGAGTATGACATCCAGTATACTACCCAGAAAGCAATCAAAGGAAGCGTACTAGCCGATCATTTGGCTCATCAAGCAGTGGATGATTACCAATCTATGAATTTTGAGTTCCCAGATGAGGATGTCATGCTTGTTACTGATTATGAAGAACCTGGACCGGATGAAGGACCCGAACTAGGATCCCGATGGACTATGGTTTTTGATGGATCTTCTAATGCATTGGGCAATGGTGTTGGTGTGGTAATCATTTCTCCCGAGGGTTACCATACGCCTTTCACTGCTAGACTATGTTTTCATTGTACCAATAATATGGCTGAGTATGAAGCATGTATTTTGGGACTCAAGGCTGCTATAGACCGGCGGGTCAAGTTTTTGAGTGTGTACGAAGACTCAGCATTAGTAATCAGTCAGATCAAAGGAGAATGGGACACTAAACATCTGAATCTCATCCCTTATCGAGAGCGGGTGTTAACATTAATCCCATACTTCGAAGAGATTACATTCGAACACATTCCACGAGAAGAAAATCAGTTGGCAGACGCATTGGCTACCATGTCATCTATGTTCAGAGTCAGATGGGACAATGAAGCTCCCAGGATCACCATTGAACGACTAGATGAACCAGCATATTGTTATGAACTTAACGTTGCTGAAGTAGAAGAGAAACCTTGGTTCCACGACGTAAAAAGATATTTAGAAGCTCAGGAATACCCTAAAGGGGCATCCATCAATGACAAAAAATTCCTGAGGAAGTTCTCCGCTAAATTCTTTTTGAGTAATGGATTATTATACAAACGTAATCATGATTCGACTTTGCTTCGCTGTGTGGATAAAAAGGAAGCAGAAAAGATTATGGAAGACATGCATGATGGTATTTTTGGGACTCATTCTAGTGGGCATACGATGGCCAAGAAGATTCTGAGATCAGGGTATTATTGGTCTACCATGGAAGCTGATTGCCATCATCACTCCAGAACCTGTCACAAGTGCCAGATATATGCGGATAAAGTACATGTGCCTCCTGCTCCATTGAACGTGTTGACAGCACCTTGGCCCTTTGCAATGTGGGGCATTGATATGATTGGGGAGATTAAACCTACTGCTTCTAATGGACATCGCTTCATCCTTGTCGCTATTGATTACTTTACAAAGTGGGTAGAGGCCGCCTCATTTGCTTCTGTCACCAAGAATGTGGTGGCACGGTTCATCAAGAATAGTCTTATTTGTCGATATGGCATCCCTGAAAGAATTATTACTGACAATGGTACTAATTTGAACAACAAGATGATTACTGAACTCTGCACGCAGTTCAAAATAAAACACCATAACTCTTCTCCGTACCGGCCAAAGATGAACGGTGCCGTGGAGGCTGCTAATAAGAATATCAAGAAGATCATACAAAAGATGACGGTGACGTACAAAGACTGGCATGAGATGTTACCGTTTGCTCTTCACGGTTATCGCACTTCAGTACGCACTTCGACAGGAGCAACTCCTTTCTCTTTAGTCTACGGAATGGAAGCCGTTTTACCAGTGGAAGTTCAGATTCCCTCTCTAAGAATCATGAAAGAGGCGGGCTTAGATGAAGATGAATGGATTCAGACTCGACTCGATCAGATAAACTTGATTGATGAGAAAAGACTTGCGGCTGTTTGTCATGGACAGATATATCAGAAACGCATGACCCAGTCATTTAACAAAAGAGTCAAGAGACAGGTGTATCAAATTGGCGACTTGGTGGTAAAGCGCATCACTCTACCACAAGGTGATCCCAGAGGCAAATGGATTCCCACGTACGAAGGGCCGTTTGTAGTTAAGAAGGTATTCTCTGGTGGAGCCATGATACTAGCTACAATGGACGACGAAGACTTCCCGCATCCCGTGAACGCAGACATAGTCAAAAAATACTACGCATAAAAGAGACCTGCTAGGTCGACGTACCTAGGCAAAAGTAAGGGCATCCCGGCGAACCAAAAGGGTTCGGGCAAAAATTAGGGATAAACATATAAAAATGTACACCCGACGAGTCGAAAACCTGAAAAGGCGGCTTGGGCAAAAAAGGGTATCCTGGTGGACTGAAAACCTGAAAAGGCGGTCCAGGCAAAAATTAGGGATTAAAAGCGTATGACTATGTCCCGTTCTCAGACAGCTTCATCCAAGTTCAAAGGACTGAACAAGCTAATCACTTCTATCCGACAGCAGGAGATGATAGGCTTAAAGACATAATGACAGTAGTGGGATTAAAATCAATAGGACTTTTTCTGCATAGCTTTCTCTCTGTTTTCTTGACAATTTCCTCTTACTAGGATTTCTGTCTCCTTGTACACAAATTGCCTGTTTATAGGCCCTCTTTCAAAATCAATATAATTTCATTTCCAAAAAGATGCTTTTGTTTTACTCTCTCTGTTTTGTTTGCATAAACGTCCATTGATTTAGTTTGAATTGATATATGCATTTGAATATGATTGATGTTTACCACAGATGCGTGCATAAAATAGAAATAGCGATTACTACGAGACTTCAGGATCGAGGAGAAGGTCTAATCATGCTTTCCAATGAATCCGTTGCTAATCCGATTCCCCAGCAAAGCCAGTCATTCCCAGAAGAGAGTGGCATTACTAGACAAATGGGTCATCTCTTCCACCCCCAGCCAGGCTTCTGTTGAACATTTCTACCATCAGACAAAAATCAAGCATCCCCAGCTAAGAAAGGGTCATCGATACCAGTATCTCCCAACCAGAAGATTGAGATTTATTTTCCCCAGTAGAGTCCTCTGGAAGGACTTTTCAGATGCATAATTCATTCATTACATCATTTCACAGCATACGCATGCATACATCGTTCGCAGTTATTTTCGAAAGCATAAAACATCTCATGCATCATGACAAGGCATGAAGCTAACTTTATTTTTCAGGTTAATTATTCCCCTGATACAGTCAAAACAAAGGTCCATTCAGACGGACATCCTCATCAATTACGTTCAGGATTCAACTACATCTTTCAGATATACTCCATGTCAACATTCATTCCGACATCCTCCTAACGATGGCATCTATAAGCCCATCCCAGACATTTATTGCAAATACAACATATACAAATACTATCAGATATAGCTTAGCGTACGGTTCATTCTGATTCAGCTCAACATATGACTCTTTCAACTCAGATGCGATCTAACGTACGATCCATTCCGACCTTCAACAACTCCAATACGGTCTAGCATATGACCCATTTGGACCTTCAAGGCCTCAAATGCTACCTAGCGTACGGTACATTCTGAAGTGTAGTCTGGCGTATGACTACCCCCTTCATCATCAGGTACAGCCTAACGGACGGCTCAGTCTACAACTCAGATACGATCTAGCATACGATCCATTCTGATCCTTCACCCCTAGTAACGATACAGCCTAACGGACGGCTTGTTCCGCAACTTAGATACGATCTAGCGTACGATCCATTCTGATCCTTTATCCCCAGCAGTGTATGACTCATTCGGATTCTTATCTCATTTTGGTTCGGCACAACATATTACTCCTCCAACAATACGGTCTAGCGTACGACCCATTCGGATCTTCATTCCTCAGATACTACCTAGCGTACGGTACATCCCGAGGTGTAGTCTAGCGTACGACTACTTTTCGTCAGATACAGCCTAACAGACGGCCCATTCTGCAACTCAGATACGATCTAGCGTATGATCCATTCTGATCTGTTATCTCCAGCGGCGTATGACCCATTCTAACTCCCCAGTGAAGTCGACGACCTAATGAATGACTCACTATACGGTCTGGCGTATGACCAAGTGACACCCATGACTTCAGATATCTTCTAACGTACGACGCACTCTGAAGCTCTCATCATCAAACTTCCTAGATGGCATCTTTAAGCCCATCTCCATCAAGACTAACTAATTGACAAGCAAATTTTTGGGGCGTTCTAAGTGTTCAATAATCTTCCACCTCCAGACCACGAATGGCGTACATACCATTCTGACTCTCTCGGTTCAAGAATATTGAACAGGGGCAGCTGTCATACCCCAAAATTTGCCCATTAATATTTTAAGACATTTTTCAGGGCATTCCGACTCATTTTTATGACACTGATCTTAAAGGAACAAAGGCCCAACTCACGAATGGCCCAATCCAGAAAATGGCCCAAACTGGCCTGTTCGCTACACGTTCGCTACACGCTCGCCTAGCGAACGTTCGCTACACGTTCGCTACACGCTCGCCTAGCGAAGCTGACAGACAACAGAAAATTTCGGGCTTCATTTTGAGCCCATTAGGTCATCAAAGGAGTATTATAAATACCCCAACTCCAGAAGGAAAAAGGACGAAAACAGAAGAAGACGAAAGGAGAACCCTAGCAAGCAAACCCTGATACTCATTGGAGGCAAACCTGGAAGGAACTCGGCGGCACCAAGTTCCACCTCCGCCCAATTCAATCCGATTTGCCGATTCGAAGTCACAACTCAGCTGCTAACAGGTTTACATCGCTATCATTGTTTTATATTCTTAATTTGCATATGACTTTATGATTAGATTTATGAAATACCTTAAGTTTGGCATGTGAACTTTAGTATATACCATGCATACCTTAAATGATTAATCGTATAATTGCAGTAATGAGATCCATAAGGCATAAAATTGGTTGAGATTGTACTGATATCATATTCAAAAACCAGCAGCGCTCGCTAGCACATCGCTAAGCGAGCCAGTAGCGAGTACTCGCTAGGCCTTCGCTAGGCGAAGCAGGGGCGAATGGAACAGCGGCTGTTTCATTTTTTTTGGCTGTTCTATCTTATGTTATTATAATTCTGCATCATGTGGTTTGAGTTCATGATTGTTGTGTTTATTTTATGGTGCAACTTTCAATTATATTTTATCTCGATGCTCTAATCCGTGTGTTGAATTGTGTAAAGGTTTACATGTTTCCAAGGAAATGGCCGGCTAGGCATTCCACCTTATGGGTGGGATACCCTTATGGAGATTCAATCTGAATTATTCAATCGATTTTAATGTATTAATTTTATGGCAAAGATCCACCCTAATGGCTTAATTGTTCTTAATGTATTGGTTTTAATATGAATCTAATTACCTACTTGATGACGGCTACCTAATTAATTGTAAAACTTTGCCTTTAAATAAGTGATCTTGGACCTCTCTTTATTGCCTTACGATATTACGGTATTACGGTCATGTCCCGCGAATGTGGGGATACCCTTAGCAAAGACCCTTCGATTAAATCATCATGTCCCTTTAAAATAAATCATAGTCCCTCGGATGTTGCCTTCGAATATATGATTTTGTCCCTCGATGACCCTTCGGTGTAGCCTACGGTTAAATGATGATCGTCCCTTCGAATGCTAAGGTATCCTTACAACTGTTGCCTTCAATGACCTATCGATGACCCTACAATGACCCTTTTACATCCAAAGGATAAAATTACTTACTTCTCAATAGTAAGGACAGTTTTACCCTCATAAGGATAGGAAATGCCCATAACGACCTTAGGAAGGTATAACTCTCAATTACTGGATCATAACCTAAAACATTTCCCACCCCTCACACTTTGCAAATCCTAGAAAATCACCACTTGGTATACATTCATACTAGAATCATTACCAAGTTACATTTTTCTAAACCGTTTTCAAAATCAAACGAGATAAATACTTTGTATACATTCATACGAGAATCATTACAAAGTTAAACTCTCTTTTCGAAACATTTTTTAACAATTCACGAACACTTTTCAGACAAAAATATAAGTGATCCAGCAATTAAGAGCCCATGGATAACCATGGATACAAAGGGTGCTAATACCTTCCCTTTGTATAATGTACCTCCCGAACCCAAAATCTATTGAGGTCTTTCCTGTTCTTTTCCACCTTTCCTTATTGGATAAAAGAAAAGTCGGTGGCGACTCTTGCTATCCGCGACATTGCGATAAAAAGCAAAATACCCCAAGTCAGTTCACCGTATGACACACATAATAAAAATGCGTGACATTTCAGCTCAACTTAAGAAACTTGAGATTGATATGTTTGACTCCTTCCTGGTGCACTATATTCTGAACTATCTTTTGTCTGAGTATGGGCCTTTCAAGATCTCCTACAATACACATAAAGACAAATGGTCAATCAATGAATTAATGACCATGTGTGTTCAGGAAGAAGAAAGGCTTGTAATGGAACAAAGTGAGAGTGCATTGCTGACAAGCACTCGCGGGAAGAACAAAGCTTTCAAAACTGACAAGTCACAAGCTAATCAGAAAGGGAAATTCAAAATACCACCGCAAGGTGATATCAAGAAAGAAGCAAAGTGTTACTTCTGTAAAAAGGGAGGACACATGAAGAAGGAATGCCCTGAATTCAAAGAATGGCTTGAGAAGAAAGGTAATTTATTCTCATTTGTTTGTTATGAATCTAATATGATCGATGTTAATATTAACACCTGGTGGATTGATTCTGGATCAACAATCCATATAACAAATTTCTTACAGGGTATGCAAAACCTAAGGAAGTCAGTGGAAAGTGAGCGGACTGTTCTATCAGGAAGCAGGATGGGCTCACATGTGAAAGCTATTGGAAATTGCAATTTAATTTTGAATGATGGTTTTGTTTTGAAATTAGAAAGGACCTTTTATGTACCAAGTGTTGGTGTAAGCCCTAGAGGCCAATACTTTTGGTACTTGTATCGAATTATTTATTAATAATAAAAGGCTTTTTCTTTATTACGTTTGTTTAATAAAGTCCCTAGAATAGCTAGTCCGTTTAATGTATTAAGTGTGACTTAATCATGAGAACACATTAAACATAAGGACACTATTCTTAAAGTATCCGTAGTCGAGCTTTATTGTGAAGTGGGATGACATTAAAGCATTAAGACTATTATGTATATAGACTGATGATCACATCTCATGGATCATGGATAAGGAGTTATCAAGTCTTAAACATAGGTATGAATATTAAGAGTAATATTTATACCGGATTGACCCGCTATGAGAATACTATATAGAAAGTTATGAAAAGTGTCATAAGTTATTCTCATGGTGATAATGGTGTATACCACTCTTCGACCTGAAACCACTATGGACCCTAGATGTAGAGTCGAGTGCTTTATTGCTGATCCAACATTGTCCGTAACTGGATAACCATAAAGACTGTTGATGGGTACTCCACGAAGCATGCTGAGGGACATGAGTGACCTAGATGGAATTTGCCCATCCTGCATAACAGGATAAATGTCTATGGGCCCAATATTGAACTGGACAAGGATGACACGGTCTATGCCTTGTGTTCAATATAGACATAAGGGCAAAAGGGTAATTATACACATAAGTATTATCACAGAAGGAATTGTCAGATCACATGACATTTTTGTGTCTTGGGTAGCAGTGATGTGTTGCTAGATACCGCTCACTGTTTATTATGTTAAATGCGTGATTTAATATAATTGCCAACGTCATGAAAACCTACAGGGTCACACACAAAGGACGGATTGATGAGAGATAGAGTAACTAAGGAATACCGTAAGGTACGGTGCCCTTAAGTGAATTATAGAACATCGTAAGGTACGATGTACTTGAGTAGAATACGAAATATGGTAAGGTACCATGGGCTTAAGTGATTTTGGGCATATTATAAGATATGGGCCAAAATACACTTAAGTGGGCTTTTTAGCTTGAAGCCCACACAAGTGGTTCTATAAATAGAACCCTTGTGCAGAAGCATTCATTGCGGTTGCATTATTTTCGTTTTCTCTCTCTCTCACTCAAAGCCTTCATTCGTACCAGCTAGCACTGAGATTGAAGGAATCTGTTCGTGTGGACTGAGTAGAGACGTTGTCATCGTTCAACGTTCGTGATCGCTCTGTGGATCTGCATCATAGGTTTTGATCGTCACAAGAGATCTGCACCAAAGGTTTCAACGGTCACAAGAGGTAAATATTCTATCACTGATCATGACCATTCGTAAGGATCTCTAAAGGAGAAAATTTTAATTTCCGCTGCATTTTGGACCGCAATTCTCCTTCACCAAGTTTCTCACGAAACTTGATTTCAGTTTTTAGACTTGTACCTTTTGGATATTCCTAAAATTTTAAAGACACCTTGTTTGAATTACTTTATAATTCGGAATGTGTTGGGAATGGTATATTATCTGATGGTCTTTATCGTATTAATTTACAAATCGAATCCATTTATAGTTCAATGCATGTTCAAACTGGCACTAAGCGGTGTAATATTAATGAGAATTCTTCTATGTTATGGCATCAGAGATTAGGACATATCTCCATATAGAGAATTAAAAGGTTAGTAAAAGATGGGGTGCTTAATACTCTAGATTTTGCTGACTTTGAAACTTGTGTTGACTGCATTAAGGGAAAGCAAATCAACATGTCTAAGAAAGGTGCCAATAGAAGTTCAAATATATTAAAAATAATTCATACAAACATATGTTGTCCTGATATGGATGCACATGGTCAGAAATATTTCATCACTTTCATAGATGATTACTCACGATATATGAATATTTATTTGCTTAACAATAAATATGAAGCATTGGATGCCTTCAAAGTCTTTAAGGCTGAAGTTGAGAACCAGTGTGGAATACAAATAAAGATAGTGAGATCAGATCAGGGTGGTGAATACTATGGTAGATACATTGAGAGTGGACAAGCACCTGGTCCATTTGCTAAGTTTCTTCAAGAACATGGGATTGTTGTCCAATACGCCAATGCCCGGTTCTCCGAACCAAAATGGTGTTGCAGAAAGAAGAAACCGAACATTATTGAACATGGTGCGGAGTATGCTTAGCAACTCTAATCTTCCTAAATCATTGTGGAATGAAACACTAAAGACGGTTGTGTATAGTCTAAACCGGGTTCCATCCAATGTTGTCCCAAAGACACCATTTGAGTTATTTAAATGATGGAAGTCGAGTTTACGACAAATGCGCGTTTGGGGATGTCCGTCTGAGGTGAGGATTTATAACCTACAAGAAAGGAAACTAGATTCGAGGACCATTAGTGGGTATTTCATTGATATGCCGAAAGGTCTAAAGGTTATAGATTTTACTGTCCATCTCATACAACTAGAATTGTGGAGTCAAGAAATGCAAAGTTTCTTGAAAATCATTTGACTAGTGGGAGCGATCAAATCAAAAATTCAATTGCTGTGCATGATCATATAGAGTATGAATCTTCCACTTCAAGTAATAGATTGGTTACTATTTACAACATCCCTTAAGTTCAAATGGATGTATATCAACCAATCATCGAGACTCCACAAGCTACTGATGATCCAGTAAATCAAGTTGGTCATCAAGATGATGAATAATTAGTTGAACAACAAGATCCACAAGAAAATGTTGATCAAACATTAAGAAGATCTACTAGGACAAGAAAATAAGCTATTCCTAATGATTACATTGTGTATCTACAATAATCTGACTATAATGTTGGAGTTGAGAATGATCCTGAGAGCTTTAGACAAGCCATGAGTTGCAAAGAGTCAAATTTGTGGTATGATGCCATGAATGATGAAATGGATTCCATGAAAAACAACGACGTATGTGATCTTGTAGAGTTACCTAATGGGGCAAAGGCCATTGGTTGTAAATGGATCTTTAAAACCAAGAAAGACTCATTAGGCAACATTGAGAGATACAAGGCCATACTCGTTGCTAAGGTATTTACTCAAAAGGAGGGAATCGATTACACTAATACTTTTTCTCCTGTATCTAAGAAAGATTCTATTCGTGTCATCTTGGCACTAGTTGCACATTTTGACCTTGAGTTGCATCAAATGGATGTGAAAACAACCTTTCTTAATGGTGATTTAGAGGAGGAGGTTTATATGAAACAACCTGAAGGTTTCTCTTCTAATAGTGGTGAGCATTTGGTTTGCAAGCTTAAGAGATCCATATATGGTTTAAAACAAGCCTTTCGTCAATGGTATCTTAAATTCCATGAAACGATGTCTTCATTTGGGTTTATTGAAAACCCCATGGATAGATGTATATACTAGAAGGTCAGTGGGAGTAAAATTTGTTTTCTCATTTTGTATGTGGATGACATACTACTTGCAACCAATGATAAAGGTTTTCTACATGAGGTGAAATAATTCCTCTCTAAAAACTTTGAAATGAAGGATATGGGTGAGGCATCTTATGTCATTGGCATTAAGATCGACAAAGATAGACTTCGAGGAATTTTGGGTATGTCACAAGAAACCTACATCAATAAAGTTTTAGAGAGATTTAGAATGAAAGATTGTTCACCAAGTGTTGCACCCACTGTCAAGGGCGATACATTTAATTTGAATCAATGCCCTAAGAATGATTTTAAGCGGGAACAAATGAAGAAAATTCCATATGCTTTTGTTGTTGGAAGTCTTATGTATGCACAAGGCCCGACATTGCATTTGCTGTTGGAATCTTAGGAAGATATCAGAGTAATCCAGGTAGGGATCACTGGAAAGCTGCAAATAAGGTGTTGAGATATCTTAAAGGAACAAAAGATTACATGCTAATGTATAGGCAGACGAACAATCTTGATGTGATCGGCTATTCAGACTCCGACTTTGCTGGTTGTGTTGATTCTCGCAAATCAACATCAGGATATATTTTTATGATGTCTGATGGAGCTATTTCATGGAGAAGTACTAAGCAAACTTTGGTAGCTACTTCTACTATGGAAGTCGAGTTTGTCTCCTGTTTTGAGGCTACTTCTCATGGTGTATGGCTTAAGAGTTTTATTTCTGGGCTTAGAATCATGGATTCTATTTCTAAACCTCTGAAGATTTTTTGCGATAATTCAGCAGCTGTCTTTATGGCTAAGAACAATAAAAGTGGAAGTCGAAGCAAGCACATCGACATAAAGTATTTAGCCATTAGAGAAAGAGTTAAAGATAAAATAGTAGTTATTAATCACATTAGTACTGATTTAATGATCGCTGGTCCTTTGACTAAGGGCATGCCACGAATAAAATTTAAGGATCATGTAGAGAACATGGGACTTGGGTCCTCCTTATGATTGTATACATACAGTTTATTAATAAAACTCTTATATTGTGATGTTTTCTCATTTTCATGCGCACATCAGTTTGAGAAAATATGTTACATCTGAACCAAGAGTAATCATTGGTTTACTCATCAAGTTAGTTACCATATTACAGACATATACTTGAAAATAGACATGTTGTAATACATAGATGAGACTACTTGCTTTAAGAGGGACTATCTCTATGATTCACATATTTATTTCTTGAGTAAGTTTTCCATGACACATTTATGCCAATAATCAGTTCTATGGACCAAGTGGGAGAATGTAACGGTTTCTTATTTTTATTATAATAATTATTAATAATAAAAAACTAATTTTAATGTGGTCCATAGTTTTTGGATTTTGGTTCTGAAAAGGGTATGATTTATTTTGGTTTTAATGTAAATTGATATGACCATTTAATTGGGTGGTAATGAGTTTTAATGGCTTTAAATTCTTGATGGTAGAATCAAGCCTATAAATAGTCTTTGGTCCCCAAAGTTTTCAATCATCACAAAAGAAATACACCATCTATATTGAGAGAGCAAGAGCTTGGAAGAATCAAATGCAGTGCACTCACAACACTGCAACAATGGCTGGAGGTAAAACCTCTAATTCTATTTCCGCATTTTGTTTTATTGATCTTGTTGTTCTTTTGTTATTAGGAACATAGGATCAATATATATATATATATATATATATATATATATATATATATATATAGTACACTTTTATTAAGTAATATTCAATTTGATACAATATAAAATATTTTTTTGATACACATGTTGATTTATAATGTGTTACAAAATGAACAATTATCATATAAACTCAATTGTATTAAATAATCATATAAAAAAAGGAGACCCGTGAGATGGAGAAAAAAAAGTTTACATTTGAAAATAATTTTTTTGCATCTAAAGTAAAGTTAGATATTCCTGTGATGGTGACCAATGAAATGGAAAGTTAGTTGTGTGCAATGTTATTGAGTGCTATCCAATTTAATATAAAATATATTTAAATATATATTTCAGTTTCAAATAAGTTACTTAATTATAAAATGAATAATAATCATATTATAAATATTTTATATATATAGTATTTATAAAATAATTATGTTTAAGTTTTAGATAAAATTTGTGTTTTAAAAATTCAATATTTTTCTTTGTTAAATTAAAAAAATGTTCAAATTTTATTATTTATGCTTAAATAAATAAAATTGAAAAAAAATGGAGAGATAAAAATTAAAATAAAAGTGAAAAAGTGTGAGAAAAAGAAATATGAGAAAAAATTGAAATTTGAATGAAGAGAAGAAAAGAAAAAATGAGAAGGTTAAAAGTAAAAAGTGAGAAATGAATGAGATGACAAAAGAAAGTAGTTTCAATTTTTTTTAGTATTTGTTAATTTTAATTGATAGATAGTTGATATGTCAAACACTTTTTTTAAATATTAAAATATTAAAATATTATTTTTTTATTTTGGATAAATACTTTTTTCGTCACTTATCTTATATTTGAAATTTAGCTTGATCCCTTAACTTTAAAAAGAAGATCCTTTGAAGCTCTTAACTTTACAAATTGGATCATGTTAGTCCATTCTATCAATTCTGTTAGTCAAAAAAGTCAATTATTACATCTATGTGGAAGTGGAACTGACCTATAATGCCACATGGCTTAGATTAATTTATCGAAAAATTCGTCAATATAATATTTTTTGAATTTTAATCTTCATCTTCTTTCTCAAATCCAAAAAATTCAGAATCCAAAAATTTAAAATGCAGAAATACAATTTAAGATATGAATATTTACTCCATTTCATTTTGATATTGCTTATACAAAAAAACTTAAAGCTACAATTTTTTTCTTTGTATGAAAATAAAATCTAAAAAACATATCAAATTACTATCCACGAAAATATGAATTAAGCGTGAAAGACGGTCTTTGTGAGAATATTTTTGTCGCCTTCACTATGAAAGTTGCCATAAGAGGAGGAGATTGTTCGTTCTAACATGGTGGAGGCGGTAAATGGTGGTTAAAGACGGTGTTTTGTTTCTAAGTGTGTGGTTGTGGTTAACCAAACATTCAATTTAATTATCATTGTTTTCTTTGTTCTTCCATTCTTTGTTGTAGATTAATTGAAGTCGTTGATATTGCTTGAGAATGAAAGTGTGATCTGCTTCCAGCACCACTTTTATTTTCCACTTTTTAATCTTTCTCTCCCTCAATTAACAAATGGGTTTTGTAATGTGGTTGGGTTTGCTAATGTTGTTGGATTTAGTAAAGCATATAATTAAGAGAAGTATTGCATTGTAAGATAAAATTCGATTGTTGTTATTTGTCTTGATCTCCAAACTCATAAAACTTAACTTAGAATCATCATCCAAATATATGAAGAGTGGAAACTTTAATTGGATTCAAAAATTGAAATAGGTAGAAAATTGTTAAGTTCATTGATTCTCCGGTATCATACATGCCGTAAAGTTTGTTTAATTGTATTTTTTCAAATTACAAGAGAATATAAACAAATAGAAACTTATGAGTTTATGTGTTTTCCAAAAAAACTATTTTTAGCAACAAAATTTTTTGTAATTAAATTGATCACTAAATGTCAATGTTATATGTCCTCTGCCACATAAGCGAACATTAACGACGTTAATGTCATTTGAACAGAAAATATTAATTTGATACATTTTGAAATTTTGTGAGATCAAAATAGTCTTTTTAAAAGTTAAGGGACCAAATTGGATCTCAAATTCAAGATAAGGGATGAAAAAAGATATTTTTATTTTTTAGGTTTAAATGGTCTTTTGATCTTATAAGTTGACATATTTTTATTTTTTGTCATTGAATCTTTTTTTCTAGATAAAATCCTTAAATGTTGAATTTCATTTGGTTTTAGTTCCTAAAAATAAAATTCGAAAGAAAATTTGTTTGTGGATTTTAACTTTATAGACTAAAACCAAAACAAATTTAACATTCAAGGATAATTTTTAGAAGAAAAAAAATATAATGACGAAAAATAAAAACACTTCAACTTATCGGAAAAAAAAACTATTTAAACTATTTTTTAATATTATGAAAAAATCATTTATGAATTCTAAAAAGAAACATCTCCTAAATAAAGAAGTCTTCTATATTAAAGGACTAAAGTAGTAAAGTAGAGCATCAACGCCCCAATTTTTCCATTTAAAGTTTTTTTCTAAGTTTTGTGTAAGAAAAGAAAAATATAAAGTTAATTTAATTTTTTTGAAAAAAAAAATTTTTTAGGAAAAATAATTCTAAAAAAACCATTTTTAATTTTATGCCAAAAACCAAATTTTTAAATAAATTCTTATCTTTTTTATTTTTTGGGAAAATTTTATTTTTGGTGTTTTTAATCTTTAGAAACTTGTTTTTTATTGGAAAAAATATATTTATAATTAATTTTCAAAATAAAATTGAATTTTTAATTAAAAAAATATTTATAAATTATGTTTTAAAAATATTTACATTTTTTAAATATATATAAGTTTTGGAAAAAAACTAAAATCTTTTGTTTTAAACAAATTTTTCAAAAAAATTATAACGGTCCTCTAAAAAATAATATTAAGGTCAAAAAATTATTATTTAATATGAGACTTAAAAATAAATGGTCAAATAGGAAGTCTTATTAATTGAATTATTATGTAAGATTTTTTTTACACCAATAAGTAAATACACAAGTTAGGAGGACCACAACAAATATCAAACTCTTCCTTCCATCCAAATGTCCATGATTTTTTATTTTAGACTTAATATGTGCGTCTCCACGAATAAATTTATTTAGGTATATCTATAAATAATGTAATGATGCATTATATAATGTAATTGCATTAACTTGAAAATATGAAATTATTGATTTAATTATGTAATAGAGAATAAATATATAAATTATATTATATTTAAATAATCACACAAATATAAATTTGGTTACACATAAAAAATGATTGTAAATGATAGAATCATGAATATAATTTTAAACTTAAATGCATTTTTGGTCTCCTATATGTATTTTGTTAATTTTTTAGTCTCCATTTAAAAATATCAGCTTTATAGTCCCCTAGTATTAAATTCCATATTTTTTTCCGTGGTTCTCCCCAACAAAAAATTGTATTTTATCTCTATGACATTTGAATCTATGATGTGACATTTTTTAACTTTTGCCACGTCATTAAAATACATGATATTATTTGAATAATTATTTAAATCATTTTAAAATCAATTTGATTAATTATATCAACCATTAAAATAAAAAATTTACTATTTTAAAAATAGAATCAGAACAAATGCTTAATTGCCTTATTCGTTGAGCTCCTCTCCCCCTTTCTGAAACACTAACCCTAATTGCCTTGTTTCCTCTCAAATCGTGTGCGATTTTAATTAAATTGAGCCAAACGATTGTTATTCATCATGTCCTAATGCTTAAAATTAAGTTATTGGAAGCCTTCACGTTCATATTTGGACCAATGCAAATGTGGTTTGGAATCTCCATTGATGACATCTTGGGCAAATTCAAACCCAGATTCCAACAGTCAACCCTCAATCTCTTAGATTTCTAACTCATGCTAGTGATGCCCCATCAAGACTTTTCACTTACTTCAATTAACAATCTATCTAAAGATGTGAACATCAAATCCCTATGTATTATGGGTTGTCCTCAAGGCCCGTGGATAAAGGGCCAAGAGTGAATTCAAAGTGGAAAGGCACGCGAAAAAGGTATATGTTCTCACTCTAGCCAGAAGTAGGCAATTATGTCCTCCAACACATCAATCACCATCCAATTCACGTGCGAACAATTTTCAATCACTCTTGATATATAAGAAAAACTCATCATTTCAGATATTCAAATTCATTCTCACTCACACATTACCTATAATTTCTCTCAGTTATTTGAAGGGGGTCCTGAAGGGTTTCGGGAGGAGCGGTGGCACAAGACACCAACTTTTTAAGGACACCATTTTAATATATATATATATATATATATATATATATATATAATAATATATATATATATATATATTGTGTCAAAAAAAATCTTCACATAAATGTGATCCACTATAAAAATAGAAAATATAAAATTAGTGAAAATGACATTTAGACTTTTAACATTCAGATAGAACAAAAACCCTTGCACTACCTGTCTCTCTCATTCCTTTTATCTATCTACATTTTGAGGAGATCCATTATCAGTTATGTGGGTATATTTTCTTTATCGATCTTGTTGATTGTAGTTTTATTAATTTGTTACATTATGCTAATGTACACGTTTTGTAATTTAATTAGTTAATTTATTTATTTATTAATCCGTATTTTATATGTTGATACTTTTTTGTGTCTATAGTATATGCGTTGGTTTGCTTTGGTCATTAGGGCATCTAGTAGAGATTTAGAGTCACGCCAACAATAAAAAATCAGATGTTATTGTTTACTAACTTATTGCTATTATTTATTTATTATATTTATAGGCTTGTTGTTTGTGCTTTTTGAGTTGTTGAAATGTTGCTTAGAAAATAACTTTCCGATCATCAAAAGTGGAAAAGAAGTAAATAAATTGAAATTATTGTTAAATCTCAAAAGGATGCTTTAGGTAAAAAAATTAGCAAGCATTCTACAACTTCTATTTAAAATGTTGTGAATCCAGATAACTTAGACCATACGGTTGAAAATTTTGAGGATGAACAATCAAACATAAATAATGAAGAACATATTTTTTTGAATGTAGATAATAATAAAAATAAGAATATCCTTGCTTTTACTAATGACAACCTAATGAGTCTATTCCATTATATATGTATGATCCAAGAACATGGAATAACCTTAGAAGTGATTTAAGGGATAGATTGCTAAAAAATAGTTCTCAACGAAATGTGTCAATTGTGAATGGTCATTAAGATACCCTTGACAGGTACTTTTCCTTACATTACATTAATTATTGTGCTAATGGAGAAAACCAAGATAGGAGTTGGCTTGTTTATTCAAAAGAATTGGATAAAAAAATTTGTTTCCGTTGTAAGATGTTTTGTAGAAAATAATGGGATTTTTTTTTTTTTTTTTGAGATGTTTGCCGAATGAGATCCTGTTATGCAAATGCACCTTAATCACATTAAGAATAACAAAATTAATTATCATAATCTTAGCCATAAGATCCAAAATGAATTGATTAATATGTTAGATAATGAAGTTAAAAATACAATAATTCAAAAGATCAAAGAAGCAAAATACTTTTTTGTGATACTTGATTGCATTCCTGATATAAGTCACCAAGAACAAATGACTATCATACTGCATTATGTGGATGATTTTACAAGTTCAATAAATATAAAAGAGTTTTTTTATAGAATTTTTGAAAGTTGGTGATACAAATGACCAAGGTTTATTTGAAGAATTACAAAATATTTTAAAATCTCTTGGCCTCGATATTAATAATGCGAGAGGGCAATGATATGATAATGGATCAGACATGAAAGGAAAATATCAAGGTGCACAAAAAAATGTTAGATATAAATCCTAGAGCGTTGTACACACCATGTGGTTGTCTTAGTCTTAACTTGACATTGTGTGACATTGTAAATTCTTGTTCTAAAGCTAGGGATTTTTTGGGGAGTATTACAACGTATTTACACTATATTATCTCATTCCACACAATGTTGGAAAATGTTAAGAGATAATGTGAAAGGTTTAACTTTCAAACCATTGTCACAAACACGTTCAAAAAGTCACGTGAAATAATCTAAATGCAATTAAAACTCAAGATTCAGACATAAGAGAAGCTTTACTTCAACTAGCCGAACAAGATAATGATTCAAAGATTAAGAGCGAAGTTGAATCTTTAGCATATCATGGAATTGAGAACTTTGAGTTTTTACTAGCTATGACTATCTGATTTGAGTTGTTATTTGTTGTTAATTAAATTAGCAAAAGTTTACCAAAAAGACATGCAACTTGATGTGGATATACAATTAGTAAAAAATTTGATTACTCATTTGAAAAAATAGAGAATCTGGTTTTACAAAGGCTATTGCTAGTGCTGAAATAATTGCAAATGAAATGGACATTGAATGTGTGTTTACTCAAAAACATCAAATTCGTAGAAAGAAAAACTGTGATGAAAATCCATCTTAATGCACACAATCAAATCTTGAGTCTGCTGAGAAGTCTTTTAGGATTCATTATTTTTTATATATTATAGGTCAAAAAATTGATCCGCTTAATAGAAGATTTGAGCAATATAGCACAAATGAGAATATTTTGGGATTTATGTTTAATATTGAAAGACTTAAGTCATTTTCTGATTGAGAACTTGAAATTGTCTTGCATAAATCTTGAAACTTATTTGATACCTGATAATTCTTATGATCTTGATGATAAAAATTTATATGAAGAATTAAAAGTCATCAGAGAGATTTTAACACTTGAATCAAAATATAGTTTTATGATATTGAGTTCTCTTAAGACATTGAGTTTTCCTGATGCATGCATAACTTATATAATAATATTAATTATTCATGTTATTGTTGCATCGTCTGAGAATAGTTTTTCAAAATTAAAATTGCGAAAATCTTATTTGCAATTGACAATGTCGCATATTAGATTAAATATTCTTGCTTTGATTTTAATTGAGGATGATTTTTTTTAAAGAATCTTGTTTTGTTCAGATTATTGGTGATTATACAACAACAAAAATGTTAGGAAGATGATGTTCAAAGATAATAGTCGGAGGTTCCAACTAGTGTGAGAATTGTAATGCTACTGATATATGTTATAATTATTTTTGTCATAATTTATTGTAGTTTTGATTTGATATAAACTTTTCAATATTAATATAATTTTTTACTTTTTTATAATTATATATTTATACTTATATAACTTATAAATCTGATAAAATATAGTGAATCAAGAAAAATGACACCAATAAGACTCAAAATCCCGAGAATTACCATCATCATTTGATTACTGAAGTGTTAACCTCGTAAATTTTTTTTTATCTAAATAAATACATTTTTGTGTGTCAAAAATACAAATTTTTTTATTACTGTTGTTAAAAACCATTTTATTTAATAAATAATTGTCTTTTATAAAGAATAAAATTACGAGAATAAAAAAATAAAATAAAATAAAATAGAACTCTTTCTCATAAAAGATGAAGGGGGATAGATAGGGTCTGGATATTATCTTCAACACTCATTCATTGCATACATTTTCTGTTCATGCGATAAACAAGAGAGCGCGGAAACAAAATGCTGAGCCTCTCCGTTACTTCACCATCTTCTTCAACACTTTCCTTTCTTCCCAAACCATTACAACTCAAATCCTCCTTCAATGGCATTCGGCTACGTCAACCTAGCACTTGCACAATTCCAGCCACGAAACGCACCGCTTTGGTCCCAGTGATGATGGCAAAGAGAGAAGAGCAATTGAAGGAAATTAGAACTAAAACCAACGAACAAATCAACGAAGAGGTTGTTAAACTACAAGGCGACTTACTCGTGCTTCGTCTTCAGAAATCTGCTCGCAAGGAGTTTAAACCCAGTGATTTTAGGAAAATGCGCAAGACGGTAGATTTTCTCTCTTTAGAATTTCGTTATGCTTATTTTACATTTGCTTAATTTTTAGGGTAAAGTTGCGTTTTTTTTTAAATTTTAAATTCTGTACTAATTTTTTGATTATGAATGAGTTTAAACACAAATTAGGTCAATTTAAGTACATTAATAGCGTTAGGAAAGAATGGAATGTATTATGTATGATGGCTTGAAAACCTGTTTGTTGTTTCATTGCTGTATATAACTCTAATCTTAAACATAGCCAGTTTATCAGATAATTCTAGTCTAATCTTTCTAAGACCTGTAGCCAATCGTGGTAGTTAAGGTCGAGAGCCCCATCCTTTGGTGATTTATCAAGCAAAAAGGTTTGGATCTATGCCCTTAATTGACTGAATCGAGTCATTGATTTTTGTCCCGCTTATTAATTCTGATGGCTGGCGTAGATCTAATGAGATTAGTGGCCTACTCACTTCAAAAATGTTATTCTAGCACCACGTCGCGGTAGGCGATGAACAAGACTATACTGGGAAATTGATATCCATGCATACTGAGAAATTTAACTTTTAGGAGTACTTGAACTAGTTTTTTCATTTGCATGATCAGTTGATCCTTTTGTAACTTCTGCATGTTTTAAACTTTAGCGAGATGCACTGAAGTTTAGCATACTTAATTTTTTTATTGTAAATTAGCTGCAATATCTTTTCAGTTTTGTTGTCTGGACATAATGTCAGGTCACTCTGCTCTCAGGTGTGTCTTTGCAAGTTGCAACCTCTTAATATCTCTACCTTTTTCTTTTGTTTTAGTCCCTATTATTATATTGCTTTCTAACTATTAAAATCACTATTTACTCATTATTTTATCAAGTCTAGTTCCTCTTCATGATGAAATTCACTTGTGTCTTTTTCAATTATCATCTTTTAAGTTATTAACCTTCTCCACTCATGCAACTGAGAGTCTGTGATAAGACCTGAAACTAAAACTGATGGGAACTAGATCTGATTTTAGAGATTATAAGAAAAATTCAAAGAAAATGATGTACAAAAGCTTTTAAGAAATAAGGAAAACTTATCTGCCATGTTGTAGTAGCAACCCCACGTTTCCTCAAGTGATCTCCTACCCCTCCACACATTCATTTTTCCTCATATATTGACTTTCAGCTCCGTTGGTCTTGCATCTTCCATTGCCCTCGCCTACTGCCCTGTGTTCCGCTTGTTAGCTTCCAGCATAATAGAATCCCCTTCATTAGTAGTAACTGACTTCCGCCCACGGCTCTTTACCTCGTTTTCTTTGCTACTACCCTTGCTCCTTTTCTCCCTTCGGCAACACACCCTCATGAGAGGTTTGTGACTCCGACTCGCCTTTCATCATTTTATCAGTTCATGTCCCCAATAAACAATTGAATTAGGAAGAGTGGACACTAGGATTCAGTTGGCAAAGAAGCAGCACACTAGCTAGGATTTAGAATGTTTAGATTCCACCGTGAAAACACGATATGCACACAATAGAAAGAGGGGAATGATTCGCAATATGGACAAACTGGTCTACTCTCATTTTGTTTTTAATATTAAATTATAACATCCGATGATCCTAGAGAGCTTTACTGACAGGTAATACCCTTCTTTGGAGTCTGAATAAATGCTATACTTTACCTGTCTGTTATTTTTTTGGATGAATGATTACTGTTAATATCAACGTAGATTGCTCGATTGCTTACTGTAAAGCGGGAAAGAGAGATTGAGGAGGGTATTGGTAAGAGGTTGTCTAGAAAGCTAGATAAAAAGTGGAAGAGAAGCATTGTTGTAAAACCACCAACACCACCTGTATCTTTATTGAAACTTCTTCGGAAGGAGGAAGATGATGAAGAAGCTGCGGAAGATTAAATATGCAAGTTATAGAGTTTATTGGTTAAAGGTGTTGTTAGTCTTTTGATTTTATTGTTTTGTTGGACGTTGTCATTTCATTGTGTAGTGTAATAGTATCTTGTTTGTAGTAACCTACATTTCTTCCTGCCTAAATGTTTTATGCCTTGTATTTTTTAAGAAAAGATACAGGGTTTTCAAACTCACGATTCATGGCGTGACATTCCAGCACTCACTGAAACAATTTACACACTAGAGTTCGAGACTTAAATAGATGCATTTCCTAACCTTTGTAGCACCGACACTATTCTGAAAAAAAATGTCTCGGTATAAGTAATAGACACTTGCATTGATATTTATGATTACATTTTATTTTTTTCAATTTTTTCAAATTATTACTGGTGTCATTGTTTCAGGGTCAGGTAAAATTCGTAGTGTTCGTATAAGTAATGACTTCTGTTCTCATTGTGTTAAATCAACAAATCTACACTTCAAGTTTTGTGTTCTTAAAAAAAAAGAATGTAGTATTTAATATTTATTGGTTTCTTGCTGGTGACACAAACACTTACACTGTTCCACCCCAAACAGTATATAAAGATTTTCTATTCTACTTATAAAAAATCATTTTTTTCCTTCACATTTAAGACTGATATTCCTAGCCAAGTGGTGTGAGCATTCTAAAAAAAATTTGTAAGTGAGCATTCTAAAAAAAATTTGTAAGTGAGCATTGTGAAATATAGGTAATGGAGACATCCCAAATCTTAAGAAATATATCAACAATGCTAATATTTTCTTACAATAATTCCAGCTCTCCCAAACTATTAGTCATCTTTGTAATTATTCCCCTCTAAATATGTATCTTTTTATCCCGAGGAAACTAAAAATAGAAATAGAATGTAATGGAACTTCTTTTATATATTTCTTTTAAATATATTCTAGATTAATACAATACTATTGATTTATTAAACGATTAAAAATTAATATTAAACACTGAGATTTTAAAAATGTTCCTCATGAAAGGGAGATTTAGGACCGTTTGTTTTGACTTTTTTTAAAAATAATTTTTATAGAGTTATATATTTTAGTATAAAAAAATTTACAAAGAATTTTTTTATAAAAGCTTCAAATGAAAATTTTGTTTGAATAGTTATTCTTAAAATGTTATTTTAGGTATTTTATCATTTTATTGAAACTTTTTTTGGATATCAAAATTTTAAAAAATCACTTAATTTTGAAGCTATTTCAAATAGCTTTTTCTAAAAATCATTTTTTTGAGATATAATTTATTTTAAAATTATGATTTGACTATGTTTTGATCTTCAATAATGTATATTTATATTATACAATGAACAATTCAATCTTTTAATTTATAAAAAATAAATTTAGAAAAACTTATAATATTTTAAAAAATATTTTTGTAAAATCCATTTTCAAAAATACAAAGAAAAAATCTATTTTTTTAAAGCTAAAACAAACTGGCACTTGATTTTTTAACATATTAATTGTACAATTAGTTCATTATATATATATATATATATATATATATATATATATATTATATATTATATATATATATATATATATATATATATTATATATTATATATAAAGCATCCTAATCAATTTTATTAATTAAGGAAAGATTTAATATAATAATATTCTAATAGATATTACTCATTAAAATAATAAAATACAAAATAATAATAAAAAATAAGAAAAAATTAAAATATTTTGTTTCAAACAAATTAGATTCTAAGTCCATTATTTAGACCCCTAAAAAATAAAAATACAAGAGGTTTTGAAAATAAGGAACCAAAAAATATTAATTTAATAGAGAGCTTAAAAAACAGGGCTCAAATAAGAGGTCTAATTATTGAAGATTTTTCATTTAGAGTTTTTGTTGACACCTCTACTAATAATACAAAAATAAATAATTATTTATTTCTAATAATATTTAGGTACTATTATAAATAAATGAATTTTTAATAAATATTTATTTATGTTTTATTAGAAATGAGTAAATATTTATTTATGTCTTATTAAATGATAAATAAATTTCAAGTATAACAAATTTCATACTAAAATAAATATTTATATAATAAATCAATATTAATAAATATAAAATATCAAGAAATTAAAATAAAAGTATCAGTGAGATAGATTGAGAGAAAGAGAGAGAATTGAAATAAAAAATTTAATTAAAATATTTGAAATATGATAAACAAATGATGTAATATATATATTTAATGGTGGATTTTAATATCTGATGGTTCAATGGTAAGGGTGCTGGCCTAGAAGAGAGTTAATATGGGTTCAACTTCCCTAAGTAGATTTTTTATTTTATTTTTTAAGTTTTAAAATCTTTAAGCTTAAAAAATTAAAAATCAAAACTACTTGGATTTTAAAGAAAAATGAAAATTTTGAAAAAATATTAACTTAAGAATCTACGTTATTAAATCTCTATTTTATAATGACAGAGTTTTTTAAGATATCGAAATAGAGAAATTCATAAAGTTTGATAAGAATTTAATTTTTTTGATATAATTTTTTTTTTCAAAAGTCGTCTATATGATATAGAAGAACATATTTATTAACCTTAAAAATATATTATTCTAAACGAAATGATACTTACAAAAATGTTCTAAAATAAATGTCATGTAACATTAATTAGCTTACCTAAATGTTATAATAAAAATATTTTTGTAAAGTTATTATATTTATTTATTATTTTTTAAGTTAGCTTGAAACAATCTTAATCAATTACTCGTATGTTTTAAGAAGGAACTTAAAACGAGAAGTATTATTCATAATTGTTTAATATCTAGAGAAAACATGTGATATAAAATACTAAGAAATCAATTTTCATTGGGCTTGAAAAAGTTGAGCCCAAACTAAGTGTTAAACCTAGTCCAAACTTTCAACATGTTTTTATTCTACCGTATCCTATTTCTACCGAATTCGATTTCATTTTCGTTTCAACAAACCACTAAATCCCAATTCCTTAAACCCTAAATTGCGAAAATGAGACCTTTGGACGAGACCGAAACCAGCGTCGTCTTCGAAAAGCTCTTCAAATTCGTCGGCAACAACCTCAAAAACCTCGTCGAGAATCCCTCCCATGAAGGTCCAGATTCCACCCCTGGTCGCTACTGTTTCCGTCTCAACAAGAACAAGATCTACTACTGCAGCGAGTCGCTCGTCAAGCGAGCCACCAATATCGCTAGACCTAATCTTGTTTCACTCGGAACATGTATCGGAAAATACACTCACGGTGGAAACTTCCATCTCACAGTTCAAGCGCTGAATTTGCTAGCTGCTAATGCTAAGCATAAGGTATGGCTTAAACCTCAGTCTGAGATGTCGTTTTTGTATGGGAACCATGTGTTGAAGAGTGCGTTGGGTAGGATTACTGAGAATATTATTGCGGGTGATGGGGTTGTTGTTTTTAATATGGCGGATGTGCCTTTGGGGTTTGGGGTTGCTGCTAAGTCTACACAGGATTGTAGGAAATTGGATCCTAATGGGATTGTGGTGCTTCATCAGGGTGATATAGGGGAGTATTTGAGGATGGAGGATGAGCTTTGAAACGTTTTAAAGTTTGGGTTTTTATGAAATTTTAGTCATGGGTTATCTTTCTCTTTGTGTAACTGGGTCAATCACTGTAAAATACTGAAATTTTGTTTAACTATTATTATAGTGAGTTTGATTCTATTTACTTTGTTCTTTAGGTTTGTTTGGATTGGATTATTTGTGCCTGTTTGGATTGGTTTATTTGAGTTTGGATTGATTTATTTGAGTTTGGATTATAGCTTATATAAGAACTATTGACTTTATTTAATCTTCTGTTATAGAAATAGCTTATTCATAAACACTTGATTAAGCTATCAGTTGATCCTTTTGTAACTTCTACCTGTTTTAAACTTTAGCGAGATGCACTGAAGTTTAGCATACTTAATTTTTTTTTGTAAATTAGCTGCAATATCTTTTCAGTTTTGTTGTCTGGACATAATGTCAGGTCACTCTGCTCTCAGGTGTGTCTTTGCAAGTTGCAACCTCTTAATATCTCTACCTTTTTCTTTTGTTATATTGCTTTCTAACTATTAAAATCACTATTTACTCATTATTTTATCGAGTCTAGTTCCTCTTCATGATAAAATTCACTTGTGTCTTTTTCAATTATCATCTTTTAAGTTATTAACCTTATCCACTCATGCAACTGAGAGTCTGTGATAAGACCTGAAACTAAAACTGATGGGAACTAGATCTGATTTTAGAGATTATAAGAAAAATTCAAAGAAAATGATGTACAGAAGCTTTTAAGAAATAAGGAAAACTTATCTGCCATGTTGTAGTAGCAACCCCACGTTTCCTCAAGTGATCTCCTACCCCTCCACACATTCATTTTTTTCCCATATATTGACTTTCAGCTCCATTGGTCTTGCATCTTCCATTGCCCTCGCCTACTGCCCTGTGTTCCGCTTGTTAGCTTCCAGCATAATAGAATCCCCTTCATTAGTAGTAACTGACTTCTGCCCTGGCTCTTTACCTCGTTTTCTTCGCTACTACCCTTGCTCCTTTTCTCCCTTCGGCAACACACCCTCATGAGAGGTTTGTGACTCCGACTCGCCTTTCACCATTTTATCAGTTCATGTCCCCAATAAACAATTGAATTAGGAAGAGTGGACACTAGAATTCAGTTGGCAAAGAAGCGGCACACTAGCTAGGATTTAGAATGTTTAGATTCCACCGTGAAAACACGATATGCACACCCTCATGAGAGGTTTGTGACTCCGACTCGCCTTTCATCATTTTATCAGTTCATGTCCCCAATAAACAATTGAATTAGGAAGAGTGGACACTAGAATTCAGTTGGCAAAGAAGCGGCACACTAGCTAGGATTTAGAATGTTTAGATTCCACCGTGAAAACACGATATGCACACCCTCATGAGAGGTTTGTGACTCCGACTCGCCTTTCATCATTTTATCAGTTCATGTCCCCAATAAACAATTGAATTAGGAAGAATGGACACTAGAATTCAGTTGGCAAAGAAGCGGCACACTAGCTAAGATTTAGAATGTTTAGATTCCACCGTGAAAACACGATATGCACACAATAGAAAGAGGGGAATGATTCGCAATATGGACAAACTGGTCTACTCTCATTTTGTTTTTAATATTAAATTATAACATCCGATGATCCTAGAGAGCTTTACTGACAGGTAATACCCTTCTTTGGAGTCTGAATAAATGCTATACTTTACCTGTCTGTTATTTTTTTGGATGAATGATTACTGTTAATATCAACGTAGATTGCTCGATTCCTTTGTAAAACCACCAACACCACCTGTATCTTTATTGAAACTTCTTCGGAAGGAGGAAGATGATGAAGAAGCTGCGGAAGATTAAATATGCAAGTTATAGAGTTTATTGGTTAAAGGTGTTGTTAGTCTTTTGATTTTATTGTTTTGTTGGACGTTGTCATCTCATTGTGTAGTGTAATAGTATCTTGTTTGTAGTAACCTACATTTCTTCCTGCCTAAATGTTTTATGCCTTGTATTTTTTAAGAAAAGATACAGGGTTTTCAAACTCACGGTTCATGGCGTGACATTCCAGCACTCACTGAAACAATTTACACGCTAGAGTTCGAGACTTAAATTGATGCATTTCCTAACATTTGTATCACCGACACTATTCTGAAAAAAAATGTCTCCTTTTAGGTATTAGACACTTGGACTGATGTTTATGATTACATTTTATTTTTTTCATTTTTTCAAATTATTATTGGTGTCACTATTTCAGGGTCAGGTAAAAGTGTTCGTATAAGTAATGACTTCTGTTCTCATTCTGTTAAATCAACAAATCTACACTTCAAGTTTTGTGTTCTGAAAAAAAAGAACGTAGTATTTAATATTTATTGCCTTCTTGCCGGTGACACAAACACTTACACTGGTCCGCCCCAAACAGTATATAAAGATTTCCTATTCTAGTTATAAAAAATCAAATCACTTTTTCCTTCACATTTAAGAACGGGTAATGGAGACATCCCAAATCTTAAGAAATATAACTAATATTCCAGCTCTCCCTAACTATTAGTCATCTTTTTATCCCCATGGAAACTAAAAATAGAATGTAATGGAACTTCTTCTTGTATATATTTCTTTTAAATATATTCCGGATTAATACAATACTATTGATTTATTAAACTATTAAAAATTAATATTAAACACTGAGATTTTAAAAATGTTCATCATGAAAGGGAGATTTGATTTTTTAACGTGTTAATTGTACAATTAGTTTATATATATATATAAAAGCATCCTAATCAATTTTATTAATTAAGGAAAGATTTAATATAATAATATACTAATAGATATAACTCATAAAAATAATAAAATATAAAATAATAATAAAAAATAAGAAAAAACTAAAATATTTTGTTTCAAATAAATTAGATTTTAAGTCCATTATTTAGACCCCTAAAAAATAAAAATACAAGAGGTTTAAAATTAAGGAACCAAAAAATATTAATTTAATAGAGAGCTTAAAAAACAGGGTTCAAATAAGAGCTCTAATTATTGAAGATTTTTCATTTAGAGTTTTTGTTGACACCTCTACTAATAATACAAAAATAAATAATTATTTATTTCCAATAATATTTAGGTACTATTATAAATAAATGAATTTCTAATAAATATTTATTTATGTTTTATTATAAATGAGTAAATATTTATTTATGTCTTATTAAATGATAAATAAATTTCAAGTATAACAAATTTCATACTAAAATAAATATTTATATAATAAATCAATATTAATAAATATAAAATATCAAGAAATTAAAATAAAAGTATCAGTGAGATAGATTGAGAGAAAGAGAGAGAATTGAAATAAAAAATTTAATTAAAATATTTGAAATATGATAAACAAATGATGTAATATATATATTTAAATGTGGGTTTTAATATCTGATGGTTCAATGGTAAGGGTGCTGGCCTAGAAGAGAGTTAATATGGGTTCAACTTCCATAAGTAGATTTTTTATTTTATTTTTTAAGTTTTAAAATCTTTAAACTTAAAAAATTAAAAATCAAAACTACTTGGATTTTAAAGAAAAATGAAAATTTTGAAAAAATATTAACTTAACAATCTACGTTATTAAATCTTTTTTTTATCATGGCCGAGTTTTTTAAGATGTCAAAATAGAGCAATTAATAAAATATGATAAGAATTTTTTTTTTTATATAATTTTTTTTCAAAAATCGTCTATATGATATAGAACAACATATTTATTAACCTTAAAAATATATTATTCTAAAAGAAATGATACTTAAAAAAAAATGTTCTAAAATAAATGTCTTCTAATGTAACATTAATTAGCTTACCTAAATGTTATAATAGAAATAATTTTGTAAAGTTATTATATTTATTTATTTATTTATTATTTTTTAAGTTAGCTTAAAACAATCTTAATCAATTATGTTTTAAGAAGGAACTTAAAACGAGAAGTATTATTAGATATATACTTATGAAACCCATATGGAAGAGGCCAAAAACACTTTTTTATGGTAGTATTAAACTACCTAAAAAAGAAAGTTTAATGGGAGGTGTTTTACTCTATGCTACGGAAAAGTTATAGCACTGCAAATTCAATATTGTATAGCATTGCAAAAATCCAATTATTATAGAAGGTACTATATAGCATAGCAAATCCAATTTTTATAGTACTAATTAGCATTATAAATCATAAAGAAAAGCAACTCATAACAATAACGGTAGAAAAAGACACGCAACAATAGTTAAAAGCAACAAGAAGCACACAAGAGTACCATACCTAATTTTTAAAAATTGAAATACTCATGAACATCAAAATAAATAGGTGAAAAAATAAGAAGAAATACGACATACCTTGTTAGGGTAGAAGAAGAAGGTATGGGAAGAAGAAGAGTTACGATGAATGAAAAGAAAAATATCACGTGAAATGAAGAATATGAAAGGTTAATAAAATTGAAATTTTTGAGGATAAAATTATAATTGTGTTATTAATTGATTTAATTCCATTGGATACACTCCAATTTGGGGAATGTAAAATGGGTTAAAAAAGTGATATTGAATGAAATTGCTTCCATCACACTACATTCAATTCCGTTTATTTTTTGCAAAATCAACTATGGAATATAACTCCACTCCACTCTATTTCATCCCTATCCATTAAAACAATCAGACTCTTAGACTCTTTAATACGGATTGCCATTATTTTATCTCATTCATAATTTTTATTCTATCATATATTTTTAATTTTATATATATATATATATATATAATTATATATATATATATATATATATATATATATATATATTATATATATATATATTTAAAATTCAAAATAATATTAATTATAATTTTGTCTAAGTTATTCATAATTATTTAATATCTAGAGGAAACATGTGATATAAAATAAAATACTAAGAAATCAATATCATTGGGCTTGAAAAAGTTGAGCCCAAACTAAGTGTTAAACCTAGTCCAAATTTTCAAGATGTTTTCATTCTACCGAATTCTATTTTGTTTTCGTTTCAACAAACCCCTAAATCCCAATTCCTTAAACCCTAAATCGCAAAAATGAGACCTTTGGACGAGACCGAAACCAGCGTCGTCTTCGAAAAGCTCTTCAAATTCATCGGCAACAACCTCAAAAACCTCGTCGAGAATCCCTCCCATGAAGGTCCAGATTCCACCCCTGGTCGCTACTGTTTCCGTCTCAACAAGAACAAGATCTACTACTGCAGCGAGTCGCTCGTCAAGCGAGCCACCAATATCGCTAGACATAATCTCGTTTCACTCGGAACATGTATAGGAAAATACACTCACGGTGGAAACTTCCATCTCACAGTTCAAGCGCTGAATTTGCTAGCTGCTAATGCTAAGCATAAGGTATGGCTTAAACCTCAGTCTGAGATGTCGTTTTTGTATGGGAACCATGTGTTGGAGAGTGCGTCAGGTAGGATTACTGAGAATATTGTTGCGGGTGATGGGGTTGTTGTTTTTAATATGGCGGATGTGCCTTTGGGGTTTGGGGTTGCTGCTAAGTCTACACAGGATTGTAGGAAGTTGGATCCTAATGGGATTGTGGTGCTTCATCAGGGTGATATAGGGGAGTATTTGAGGATGGAGGATGAGCTTTGAAACGTTTTAAAGTTTGGGTTTTTATGAAATTTTAGTCATGGGTTATCTTTCTCTTTGTGTAACTGGGTCAATCACTGTAAAATTGATTCTTAGTTATCTTGGAATCTACTTAAATTTTGTTTAACTATTATTATAGTGAGTATGATTCAAGTTACTTTGTTCTTTAGGATTGTTTGGATTGGATTATTTGTGCTTGTTTGGATTGAATTATTTGAGTTTGTCTTATGGGAGATAGCTTGTGGAAGCAATTATGATACGTCTATATATAAGGTGATTTCAAATTATTTTCGTAAACTCTTTGGAATAACTTAAAAAAGTGAAAGCAAGCAACTTATAGCTTATATAAGAACTATTGACTTTATTTAATCTTCTGTTATAGAAATAGCTTATTCATAAACACTTGATTAAGTTGTTTATCCAAATAGTGTCTCTGTATTTTGTATCTATTGGTTTGATGATTAAGTTTCTCTACGTTGTCTTTAATAAACCAAGACTCTTAATTTCATTTTATGACTAAGAATTGGTGAAATGTTTACGGGTTGGGTTATATAATTAGCTCGCTCCATACCTTTCCATCAATAAAGACGATGAAAGTAATCATGTTCACATCCCCCTTGGGACAATTTTTGTCTTATTGGCTTTTTAAATGTCTAAGCCTTTAAAAATAAGCTGGATCCTTAAGAAAAGAAAAATGAAAAATAAATAAAAAATCCAATAAGCAATCCATTTCACTTAAGAAAAGAAAAATGAAAAAAAATCCAATAAGGAATCCATGAAAATAAAAAAAATTAAAAATTAAAAAAAGTATTATTTTTATGAGTAATATCTATTAGGATATTATTATATTAAATCTTTCTTTAATTAATAAAATTGATTAGGATGCTTATATATATATATATATATATATATAAGCATCCTAATCAATTTTATTAATTAAGGAAAGATTTAATATAATAATATCCTAATAGATATTACTCATAAAAATAATAAAATACAAAATAATAATAAAATAATATCTCAACACTCCCGCGGGGTGGTGTATATGCATCATAAACATCCATTTTATCACATATGTATGTAATTCGAGGTCTTCGAAGAGATTTTGTAAATAGGCCAGCAAGTTGATTCTTTGAATTAACAAAGGAGGTTTTGATGGTCCCAGTAGTAATCTTCTCTCTAAGGAAGTGACAATTGACTTCTATAGGTTTTGTTCTTTCATGAAAAACTGGATTGGAGGAGAGGTGCAAAGCTGATTGATTGTCACATACAAGTTCCATAAGGCCGACTTCACAAAAGTGAAGTTCCTGTAGTAAATGCTTTAATCACAAGAGCTCACATATGGCATGGCCATGACTGGATACTCAACTTCTGTACTTGATTGAACAATTTTCCGTGAGATCAAATTTCCCCTAATAAAAACACAATAACTCAATGTAAACCGTTTATCACTTGCATCTCTTGCCCAATCAACATCTGAATATCCAATGATATTAGTGTTTCCTCTATCACAAAAGACAAGTCCTTTTCCAGGTGATCCTTTGGTATACTTAAGGATTCGAGTAATTGCTTCCTAACGGTTGTCACAAGGAGAATTTAAGAATTGACTTACTACACTAAACAAAAAAGATATACCAGTATATGGCTCCCCCTGATTAGGGAGAAGCTTTACATTAGGATCCATAGGAGTGTCAACTGGTTTGCAGTCTATAAGACCCGTTTCTTCCAAAATATCAAGAGCATACTTTCTTTAAGAGATAACAATACCTAACTTTGATTGAGCTACCTCAATTCCTAGAAAATAACAAAGAGGACCCAAATCCTTGGTCTAAAAATTATGAAATAAGTGTTGTTTTAAAGCCTTGATACCCTCAAAATTATCAGCTGTAGTTACAATGTCGTCAACATAAACCACTAGATAAATATATTTATTGGAGCAACATTTGGTGAAAACATAGTGATCTGATTCACATTGGTTCATCCCAAATTGTTGCAACACTTTACCAAATCTTCCAAACCATGCCTGAGATGATTGTTTTAAGCCATATAAAGACTTGTGTAATTTACATACCCGATTACACCCCCCTTAGCAACAAATTCAGGAGGTTGCTCCATGTAAATCTCCTATTCCAAGTCACCATGAAAGAATGTATTATTGACATCTAATTGATAGAGGTCATTGTTTCATGACACCTGAGTTGGGAAAGTATGGTACGTCCTCAAAGAATGTAACATCTGCAGACATGTAGGAAGATGTGTAGAAGGAGAGTAACACTGATATCCCTTTTGGACACGGGAGTAGCCCAGAAAAATACATTTGATGGCACGAGTAAACATTTTTATCATGATCTGGGGATAAATCATGAACAAAATAAGTACATCAGAAGACACGAGGGGAAATAACATATAAGGGATCTGTATGATACACCATAGAATGAGGAACTTGATCATTCAACACAGAGGATGACATTCGATTAATTAAATACTCGGTAGTAAGAACAACATCACCTCAAAATTTTAGTGGTAAATTGACATTTAACAAAAGGGTACGAACATTGTTAATAATGTGTCTATGTTTCCTTTCAACAACACCATTTTTTTAGGCGTATGGGGATAAATCGATTGATGTACAATATCTTTGGAGTGCATGAAAGAGTTGAAACGATCAGAAAAATATTCTTTTGCATTATCACTGCATAAAATGCAAATTATTTTCCAAACTGTGTCGGGATTTCAGAACAGAGATTCTTATAAATATTAAACAATTGGGGAATGAAAAATATCACGTGAAATGAAGAATATGAAAGGTTAATAAAATTGAAAATTTTGAGGATAAAATTGTAATTGTGTTATTAATTGATTTAATTCCATTGGATACACTCCAATTTGGAGAATGTAAAATGGGTTAAAAAAGTGATATTGAATGAAATTACTTCCATCACACTTCATTCAATTCCGTTTATTTTTTGCAAAATCAACTATGGAATATAACTCCACTCCACTCTATTTCATCCCTTTCCATTAAACCAATCAGACCCTTAGACTCTTTAATACGGATTGCCATTATTTTATCTCATTCATAATTTTTATTCTATCATATATTTTTAATTTATATATATATATATATATATATATATATATATAATATATATATAATTATATAATTATAATATATATTATATATATATTATATATAATTATTTATTTATTTTTAAAAATTCAAAATAATATTAATTATAATTTTGTCAAAATTATTCATAATTATTTAATATCTAGAGGAAACATGTGATATAAAATAAAATACTAAGAAATCAATATCATTGGGCTTGAAAAAGTTGAGCCCAAACTAAGTGTTAAACCTAGTCCAAATTTTCAAGATGTTTTCATTCTACCGAATTCTATTTTGTTTTCGTTTCAACAAACCCCTAAATCCCAATTCCTTAAACCCTAAATCGCAAAAATGAGACCTTTGGACGAGACCGAAACCAGCGTCGTCTTCGAAAAGCTCTTCAAATTCATCGGCAACAACCTCAAAAACCTCGTCGAGAATCCCTCCCATGAAGGTCCAGATTCCACCCCTGGTCGCTACTGTTTCCGTCTCAACAAGAACAAGATCTACTACTGCAGCGAGTCACTCGTCAAGCGGCCACCAATATCGCTAGACATAATCTCGTTTCACTCGGAACATGTATAGGAAAATACACTCACGGTGGAAACTTCCATCTCACAGTTCAAGCGCTGAATTTGCTAGCTGCTAATGCTAAGCATAAGGTATGGCTTAAACCTCAGTCTGAGATGTCGTTTTTGTATGGGAACCATGTGTTGGAGAGTGCGTCGGGTAGGATTACTGAGAATATTGTTGCGGGTGATGGGGTTGTTGCTTTTAATATGGCGGATGTGCCTTTGGGGTTTGGGGTTGCTGCTAAGTCTACACAGGATTGTAGGAAGTTGGATCCTAATGGGATTGTGGTGCTTCATCAGGGTGATGTAGGGGAGTATTTGAGGATGGAGGATGAGCTTTGAAACGTTTTAAAGTTTGGGTTTTTATGAAATTTTAGTCATGGGTTATCTTTCTCTTTGTGTAACTGGGTCAATCACTGTAAAATTGATTCTTAGTTATCTTGGAATCTACTTAAATTTTGTTTAACTATTATTATAGTGAGTATGATTCAAGTTACTTTGTTCTTTAGGATTGTTTGGATTGGATTATTTGTGCTTGTTTGGATTGAATTATTTGAGTTTGTCTTATGGGAGATAGCTTGTGGAAGCAATTATGATACGTCTATATATAAGGTGGTTTCAAATTATTTTCGTAAACTCTTTGGAATAACTTAAAAAAGTGAAAGCAAGCAACTTATAGCTTATATAAGAACTATTGACTTTATTTAATCTTCTGTTATAGAAATAGCTTATTCATAAACACTTGATTAAGTTGTTTATCCAAATAGTGTCTCTGTATTTTGTATCTATTGGTTTGATGATTAAGTTTCTCTACGTTGTCTTTAATAAACCAAGACTCTTAATTTCATTTTATGACTAAGAATTGGTGAAATGTTTACGGGTTGGGTTATAATTAGCTCGCTCCATACCTTTCCATCAATAAAGACGATGAAAGTAATCATGTTCACATCCCCCTTGGGACAATTTTTGTCTTATTGGCTTTTTAAATGTCTAAGCCTTTAAAAATAAGCTGGATCCTTAAGAAAAGAAAAATGAAAAATAAATAAAAAATCCAATAAGCAATCCATTTCACTTAAGAAAAGAAAAATGAAAAAAAATCCAATAAGGAATCCATGTAAATAAAAAATAAAAATTAAAAAAAGTATTATTTTTATGAGTAATATCTATTAGGATATTATTATATTAAATCTTTCTTAATTAATAAATTGATTAGGATGCTTTTATATATATATATATATATATATATATATAGATATATATATATATATATTATATATATATATTATATATATATATATATTATTATATATATAGATATATATATATATATATATATATATATATATATATATATATATATATATATATATATATATATATTTATATATATATATATATATAATATATATATATATTATATATATATATAAGCATCCTAATCAATTTTATTAATTAAGGAAAGATTTAATATAATAATATCCTAATAGATATTACTCATAAAAATAATAAAATACAAAATAATAATAAAATAATATCTCAACACTCCCGCGGGGTGGTGTATATGCATCATAAACATCCATTTTATCACATATGTATGTAATTCGAGGTCTTCGAAGAGATTTTGTAAATAGGCCAGCAAGTTGATTCTTTGAATTAACAAAGGAGGTTTTGATGGTCCCAGTAGTAATCTTCTCTCTAAGGAAGTGACAATTGACTTCTATAGGTTTTGTTCTTTCATGAAAAACTGGATTGGAGGAGAGGTGCAAAGCTGATTGATTGTCACATAGAAGTTCCATAAGGCCGACTTCACAAAAGTGAAGTTCCTGTAGTAAATGCTTTAATCACAAGAGCTCACATATGGCATGGCCATGACTGGATACTCAACTTCTGTACTTGATTGAACAATTTTCCGTGAGATCAAATTTCCCCTAATAAAAACACAATAACTCAATGTAAACCGTTTATCACTTGCATCTCTTGCCCAATCAACATCTGAATATCCAATGATATTAGTGTTTCCTCTATCACAAAAGACAAGTCCTTTTCCAGGTGATCCTTTGGTATACTTAAGGATTCGAGTAATTGCTTCCTAACGGTTGTCACAAGGAGAATTTAAGAATTGACTTACTACACTAAACAAAAAGATATACCAGTATATGGCTCCCCCTGATTAGGGAGAAGCTTTACATTAGGATCCATAGGAGTGTCAACTGGTTTGCAGTCTATAAGACCCGTTTCTTCCAAAATATCAAGAGCATACTTTCTTTAAGAGATAACAATACCTAACTTTGATTGAGCTACCTCAATTCCTAGAAAATAACAAAGAGGACCCAAATCCTTGGTCTAAAAATTATGAAATAAGTGTTGTTTTAAAGCCTTGATACCCTCAAAATTATCAGCTGTAGTTACAATGTCGTCAACATAAACCACTAGATAAATATATTTATTGGAGCAACATTTGGTGAAAACATAGTGATCTGATTCACATTGGTTCATCCCAAATTGTTGCAACACTTTACCAAATCTTCCAAACCATGCCTGAGATGATTGTTTTAAGCCATATAAAGACTTGTGTAATTTACATACCCGATTACACCCCCCTTAGCAACAAATTCAGGAGGTTGCTCCATGTAAATCTCCTATTCCAAGTCACCATGAAAGAATGCATTATTGACATCTAATTGATAGAGGTCATTGTTTCATGACACCTGAGTTGGGAAAGTATGGTACGTCCTCAAAGAATGTAACATCTGCAGACATGTAGGAAAGATGTGTAGAAGGAGAGTAACACTGATATCCCTTTTGGACACGGGAGTAGCCCAGAAAAATACATTTGATGGCACGAGTAAACATTTTTATCATGATCTGGGGATAAATCATGAACAAAATAAGTACATCAGAAGACACGAGGGGAAATAACATATAAGGGATCTGTATGATACACCATAGAATGAGGAACTTGATCATTCAACACAGAGGATGACATTCGATTAATTAAATACTCGGTAGTAAGAACAACATCACCTCAAAATTTTAGTGGTAAATTGACATTTAACAAAAGGGTACGAACATTGTTAATAATGTGTCTATGTTTCCTTTCAACAACACCATTTTTTTAGGCGTATGGGGATAAATCGATTGATGTACAATATCTTTGAAGTGCATGAAAGAGTTGAAACGATCAGAAAAATATTCTTTTGCATTATCATTGCATAAAATGCAAATTATTTTCCAAACTGTGTCGGGATTTCAGAACAGAGATTCTTATAAATATTAAACAATTGGGGAATGAAAAATATCACGTGAAATGAAGAATATGAAAGGTTAATAAAATTGAAATTTTTGAGGATAAAATTGTAATTGTGTTATTAATTGATTTAATTCCATTGGATACACTCCAATTTGGAGAATGTAAAATGGGTTAAAAAAGTGATATTGAATGAAATTACTTCCATCACACTTCATTCAATTCCGTTTATTTTTTGCAAAATCAACTATGGAATATAACTCCACTCCACTCTATTTCATCCCTTTCCATTAAACCAATCAGACACTTAGACTCTTTAATACGGATTGCCATTATTTTATCTCATTCATAATATTTACTCTATCATATATTTTTAATTTTTTATATATATAATTATTTTTAAAAATTCAAAATAATATTAATTATAATTTTGTCAAAATTATTCATAATTATTTAATATCTAGAGAAAACATGTGATATAAAATAAAATACTAAGAAATCAATATCATTGGACTTGAAAAAGTTGAGCCCAAACTAAGTGTTAAACCTAGTCCAAATTTTCAAGATGTTTTCATTCTACCGAATTCTATTTTGTTTTCGTTTCAACAAACCCCTAAATCCCAATTCCTTAAACCCTAAATCGCAAAAATGAGACCTTTGGACGAGACCGAAACCAGCGTCGTCTTCGAAAAGCTCTTCAAATTCATCGGCAACAACCTCAAAAACCTCGTCGAGAATCCCTCCCATGAAGGTCCAGATTCCACCCCTGGTCGCTACTGTTTTCGTCTCAACAAGAACAAGATCTACTACTGCAGCGAGTCGCTCGTCAATCGAGCCACCAATATCGCTAGACCTAATCTCGTTTCACTCGGAACATGTATCGGAAAATACACTCACGGTGGAAACTTCCATTTCACAGTTCAAGCGCTGAATTTGCTAGCTGCTAATGCTAAGCATAAGGTATGGCTTAAACCTTAGTCTGAGATGTCGTTCTTGTATGGGAACCATGTGTTGGAGAGTGCGTTGGGTAGGATTACTTAGAATATTGTTGCGGGTGATGGGGTTGTTGTTTTTAATATGGCGGATGTGCCTTTGGGGTTTGGGGTTGCTGCTAAGTCTACACAGGATTGTAGGAAGTTGGATCCTAATGGGATTGTGGTGCTTCATCAGGGTGATATAGGGGAGTATTTGAGGATGGAGGATGAGCTTTGAAACGTTTTAAAGTGTGGGTTTTTATGAAATTTTAGTCATGGGTTATCTTTCTCTTTGTGTAACTGGGTCAATCACTGTAAAATTGATTCTTAGTTATCTTGGAATCTACTGAAATTTTGTTTAACTATTATTATAGTGAGTATGATTCAAGTTACTTTGTTCTTTAGGTTTGTTTGGATTGGATTATTTGTGCTTCTTTGGATTGAATTATTTGAGTTTGTCTTATGGGAGATAGCTTGTGGAAGCAATTATGATACGTCTATATATAAGGTGGTTTCAAATTATTTTCGTAAACTCTTTGGAATAACTTAAAAAAGTGAAAGCAAGCAACTTATAGCTTATATAAGAACTATTGACTTTATTTAATCTTCTGTTATAGAAATAGCTTATTCATAAACACTTGATTAAGTTGTTTATCCAAATAGTGTCTCTGTATTTTGTATCTATTGGTTTGATGATTAAGTTTCTCTACGTTGTCTTTAATAAACCAAGACTCTTAATTTCATTTTATGACTAAGAATTGGTGAAATGTTTACGGGTTGAGTTATATAATTAGCTCGCTCCATACCTTTCCATCAATAAAGACGATGAAAGTAATCATGTTCACATCCCCCTTGGGACAATTTTTGTCTTATTGGCTTTTTAAATGTCTAAGCCTTTAAAAATAAGCTGATGCGGATCCTTAAGAAAAGAAAAATGAAAAATAAATAAAAAATCCAATAAGCAATCCATGTCACTTAAGAAAAGAAAAAATGAAAAAAATCCAATAAGGTATCCATTTAAATAAAAAAATTAAAAATTAAAAAAAGTATTATTTTTATGAGTAATATCTATTAGGATATTATTATATTAAATCTTTCCTTAATTAATAAAATTGATTAGGTTGCTTATATATATATATATTATATATATATATATATATATATATATATATTATATATATATATATATATATATATATATATATATATATATATATATATATATATATATATATATATATATATATATATATATATATATATATATAGATATATATATATATTATAATAATATATATATATATATTATATATATAATAAGCATCCTAATCAATTTTATTAATTAAGGAAAGATTTAATATAATAATATCCTAATAGATATTACTCATAAAAATAATAAAATACAAAATAATAATAAAATAATATCTCAACACTCCCGCGGGGTGGTGCATATGCATCATAAACATCCATTTTATCACATATGTATGTAATTCGAGGTCTTCGAAGAGATTTTGTAAATAAGCCAGCAAGTTAATTCTTTGAATTAACAAAGGAGGTTTTGATGGTCCCAGTAGTAATCTTCTCTCTAAGGAAGTGGCAATTGACTTCTATATGTTTTGTTCTTTCATGAAAAACTGGATTGGAGGAGAGGTGCAAAGCTATTTGATTGTCACATACAAGTTCCATAAGGCCGACTTCACAAAAGTGAAGTTCCTGTAGTAAATGCTTTAATCACAAGAGCTCACATATGGCATGGCCATGACTGGATACTCAACTTCTTTACTTGATTGAACAACGGCCGTTTGCTTTTTACTTTTCTGTGAGATCAAATTTCCCCTAATAAAAACATAATAACTCAATGTAAACCGTTTATCACTTGCATCTCTTGCCCAATCAACATCTGAATATCCAATGATATTAGTGTTTCCTCTATCACAAAAGACAAGTCCTTTTCCAGGTGATCCTTTGGTATACTTAAGGATTCGAGTAATTGCTTCCTAACGGTTGTCACAAGGAGAATTTAAGAATTGACTTACTACACTAAACAAAAAAGATATACCAGTATATGGCTCCCCCTGATTAGGGAGAAGCTTTACATTAGGATCCATAGGAGTGTCAACTGGTTTGCAGTCTATAAGACCCGTTTCTTCCAAAATATCAAGAGCATACTTCCTTTAAGAGATAACAATACCTAAATTTGATTGAGCTACCTCAATTCCTAGAAAATAACAAAGAGGACCCAAATCCTTGGTCTAAAAATTATGAAATAAGTGTTGTTTTAAAGCCTTGATACCCTCAAAATTATCAGCTGTAGTTACAATGTCGTCAACATAAACCACTAGATAAATATATTTATTGAAGCAACATTTGGTGAAAACATAGTGATCTGATTCACATTGGTTCATCCCAAATTGTTGCAACACTTTACCAAATCTTCCAAACCATGCCTGAGATGATTGTTTTAAGCCATATAAAGACTTGTGTAATTTACTTACCCGATTACACCCCCCTTAGCAACAAATTCAGGAGGTTGCTCCATGTAAATCTCCTATTCCAAGTAACCATGAAAGAATGCATTATTGACATCTAATTGATAGAGGTCATTGTTTCATGACACCTGAGTTGGGAAAGTATGGTACGTCCTCAAAGAATGTAACATCTGCAGACATGTAGGAACGATCACTACGCCAAATAAGGGAAAAGAGGGCGCTTATTTTGGCCTATAACAGCGCTTTTAAGCGCCCTCTAATCTGGCGCTGGCATAGGTAAAGACAGCGCTTTGTTTTTCTGGAGAAAGCGCTGTCTAAAGTGGCCACATTATAGTGCGCTTTTAGAAAAAAGCGCCCTCTGGAGTGGTCCATAAAGGGACACCTTAGAGGGCGCTTTCTGGAAAAAGCGCCCTCTAAAGTTGTCAATGTAAAGTGTTTAGAGGGCGCTTTCTGGAAAAAGCGCCCTCTAAAGTTGTCAATGTAAAGTGTTCAGAGGGCGCTTATTTTTTTAAAATAACTAACACTTTAGAGGGCGCTTTGTCCAGAAAGCGCCCTCTAAAGTTGTCAATGTAAAGTGTTTAGAGGGCGCTTTCTGGACAAAGCGCCCTCTAAAGTTCTCAATGTAAAGTCTTTAGAGGGCGCTTCCTACAGAAAGCGCCCTCTAAAGTGTTAGTTATTTTAAAAAAAATTGTTTGAAAAACAGTGGATATTTAATTGGTAACCTGTTCGCATGCTGCAAAAGTGTAAAATTCATATTGATTTCATCCTTTAATCCAATGTTATACACCATTAATCCATTGATATATACAACATGAATCCATTTATATACAACATTAATCCTCCATATGTACAACATTAATATATAATTCTTTGATCAACAATATACAACAACATATTCATGATTTAGTAAAATTACAACAACAATATACAACATATATACAACAACAGCATACAACAACAACATTCCATACATATATGTACAACAATATACAACCTAGCTATATGATTCTTTGATCAACAATGAATTGACACAATTCATCCTTCATTTCATCCAAATGAGCTCTTGAGTAAGATTTGTATTCCTCAAAGTACTACAATTAAGAGAATAAAACATATTCATGATTTAGTAACAAATTAGATGAGTTATCCGATAATATTAAAATAAACCCTAAGTTATTATTCCATACCATTTTTGGGATGTCTATACGATTCAACGCAATGATATCTCTCATAAATCTCAATACAAAAAATCCGCAATCGACCGAATTATTTTGCTGAGGACACTACACAGAAAAACAAACAATATATATATAGTTAATTTCTTACAAACACTATTATAAGCAAAAAAACAAACACTATTATAAGCAAAAATAAGATACTTAATATATACCTGAACTCTGACCCAGGTAATGTCCTTCCTAATGCGGTAATTCTTTTTCGATCTAAATTTCATTATTGCCCTAACAAAATAAAAACGTATATTGAGATCAATCTGACAGACATAATTAAATATAAAAATACACACGAATATTTAGGGGAATTTCACTTACGTGTCAACCGTCTTCTTCAAACCCGGATATTTACTCCAATCACCCGATAACGAATCGAGATAATACACTATTAGTCTCGAAAGATCCATAGCAACCAACACCCAGTGACCACTGTAAAATAAAACAAAAATTTAGATGAATGAAAATTTTCTACGTAAAAGATATACATAGATTAGAATGAAATTATTAGAAAGAAAATCTAACCCGTTGCCAGAATTAAACGGTAAAAAATACAAACTGCGTGTAGTATTATCGCCGGCCGCCATGAATCTATCGACTAGATCATTCTTTACGGATGTTGGATTTTTCGATATTAACGTTGCGTTGACACGGGAAGCAGCAATAAAATTGAAACGGTTACACAATTCAGTTCCCCGCATCAATTTGTCATACATATACCTTAAATAGAAACATAATAAATATTAGACTACTCATTGAAATGTGTAAATAAATTGTTCAACTAAGTAAATTATAGATTGATCGGAGTACCATATGTATGTATGAATGATAGCGATGCCCAATTCGTCGTGCTCAAAAAGTTGTTGCATGTCCTCCTTTCCAATTATTTCGAAATGAGCTTTTCCGAAAACACCTTCATCAAAATCTATACTACGAATGGACCCGTCCATAATATCGGACTCTTCCACCATTTTCTCAAGACGCATCATAATTTGAGATTTTGTCCCGGCCGTCGTTGGAATATCCTTCGTTGGAATATCCTTCGTTGGAATATCCTTACCATCGCTTTTCAACTTTCGACAGGGAACCTAAAAATTCATATAAAATAAATCATTACTTTTTGTGATGCAAAAGAATCGTTGTGTATATAATTCAATGGGTATATATATTTGTACCTCTTTTTGAGATGCAACCGACTCGATGCGTCTTGAAATCCCTTTACCAGCTTTAGGGGTGGGTCTTGTAGGAGTCTAACATTACCATGTAATAAGGATTGATTAAATATCATAATTGTAGCTGAATTGAAATGTGAATACTAAATATTCATAATCATTTAGAACATATATACCTCGGCATCAGGGAAAATTAGATCTGACGGCCAACCAACAAAGGATCCGACTGCATCTCGCATCAACGTTGTCTCTGAAACAACGTCAGGTAATGGTAGACGGGCGTCCGTATCGAATACGAGGTCAACCGAAACTTTCATAAATCCCACCGGGAGGGGATTATGGTGAAGTAATTCACCCGAAGTATTGTGCACTTTTCCCTTGCCAACCATGCGATAAGTTGGTGACGATAGATACAGCTGACAAGGTGAAATGCCCTAAACCAATAATAAATGTTATTGTTAACTTGTATATGTGTCAAGTAAAAAAGTGCTATTTTAATTTCATAATAACATATATAATTACCTCGGGAAATTTCGGTTGATGATTGATACTAGCTCGGTCACTAGTATCTTTTGCCTCGGAAGCGCACCTTTCCTCTCTATACCTTGCATTCTCGTTTTGCAGTTGGAGTACTTGTGCCCTTAACTCCGCCAAGGTCTCCATCACCTCTTTGTTGGTAGGATTTTTTGTTTTGTTTTTTTATAAAATGACGAAGGAGTCACACCAAAACCCTTACCCCTCACACGACCGGAATACTCAGGAACATTTAGTACTCGACTAAGTACGCTCCTGCAATCCTGGACCTCGGTTGAAGGTACGGTTTGGGATAAAGTCTCCTGAAATATTATTAGAGGAGATTAAAAATGAATTATATGTCTAACAAAATTTTCGATATAATTAAAGAAATAATGTTACATATACTTACACATTCGTCATAAACATTTTGGACCGCTTCAACGACAGCCCCATCCTTCCCAACCCGAGCAGCCTTCCATAATACGTGCTCCGGAAGAGATGTTGCGTCACTTTTCTCCTCGGCTAGCTACACATTGAATTAGATTATAAGATCATCAATTATAACATATTGTGACAATGTATAAGCTCATAGCATTTGAATATACTCACAATTCTTTGTTGTAACCGTGCATAACCCGTACGCCCTTTTTTGTACGGATACGCGGGTTTTGATGCCCTTTTCCTATTTATGTCGCTTACTTCCTGGATAAAAAAGTTTAAGGCATATTAGAACCAAGTAACTTAACAATTGTATAATAGCATAATTAATAGACATTACATGGAATTTTTCGTTTCTTCGTTTGGTGACAAAGTTATCCCATTCCTCGGCTGAAATAATCTCGGCATACTTCATTGGCCGTTCTCCTTCAACAAATTTTCCTTCCTCATCCTTGAGAAATTTGTTGCACAAAAAGGATCGAAATCCTCGGAGTCTTTTTCCGACCAATTGAATACAATATTTTTGCCGGCTTTCATCGATGTGAAAGGATCTCTAAAAAACATACAAATGGAGTGTGTTATTATAAAGTAATATTATAACAATATATGGTTAACAAATAGTCAACAAAAAAAACATATAACAATATATGGTAAGTACCTGTATCTCCGACCATATTTTTTCCTTGCCAACCTTCAAGTCCGGACTTCTCCAATTATCACATGTAATCGGAATATGTTGGCGAACAAGGAAACCAATGCAACTTGCCAACATTGAACCGTTAGGCTCAATTAGTTGGTCTTCAGCACTCCAATGTACTTCAAATTTTACACCCTTGTCTCTTGCACGAATGATTGACTTCATAACAGTCAATCCTCGTTTGATTTCTTTTTCAACATTATTACGTGATTCATTCGCGGCATTGGTATCGTCTTGGTTAGCCATTTTATCTGTAATATAGAAATGATTCAATAAGACCCAAGTAAGACAATGATTCAATACGTGAACACATTCATATACCAATGCATGCAACAATCTAAACTCTTTTTTTTAATCATTATTGAATACAAACTCACACACACCTACTGCATGCAAAAGACCAATGCAAACTTATGGTGTTTGGAACATGAACAAACTTGCATCCATAATCATCAAACTTCCAAGCACAAGCTCAAACACACTTCAAATATATCAGTTTTCAATCAAAAATAAAAAACTCAGTTTGCCCTAAACAACATTAATCAACATAATGCACAAAATGAAAAACTAAGTTTAGAAAATGCCCTAATCAAACACATGAAGAAAGTGAACGGTAACGATGGAGAAGAGAAATACCTTAAAGGTGACGGTAACGATGGAGAAGAAAGTGAACAGTGACGGTGGAAGAGGATAACGCAGTGAACGTGAACGGTGAGGGAGGGAGAACGAACGACGACGATGACGGTGAGGGAGGGAGAACGAACTGAGGACGAGAGTAATCGCAGTAGAGAGTAATCGTAGTTGAGAGAAAACCCAGTACGTAAACGAAATAGCTTATAGAGAGGGAAAATAAAGAGACATGCAGTATATGTTATAATTTTAATGTTTACTAAAGGGGACCTTAGAGGGCGCTTTTTTAAAAAAAGCGCCCTTTAAAGGGGGTCTAAGAGGGCGCTTCTAAAAGCGCTCTCTAAGGCTTTCCAAAAGCGCATTCTAAACTGGAAATGTACATGGACTTAGAGAGCGCTTTTTCAAAAGCGCCCTCTAAGGGTAACCTTAGAGGGCGCTTTCACAAAAGCGCCCTCTATTGTTGTCCCTCCATTTTTTTTTTGGCTTCACTTTAGAGGGCGCTTTGTTACAAAAGCGCCCTCTAAAGGGGGTCTAAGAGGGCGCTTCTAAAAGCGCTCTCTAAGGCTTTCCAAAAGCGCCTTATAAACTGGAAATGTACATGGACATAGAGAGCGCTTTTTTAGAAGCGCCCTCTAAGGTTACCCTTAGAGGGCACTTTCAATAAAGCGTCCTCTATTGGTGTCCCTCCATTTCCTCATTATTTTTTCGCTTCACTTTAGAGTGCGCTTTGTTACAAAAGCGCCCTCTAAAGTGCGCTGTCTATTCTAGTAGTATGCTCCTTATTTTTTCTCTTCACTTTAGAGTGCGCTTTTGTAATAAAGCGCCCTCTAAGGGGCGCTGTCTATTCCAGTTTTTGGCGTAGTGGATGTGTAGAAGGAGAGTAACACTGATATCCCTTTTGGACACGGGAGTAGCCCAGAAAAATACATTTGATGGCACGAGTAAACATTTTTATCATGATCTGGGGATAAATCATGAACAAAATAAGTACATCAGAAGACACGAGGGGAAATAACATATATGGGATCTGTATGATACACCATAGAATGAGGAACTTGATCATTCAACACGGAGGATGACATTCGATTAATTAAATACTCGGTAGTAAGAACAACATCACCTCAAAATTTTAGTGGTAAATTGACATTTAACAAAAGGGTACGAACATTGTTAATAATGTATCTATGTTTCCTTTCAACAACACCATTTTTTTAGGCGTATGGGGATAAATCGATTGATGTACAATATCTTTGGAGTGCATGAAAGAGTTGAAACGATCAGAAAAATATTCTTTTGCATTATCACTGCATAAAATGCAAATTATTTTCCAAACTGTGTCGAGATTTCAGAACAGAGATTCTTATAAATATTAAACAATTGGGAAATGAAAAATATCACGTGAAATGAAGAATATGAAAGGTTAATAAAATTGAAAATTTTGAGGATAAAATTGTAATTGTGTTATTAATTGATTTAATTCCATTGGATACACTCCAATTTGGGGAATGTAAAATGGGTTAAAAAAGTGATATTGAATGAAATTGCTTCCATCACACTTCATTCAATTCCGTTTATTTTTTGCAAAATCAACTATGGAATATAACTCCACTCCACTCTATTTCATCCCTTTCCATTAAATCAATCAGACCCTTAGACTCTTTAATACGGATTGCCATTATTTTATCTCATTCATAATTTTTACTCTATCATATATTTTTAATTTTTTTTATATATAATTATTTTTAAAAATTCAAAATAATATTAATTATAATTTTGTCAAAATTATTCATAATTATTTAATATCTAGAGAAAACATGTGATATAAAATAAAATACTAAGAAATCAATATCATTGGGCTTGAAAAAGTTGAGCCCAAACTAAGTGTTAAACCTAGTCCAAATTTTCAAGATGTTTTCATTCTACCGAATTCTATTTTGTTTTCGTTTCAACAAACCCCTAAATCCCAATTCCTTAAACCCTAAATCGCAAAAATGAGACCTTTGGACGAGACCGAAACCAGCATCGTCTTCGAAAAGCTCTTCAAATTCATCGGCAACAACCTCAAAAACCTCGTCGAGAATCCCTCCCATGAAGGTCCAGATTCCACCCCTGGTCGCTACTGTTTCCGTCTCAACAAGAACAAGATCTACTACTGCAGCGAGTCGCTCGTCAAGCGAGCCACCAATATCGCTAGACCTAATCTCGTTTCACTCGGAACATGTATCGGAAAATACACTCACGGTGGAAACTTCCATCTCACAGTTCAAGCGCTGAATTTGCTAGCTGTTAATGCTAAGCATAAGGTATGGCTTAAACCTCAGTCTGAGATGTCGTTTTTGTATGGGAACCATGTGTTGGAGAGTGCGTTGGGTAGGATTACTGAGAATATTGTTGTGGGTGATGGGGTTGTTGTTTTTAATATGGCGGATGTGCCTTTGGGGTTTGGGGTTGCTGCTAAGTCTACACAGGATTGTAGGAAGTTGGATCCTAATGGGATTGTGGTGCTTCATCAGGGTGATATAGGGGAGTATTTGAGGATGGAGGATGAGCTTTGAAACGTTTTAAAGTGTGGGTTTTTATGAAATTTTAGTCATGGGTTATCTTTCTCTTTGTGTAACTGGGTCAATCACTGTAAAATTGATTCTTAGTTATCTTGGAATCTACTGAAATTTTGTTTAACTATTATTATAGTGAGTATGATTCAAGTTACTTTGTTCTTTAGGTTTGTTTGGATTAGATTATTTGTGCTTCTTTGGATTGAATTATTTGAGTTTGTCTTATGGGAGATAGCTTGTGGAAGCAATTATGATACGTCTATATATAAGGTGGTTTCAAATTATTTTCGTAAACTCTTTGGAATAACTTAAAAAAGTGAAAGCAAGCAACTTATAGCTTATATAAGAACTATTAACTTTATTTAATCTTCTGTTATAGAAATAGTTTATTCATAAACACTTGATTAAGTTGTTTATCCAAATAGTGTCTCTGTATTTTGTATCTATTGGTTTGATGATTAGGTTTCTCTACGTTGTCTTTAATAAACGAAGACTCTTAATTTCATTTTATGACTAAGAATTGGTGAAATGTTTACGGGTTGGGTTATATAATTAGCTCGCTCCATACCTTTCCATCAATAAAGACGATGAAAGTAATCATGTTCACATCCCCCTTCGGACAAATTTTGTCTTATTGACTTTTTAAATGTCTAAGCCTTTAAAAATAAGCTGATGCGGATCCTTAAGAAAAGAAAAATGAAAAATAAATAAAAAATCCAATACGCAATCCATGTCACTTAAGAAAAGAAAAATGAAAAAAAATCCAATAAGGAATCCATGTAAATAAGAAATTAAAAATTAAAAAAAAGTGTTATTTTTATGAGTAATATCTATTAGGATATTATTATATTAAATTTTTCCTTAATTAATAAAATTGATTAGGATGCTTATATATATATATATATATATATATTATATATATATATATATATATATATATAATATATATATATATATATATATATATAAGCATCCTAATCAATTTTATTAATTAAGGAAAGATTTAATATAATAATATCCTAATAGATATTACTCATAAAAATAATAAAATACAAAGTAATAATAAAATAATATCTCAACACTCCCGCGGGGTGGTGCATATGCATCATAAACATCCATTTTATCACATATGTATGTAATTCGAGGTCTTCGAAGAGATTTTGTAAATAGGCCAGCAAGTTAATTCTTTGAATTAACAAAGGAGGTTTTGATGGTCCCAGTGGTAATCTTCTCTCTAAGGAAGTGGCAATTGACTTCTATATGTTTCGTTCTTTCATGAAAAATTGGATTGGAGGAGAGGTGCAAAGCTGATTGATTGTCACGTACAAGTTCCATAAGGCCGACTTCACAAAAGTGAAGTTCCTGTAGTAAATGCTTTAATCACAAGAGCTCACATATGGCATGGCCATGACTGGATACTCAACTTCTGTACTTGATTGAACAACGGCCGTTTGCTTTTTACTTTTCTGTGAGATCAAATTTCCCCTAATAAAAACACAATAACTCAATGTAAACCGTTTATCACTTGCATCTCTTGCCAAATCAACATCTGAATATCCAATGATATTAGTGTTTCCTCTATCACAAAAGACAAGTCCTTTTCCAGGTGATCCTTTGGTATACTTAAGGATTCGAGTAATTTCTTCCTAACGGTTGTCACAAGGAGAATTTAAGAAATGACTTACTACACTAAACAAAAAAGATATACCAGTATATGGCTCCCCCTGATTAGGGAGAAGCTTTACATTAGGATCCATAGGAGTGTCAACTGGTTTGCAGTCTATAAGACCCGTTTCTTCCAAAATATCAAGAGCATATTTCCTTTAAGAGATAACAATACCTAACTTTGATTGAGCTACCTCAATTCCTAGAAAATAACAAAGAAGACCCAAATCCTAGGTCTAAAAATTATGAAATAAGTGTTGTTTTAAAGCCTTGATACCCTCAAAATTATCAGTTATAGTTACAATGTCGTCAACATAAACCACTAGATAAATATATTTATTGGAGCAACATTTGGTGAAAACATAGTGATCTGATTCACATTGGTTCATCCCAAATTGTTGCAACACTTTACCAAATCTTCCAAACCATGCCTGAGATGATTGTTTTAAGCCATATAAAGACTTGTGTAATTTACATACCCGATTACACCCCCCTTAGCAACAAATTCAGGAGGTTGCTCCATGTAAATCTCCTATTCCAAGTCACCATGAAAGAATGCATTATTGACATCTAATTGATAGAGTTCTGTCGTACGGTGAACTGACTTTGTGTGTTTTTGCTTTGGAAAGCAAATGTCGCGGATAGCAAGAGTCGCCACCGACTTTTCTTTCATCCCATAAGGAAAGGTGGAAAAGAACAGGAAAGACCTTAATTAGATTTTGGGTTCGGGAGGTACATTATACAAAAGGAAGGTGTTAGCACCCTTTGTATCCATGGTTATCCATGGGCTCTTAATTGCTTGATCACTTATGTTTGTCTGAAAAAAGTGTTTGTGAATTGCTTAAAAAATGTTTTGAAAAGAGAGTTTAACTTCGTAATGATTCTTGTACGAATGTATACAAAGTATTTATCTAGTTTAATTTTGAAAGCGGTTTAGAAAAATATAACTTGGCAATGATTCTAGTACGAATGTATACCAAGTGGTGATTTTCTAGTATTTACAAAGTGTGAGGTATGAAAAATGTTTTAGGTTGTGAGCCAGCAATTAAGAGTTATATCCACCCAAGGTCTTTATGGGCATTTCCTATCCTTATGAGGGTAAAACTGTCCTTGATATTGAGAAGTAAGTAGTCTTATCCCTTTGGATGTAAAGGGACATCGTAGGGTCATCGTTTGGTCATTGAAGGCAACATTTGTAAGGATACCTTAGCATTCGAAGGGACGATCATCATTTAACCGTAGGCTACAACGACGGGTCATCGAGGGACAAAATCATATATTCGCAGGCAACATCCGATGGACAATGATTTATTTTATAGGGACATGATGATTTAATCGGAGGGTCTTTGCTAAGTGTATCCCCATATTCGCGGGACATGACCATAATACCGTAATATCGTGAGGCAACCAAAGAGAGGTCCAAGATCACATATTCAAAGGCAATATTTTATAATCAATTAGTTAGTTGTAATCAATTAGGTAATTAGGTCCACGTTATAATCAATTAGGTAATTAGGGTGAATCTCCACAAGGGTATCCCACAAATAAAGTGGAATACCTAGCAAGCTACCTTCTCGGGAGTATGTGAACCCTTAAAAAATTCAGCAAACAGGTCAGAATACCAAATCAAGGTGCGGTCAAGAGTCGCACCCAGCAAAAGGCATCACAACAGAAATAGTGTTAGGTGAATAATATATGATTACAATAAAACATGTCAGATAATCGAAAATCAGAACGAAAAAAAATCAGCGACTGTCACGTTCGCTCCTGCCTCGCCTAGCGACGGCTTAGTGAATGCTCGCTACATGCTCGCTTAGCGATGTGCTAGCGAGCGACTGCGGGTTCTGGTTTTAATAACAGTACAATTCCAGAAAGCTCCAAATCTTATGGCATCCTGTCGCATCCGCGAAAAACAACCGACGGGCTTAAACAAAAACAACACAGAGAGCCACCACCGTGCGTTATTTATCCCCAAAAGAGGGAAAGGAAACGCTCAGAGTAAACCTGGAAAAGCATGGTCTCGCGACCACAGAGAAAGGGTACGGGAGTCGGTTATGCGAAGGGAAGGTATTAGCACCCCTACGCATCCGTCGTACTCGACGGGATCCACGCTCTAAAAGATAGGAAAAGGTTGCTAAAGAAACATCACACACACAAGAAACACAGGTGGGAGAACAGGGAAGAGGGCTCGATAGGACGTCGCACCTTATGCCTACGTATCTCGTCTGGAACGAGAATCAGAGCTACCGTAGTTCGGCCCACGCACGCCGAAAGAAACACACGCAAAAACAGGCAAACATGGAACCCGAACGCCAATAGCTGGACTTACATCAGCTTCCGAACCAAACAAACCCACACTGGAAACCAGATGCCACTTGATGGACTTATACCGGACTCCAAGCACACAACAAGAGGATACGGAATGCCAATTGCTGGGCTTACATCCGTCTCCTACACACACACAAGAACAAACAAGCAACAAGTTACTAAGGAGTCGGGAACTCGAGCCTAGCAACTGTCAAGCAAACACACAGACTAACAGGGAGTCAGGAACTCGAGCCTGATAGCTGTCAAGCACAACACCAATAAGACGCTGAGACGTCAGAAGAAACTGAACACACAGACTAACAGGGAGTCGGGAACTCGAGCCTGCCAGCTGGCAAGCACAACACACTCAAAAAAAGAAAAGGGTGCCCGGAGAGGTCTCGCACGACCTCCTGCCTACGTACCTCATCTGGTATGAGGATCAGGGCAACGTAGTTCCCCTTAACAGGAAAGAAATTCTAACCAGATACAAAGGGAGACACACTACTAGGGAGCTGGACTCGAGCCTAGATGTTATCATGCATCATTGCCCTATGTTATGGTTTCTATCCTAACTTGCACAGGCAGGAAGCTAATCCTAAACAGGCAAAGCAAAGCATGCAAGCATAATCAGAACAAAGCAAACATTCGCAATTAGCACACACTATATCCAGACAAGGTGGGCTCAATCAAGGGTTAAGTTGCAAAAGCAACACAACTGTGTCAGGTGATGTTAGCTCTTAACCCTGACATTGAGAGTCAGGGTGAAGCCAGATGAAAGGTGAGTGAAGATTAGACTTCACAGCTCTTATCCCTGGCCAGGGAGAGCTTCAGACAAAGAAGTGTGGGTCCAGAAAGTGGGAACCCTTCTACACTTATGACACTGACTCAACTGTACAACTGTACATGGATCTTGGGTTAATATCCCAATGCATCAACACAGTGGTGTGAGCAGAGGGACGACTCAACAGAATAGCGGGAGATAGATTGCATATCTCTTTTATCCGCCAATTGCCTTAATCAAGGACTTTTCCTGCTTGGGGACAAAAATAAACAAGCACAAACATTGCCTCTTAAGGAGGACTTCAGACAGGTGCCTGGCCAAGTAACAGGCCAAGTCTTCCAGACTACATGGAGTTAGAGTGTTCTACCTCTATTGGTTAAACAACCAAGCCACAGCAAGCAAGTTCTCAAGGAACTATTAGCAACTAATGTACCTGAAATCAATCAAATACAATCAATATACCAATCACAAAGTCAAAACAAACAGCATAAGAACCAACAAACAATGTACAATCAATCATCTGTGCAAAGCACAATCAACTCAAGTGAGCCAAGCATCCTACAAAACAAACAAGTTAGTTTACAACAATTAACCAAACTCAATCAACTTGCATTATTCTCCTTAAAGCATTTGCTTCTTAACCTGATAAGCAAACTCAAACATGAGAAACAAGACCACTAGGACAAGCCTAGGGTCAAAAGGAGATGAAAAATCCAAAACAGCAAGTGAAAATTATCCAAAATCACAATCAAACAATCAAGAAACCAACCCAAGTGATTCCACATTCATATCATTCATCATTATCATTTCATGAAAGAAAAGGCATCAAACATGCAATTTGCAACCTCAAAGGACCAAACAGAATGATCACCATCAAATCATTATCAAAACATTTCAATAAATTCCACAAAAATTCAAGTCTAAACAGCATCTATAACATGTCAAGCATACCAAATTTCAGCTCATTTGGATCAACGGAAGTAGGTAAATGAAATTCAGAAAGTCAACATAAATTCAAGCAAGCCAACACAAGGCATCAAAACAAGCATCCACTTCCATCAATCATAAAACAGTGACAAAACATGATAAATGAATGAGACCAAAGCCAAAATTCTCTTCAAGATGTCTAAAATACACATGTTAAATTTCACATTCATCCAATTAATAACCAGAATTTCACAAATCAAATGGAAACATGTCTCACAAAAAGTCAACAAATGACCAAACAGGGTAGAAAATTCCAATCAAATAGAAAATGCCATCAAAAATTCCAGAAAAATTTACATGCAAAGTTAACATTCACAAGTATTCTCATGAAAAATTCCAGATCAATTCAAGGTAAAAAAGCATGGAAAATAAAATCATGAAGTTGCACAAAGCATGGCATGGCACAAAGTGTAACACATACAAAGATCATGTCATAACTCTCAATCCAGGAACTCAAAAATTACAAACCACATATCAAAATGCTACTTAAGATGTCCAGAATATGCACAAAACATTTCATGAATTTCTAATGAAGCATCATCATTTTATGAATGAAAGAGTAGGCATGGTGCACAAAAAGACACATCCAAACAAACCCTAGCCAATTATTTTTTCTACACGAGCACAAAATTATTAAAAATCACCAAAAAATACAGCATATGATGATGAACATGGTGGAGAAAATCTCACATTATTTGGACAAAAATTGAATGAGTTATGAATTTTCTAATGTCATGAAAAAATAAAAAACATGAAATGGAAGCATGAGAATCTTGTAAGCACATGAAAAATAAATGGAAAAGCCAAATGAGAAAGCGCTCTAGTGGAGAATCGAAGCGAGGTCCGAATTTGAAAAAGTGGCGCCCAAACACATTCCAGTATGAACAGTAATGCGGAATTTGGATCAAAAGCCATTTCTGGAAATTTTTTCAAGTGTTCTTCATGTTCTTCATGACATTCATACATTCATATGCTCAAGAACAAATCTCCACCAAATTGGACAAACTTTATATCAACGGAAAGGTCTTTCAATGTACATCATGAATATCAAATTAATTTTTCCTAATTCTTCCTAAATTAAGAGAATCGAAGCCAAACATAATCATGCATGAAACTTCAAATCAACATAACTCTCTCATTTCTCAACCAAATTTAGTGAAACAAATTGCAGAATTCTCTACTAAGAAAGATCTATCCAAATCATCAATCAATTTCATGAATTATTGAATTCGAAAACTGACCTTGATTTGAGCACAGTGATGAATTCGTGCGTTTCAGGCCTTGTAGGTGCAAAACAGAATCTCTATGATGATGTAGAAGATGAATGAATGCAAGGCCTTGGCTCAATAGTGTTTGATTTGCTCAGAAATTCAATTTGCCATTGTTGAAGCTTGATGCAACAGTCCACGAATTGGCTTGGAAATGATGAAATCTTGATCCAATTAGCTTCCAAAATACATGTTGATGATGAATCAATGAAGATCCTGGCAAGGTTTGTGAAGAAATTGCAAAAAAGTGAAGATGAAAAGTTGAGAGAATTTTGGTGATTTTCAGATCTAGATCTGAATTCTGTTATGGTTATCAAAAAACAGTTATGATTAGCCTTTTATATGTTATGTTAATGATGATTCTAATCCTAATTAGTGCTAATGAAATGGATTAGTGAAAAGGCACTTTTATGCTAAATGGACAATTGGTAATTTCACCTCACTTATGCCATGCCAATGTAACAGTGGAATTTCTTTGTTGCAGCAAGTTTCAAATGCTATATGTGAGCTAATGCAAGTGGAATGGAGTGAAAATAATGAATATTTCTCAAAAACACCTTTTTCCCTCCACTTTTTAAAATTGGTTCACTTGAAAAATGGCCTTTTGATGTGATGATTTTTGATGAAATGTAATGATTCATCATGATAGTACATGTCAAATGTGACTTGCTCAAAAAAGAATCACCCAATTTGGCCAAATGGTTCAAGAGTTATGACACTTTGAAATCCAACTTTTCTTGAAAATGATCTGATCATAACTTGCCAACCACACATGAGAAATGCATGTTTTTGGACTTTTTGGAAAGGTGAGAGCAAGATATACAACTTTCATGTTGGACAAAATTTCATTTGAAGCATTTTTGAACATGTAATTTTGAGGAGAAAAACTTTCCATTTTTGGCAGTTTTCAATTACAGGTCACTTTCTATTTTTGGAAAGTTTTCATCTGACTTTATTTTCTTCATTCTTGATGTTTGAAATGTCAAATGAAACTTGTTTGGACATGAATGAAGTGTCTCTAACCCTCTCCCACCTCCAAATCCATCAATTCAGGCACAGTTGACCACAGTTGACTTTTCTGACTGATAGTTGAATTTCAGCTTGACTGATGAACTTGAGCTTCAAACTCCTGATGAAATGGCTCAATGATGAAACCCTAGCTTCCGTAAGCTCAATATAATCATGAAATGATCCCCATATCCATTGAAAACCTCATCTCCTTGCTAAGCCCTGATTGGCCCCATGCAGATGATTAGGGTTGACCAGTGGTCAAAACCCTAATCTCAAGGTATCTGATCAAGCATAGTGAGTCCTTGAATGATGACAAGACCATGATGATGATGATGTATCATTTCAACCAAGATGAAGCTCAACCCCCTTGAGAATCAAAAACCCTAATTTGAATCACACACCCTCAGATGATTAATGATCCAGTCAATGAAACCCTCAGCTTGCATCTTAACCTCTTTATCTTCTGATTAAGACCTAGGAGGATGACTTGATCAATATATCCACATGATATGCAAATATGTAATGCCTAATGATCTACAAAATGATATGCAATATGTTAAGCTAGTCCCAAGAGAGGAGGACAAATTTTGAGGTGTTACACATCCATTATAGAAATTACATGGTTAAACGTTCAAGACATCCATACATACTTAAATTCACATGCAAGACTTAAGATATTTTTATAAATTCAATCATAATGCCACATGCAAATTAAGAACATAAAGCGGTAATGGTAATGCAAACCTGTTTGCAATTGAATTGCAACCTTAAATTGGCAAGTCACTCTTAGGGTTGGCGCCGAATTGAGTTGGGCGGAGATAACCTTGGTGCAGATGAGTTTCCTTCAGGGTTTCCTTTAGGGTTGCTCTGAATTCTCTGGGTTAGCCTCCAGGGTTTGCTGTGCCTTCTCTCTATCTCCCGTTTTCGTTTTTTTTCTTCTGAATGAGGTCCTTGGTATTTATAATAGTTTTTGTGACCTAATGGGCTCAGAATGAAGCCCAAAAATTATGGTATTCGCAAGCTTCGCTAGGCGAGTGGCGTAGCGAAGGGTTCGCTAGGCGAAGGAGTTGCTCGCCTAGCGAGCATGCCATTCTGGGCCATTTTCTGGATTCGGCCATCTGTGAGCTGGGTCTTTGTTCCTTTAAGGTCAATGCCTTGGAAAATAAGTTGGAGTGCCTTAAAAAATGCCTTGTAACATTAACGGGCAAATTTTGGGGTATGAAAGCTGCCCCTGTTCAATATTCTTGAACCGAGAGAGTTAGAATGGTGTGTACGCCATTCGTGGTCTGGAGGTGGAAGATTATTGAACACTTAGAATGCCCCAAAATTTTCACTTGTTAATCAACAGTTAGTCTTGATGAAGATGGGCTTAAAGATGCCATCCAGGAAGTTTGATGATGATAGCTTCAGAGTGCGTCGTACATTAGACGATATCTGAAGACATGGGTGTCATACCGGGTCATACGCTAGACCGTATAGTGAGTCATCCATTAGGCTGTCGACTTCACTGGGGAGTCAGAGTGTGTTATACACTGCTGGGGCTAAGGGATCAGAATGGATCATACGCTAGACCGTATCTGAATAGCAGAGTGAGTTGTCCCTTAGGCGGTGACTTCACTGAGGATGAAAGATCGGAATGGATCGTACGCTAGATCGTATCCGAGTTGCAGAATGAGTTGTCCATCAGGCTGTATCTGAGGATGAAAGGATAGTCGTACGCTAGACCATGTTTCAGAATGTACCGTACGCTGGGTAGTATCGGAGGAATAAAGATCAGAATGGACCATACACTAGATCGTATCCGAGGGGTGAACATCCAAATGGGTCGTATGCTAGACCGTATTGGAGCAGTTGGAGGAACCATACGTTAGGCTGAATCAGAATGAACCGTACGTTAGGCTATATCTGACAATATTTGTACATGTTGGATTTGCAATAAATGTCTGGGATGGGCTTAAAGATGCCACCATTAGGAGAATATCAGAGTGCTTGTCCGAACGGATGTTCATGTGGATTATATCTGAAATATGTAAATGTAATCGATAAAGATGTCCGTCTGAACGGATTTTTATTTTGACTGTATCCGGAGGATAATTAACCTGAAAAATAAAGTTAGCTTCATGTCATGTCATGATGCATGAGATATTTTATAAATGTGAACAATGTATGCATGCGTATGCTGTGAAATGATGTAATGAATGAATTATGCGTCTGAAAAGTTTTTCCTGGCGACTCCCTGGGGAAAATAAATCCCCATCTTCTGGTTGGAGATACTTGTATTGATGACCCTTTCTTAGCTGGGGATACTTGATTTTTGTCTGATGGTGGAAACACTCAACAGGGTCTGGCTGGGGATGGAAGAGATGACCAGCCTGTCTGGTGATGCCAACCACTTCTGGGAAATAGCTGGTTTTTGTTGGGGAATAGAATTAGCAACCGGATTCATTGGAAAGCATGGTTAGACCTTTCCTCGATCCTGAAGTCTTGTAGTAATCGCTATTTTTATTTTATGCATGCATTTTTGATAAACATCGATCATATTCAAATGCATATATTAATTCAAACTAAATCAATGGACGTTTACGCAAACAAAACAGAGGAAGTAAAACAACAACATTTTTTTTCGAAATAAAATTGTATTGATTTTGAAAGAGGGCCTATAAACAGGCAATTTGCGTACAAGGAGACAGAAATCCTAGTAAGAGGAAATTGTCAAGAAAACAAAGAGAAAGCTATGCAGAAAAAGTCCTATTGATTTTAATTCCACTACTGTCATTATGTCTTCAAGCCTCTCATCTCCTGCTGTCGGATAAAAGTGATTGGCTTGTTCGGTCCTTTTGACTTGGGTGAAGCTGACCGGGAACGGGACATAGTCATATGCTTTAATCCCTAATTTTTGCCTGGACCGCCTTTTCAGGTTTTCAGTCCACCAGGATACCCTTTTTTGCCCAAACCGCCTTTTCAGGTTTTCGACTTGCCGGGTGTATATTTTTATATGTTTATCCCTAATTTTTGCCCGAACCCTTTTGGTTCGCCGGGATGCCCTTATTTTTGCCTAGATACGTCGACCTAGCGGGTCTCTTTTATGCGTAGTATTTTTTAACTATGTCCGCGTTCACAGGATGCGGGAAATCTTCGCCATCCATTGTAGCAAGCATCATGGCTCCACCAGAGAATACCTTCTTAACTACAAATGGCCCTTCGTATGTGGGAGTCCATTTGCCCCTGGGATCACTTTGTGGTAGAATGATACGCTTGATCATCAAGTCGCCGATTTGATACACCTGTCTCTTGACCCTTTTGTTAAATGCTTGGGTCATGCGCTTCTGATATATCTGCCTATGACAAACAGCCGCAAGTCTCTTTTCATCAATCAAATTTATCTGATCGAGTCGAGTCTGAATCCATTCATCCTCATCTAAGCTTGCCTCCCTCATGATTCTTAGAGAGGGAATCTGAACTTCCACTGGTAAAACGGCTTCCATTCCGTAGACTAAAGAGAAAGGAGTTGCCCCTGTCGAAGTGCATACTGAAGTGTGATAACCATGAAGAGCAAATGGTAACATCTCATGCCAGTCTTTGTATGTTACTGTCATCTTTTGTATAATCTTCTTAATATTCTTATTAGCAACTTCTACGGCGCCATTCATCTTTGGCCGGTACGGAGAAGAGTTATGGTGTTTTATCTTGAACTGCGTGCAGAGTTCAGTAATCATCTTGTTGTTCAAATTAGTGCCATTGTCAGTGATAACTCTTTCAGGGATGCCGTATCGACAAATGAGATTATTCTTGATGAATCGTGCCACCACATTCTTGGTGACAGAAGCAAATGAGGCTGCCTCTACCCACTTTGTAAAGTAATCAATAGCAACAAGAATGAAATGATATCCATTAGAAGCAGTAGGTTTAATCTCTCCAATCATATCAATGCCCCACATTGCAAAGGGCCAAGGTGCTGTCAATACGTTCAATGGAGCAGGAGGCACATGTACTTTACCCGCATAGATCTGGCACTTGTGACAAGTTCTGGAGTGATGGTGGCAATCAGCTTCCATGGTAGACCAATAATACCCTGATCTCAGAATCTTCTTGGCCGTCGTATGTCCACTAGAATGAGTCCCAAAAATACCGTCATGCATGTCTTCCATAATCTTTTCTGCTTCCTTTTTATCCACACAGCGAAGCAAAGTCAAATCATGATTACGTTTGTATAATACTCCATTACTCAAAAAGAATTTAGCGGAGAACTTCCTCAGGAATTTTCTGTCATTGATGGATGCCCCTTCAGGATATTCCTGAGCTTCTAAATATCTTTTTACTTCGTGGAACCAAGGTTCTCTTCTACTTCATCAGCGTTAAGTTCATAACAATATGCTGGTTCTTCTAGTCGCTCAATGGTGATCATGAGAGCTTCATTGTCCCATCTGACTCTGAACATAGATGACATGGTGGCCAAGGCGTCTGCCAACTGATTCTCCTCTCGTGGAATATGTTCGAATGTAATCTCTTCAAAATATGGGATTAATGTCAACACCCGCTCTCGATAAGGGATGAGATTCGGATGTTTAATGTCCCATGCTCCTTTGATCTGACTGATTACCAAGGCTGAGTCTCCATACACACTCAAAAACTTGATTCTCAGGTCTATAGCAGCTCTGAGTCCCAAAATACATGCTTCGTATTCGGCCATATTGTTGGTACAATCAAAACATAGTCTAGCAGTGAAAGGCGTATGGCAACCCTTGGGAGAAATAATTACAACACCAACACCATTCCCCAACGCATTAGAAGATCCATCGAAAACCATAGTCCACCGGGATCCCAGTTCGGGTCCTTCATCTGGCCCATGTTCTTCGTAATCAGAAACAAGCATGACATCCTCATCTGGGAACTCAAAATTCATAGATTGGTAATCATCCACTGCTTGATGAGCCAAATGAACAGCTAGCACGCTTCCTTTGATTGCTTTTTGGGTAGTATACTGGATATCATACTCTGTTAAAATCATCTGCCATCTTGCTATTCTTCCGGAGAGGGCAGGTTTCTCAAATATGTATTTGATGGGATCCATCTTAGAAATCAACAAAGTGGTATGATTCAACATATACTGTCTTAGTCGGCGAGCAGCCCAGGCCAAAGCACAGCAAGTTCTCTCGAGCAGTGAGTATCTTGTTTCACAGTCGGTAAACTTTTTGCTAAGGTAGTATATGGCATGCTCTTTTCGACCAGACTCGTCATGTTGCCCCAACACACACCCCTTTGAATTTTCTAACACGGTCAAATACATGATTAGAGGTCTTCCTTCAACTGGCGGTATCAGGATCGGAGGTTCCTGGAGATACTTCTTGATTTTGTCGAAAGCTTCTTGACATTCGTCATTCCATATCATCTCTTGATTTTTCCTCAGTAGTTTGAAGATGGGTTTGCAGGTAGCAGTTAAATGGGAGATAAATCGGGCAATGTAATTCAAGCGTCCCAAGAAGCCTCTGACTTCTTTATCCGTACGGGGAACAAGCATTTCTTGAATAGCTCTCACCTTAGCCGGGTCAACCTCAATTCCTTTACCACTGACAATAAATCCCAAGAGTTTACCGGATCTTACTCCAAAGGTGCATTTGTTCGGGTTCAATCTCAGCTTGTATTTCTTCAACCTCTCAAACAATTTGTACAAATGGTCGAGATGTTCTTCTTCAGTATGAGATCTGGCTATCATGTCATCCACATATACTTCTATTTCATGATGAATCATATCATGGAACAAAACCACCATAGCACGCTGGTACGTTACCCCGGCGTTCTTTAAACCGAATGGCATTACTTTGTAACAGAAAGTGCCCCATTGCGTCACAAACGTAGTTTTCTCCATGTCTTCAGGTGCCATCTTAATCTGGTTATAACCCGAGAATCCATCCATGAAGGAGAATACTTTGTGTTGAGCGGTGTTATCTACCAGAACATCGATGTGCGGGAGTGGAAAGTCATCTTTGGGACTCGCTTTATTCAGACCTCTGTAATCGACGCACATTCGCACCTTACCATCCTTCTTCGGTACCGGTACCACATTAGCAACCCATCGAGGATAAGAAGTAACGGCTAGGAAACCGACGTTAAATTGTTTCCTAACTTCGGCTTTGATTTTCTCGGACATTTCAGGACGCATGCGACGAACCTTTTGCTTAACAGGACGACAATCTTCCTTCATTGGCAAACGATGCACTACTATATCAGTATCCAGTCCCGACATGTCTTCATAAGACCAAGCAAAAATCTCTATATAGTCATGTAACATCTGAATCAATCTTCCCTTGACACTGTTTTCCAAGCCTGCTCCTATTTTGACTTCTTTCTTGTCTACTTCGGTACCCAGATTTACGGTTTCAATTGATTCCTCATGCGGCTGTATAGTCCTTTCTTCTTGCAGTAACAGTCTGGAAAGTTCTCCAGGTACTTCACAATCCTCCTCACTTCCATCCTCGGCTTGGTAGATCGGATTTTCAAAGTCATAATGAACAATAGTAGAACTATTATCAACAGGATCCAGAGTGGGTATGGATCTGCAATTTGTTACGTGAGTGTGTGTAAGAAAACATAGCTTGTTTGGAAGATGACAGGAAAGATAAAGAGCGCAATATTTGAATGCAAAAAGTCCATTGATTTATTGAATGTGAATATGCTTATGAAAATGACAAAACCCTTAACAAATTAGCTATTGTGCCCCGGGCATAGACACAATGCTTTAAGAAGTTCAATTGTAAAAATTAAAAAAAATTGCAACACTAAAATAGACAAAAACAATTACTCCTGACTAAAGGAACTCGGGACCGTGTCTTCAGCCTTCCAATTATTGAGTCCGTCACCAATTGTTGGGAAAATCCATCTATCCAGGTCGCAATCGCTGTCAGCATCTTCTACAGCATTAATCTGATCCTCGACTACCCTCTCAGAGCTAAATCCCGGGCCGAATCTATCAAACTTGTATGGTACATCGATCAGTTGACCCCAGCCAGTACGACCACCATCTTCAACCACGGCTTGAGCGTCTTTCAGAGAAATCATAGCAGGAGGAGCACGAATAACCTTGGGCACACAGGAAGTTGGCTTAAGGACATGATTAGTCGGAGGAACTACTTCAAATGACTGAGACGGAGTCTCAAAGAATTCACCATCCATCTCGACGTATCTGAAGGCCTGCACACTACTGACAATATACTTTTCTTCTCCATACACAGTGACAATCTTACCCTCTATTGGATACTTCAGCTTTTGATGGAGAGATGAAGCTACAGCACTTTCCCCATGAATCCAAGGGCGTCCCAGCAAGCAGGAATAGGCAGGACGGATGTTCATCACGTGGAAGGTAGTGCTGAAGACTTGAGGTCCTATCTTGATAGGGAGAACTACTTCACCATAGACAACACTTTTCGCACCGTCGTACGCGCGCACCACAGTATCGCTAGGTTTCAATTCGATGCTCTTACAATCAAGTTTATCGAGCACAACTTTCGGTAGCACGTTTAAAGAAGAGCCATTATCGATCAACACATGAGACAAGGTGATCCCCTTACACTCAATGGAGATATGCAGAGCTTTATTGTGATTCTTTCCTGCTGGTGTCAGGTCAGCATCGGAAAAGCCTAGGCCATTGTCAACTGCCAAGTGAGCGACATAATTTTCGAACTGATCGACAGATGTTTCCTGAGGTACATGAGCAGTCTTCAAGAATTTTATCAATGCATTGGCATGAGATTCAGAAGATAACAACAAGGATAACATCGAGATCTTAGACGGAGTATGCCCTAACTGTTCTACCACATCAAAATCACTCTTGCGGATGATTTTCAGCACTTCTTCAATTTCTTGTTTGGCAACATCTTCAGTAGTAACTTCGACCGGTGTCTCTGACTGAGAAGGGTTGACTGGTTCCTTTCCTCGAGTTTTGGGGATGGGAGGTGAGATTTCTGGAGAAAAGATCCTTCCGCTTCGAGTAACTTTACTAGTCCCAACAATGTCGACGTCATTAGGATTAGTGGAATTATCAACTTGCTTTACGCCATGGATGTAAACATCACCTCCATAATTCCACGGAATGGCTTTGCTTGAGGAATACGGTACTGGGCCAGGTGCAGTAATAATTAGGGGAGCTACCTTGGGCTCAGCAGTAATCTTCACAGGCACTCTAGTAGCGGTAATCTTCACTGGAATTTTGGACCTAGCAATCACAGATATTTCTTCAACAAGGTTTTCCCCCTTAGGAATCTTTTCAAAGAGAATCGTACGATCATCCATCAGCCGTTGAATACCATTTCTCAACTTCAAGCAATCATTGGGTTGGAGTATACAGAGATCGCAATTTTCAGCACAACCTGGAAATAAACCAGCTTGCAATAAGTTCTTCTTGATGGTCAGGAGAGGAGATGTTAAATCAGCTACATTAGAAATGTGAGAATTGCCATCCATAGCATTAACGGTCTTGTCATGATTAGGCATAGGTGCAGTGATGACATTAGGAGTCTCTGGAGGATCAAATTCAATTTCTCCAGCGTCGATCATATCCTGAATCTTATTCTTCAACGACCAACAATCGTTTGTATCATGCCCGGGGCTATCGGAGTGATATGCACACCTGGCATTGGGATTATAACGAGGAGAAGTAGTGTTGGGATTCGTAGGAGGATCTCTGAGGGTAATCAACTTTGCTTTTAGCATACCCTGCAGTGCCTGTGCTAAAGTCATATTGATCTTGGTAAACTGCCTTCTTGGCCTGTCTTGTCTGTGCTGGAAGTTTTGAGATGGCGGTGCTACAATCGTAACTGCTCCAATGGTATGGTCACGATTTTTCTTGTTACGACCCCTTTGACCGTACACAGCATTTGATTCGTTCCTCCCCTGGTAGGACCTTTTGGTGCTTGCAGAGGTAGTCGCTTGTATCTTTCCACTTCGAATGCCGCTTTCAATACGTTCACCTGTCAATATAAGTTCAGTGAAACCCGATGAAGAACTTCCCAGTAGATGGCTGTAGAATGGGCCCGTCAGTGTACTCATGAACATGTCTACTAATTCTCGATCAGTCATAGGGGGTTTGACTCTGCCAGCCAAATCTCTCCATTTTTGAGCATATTCTTTGAAGCCTTCTTTAGGTCCCATAATCATATTCTGCAACTGTAGCCGAGTAGGCGCTAGTTCAGAATTATACTGGTACTGCTTGTTGAAAGCTATCGCTAAATCAGTCCAGGTGCGGATGTTAGAGCTCTCGAGCTGATAATACCACTCTAACTGTGTGCCAGACAGACTCTCTTGGAAGAAATGGATCCATAGCTTCCTATCAGTGGTATACGGCTGAATCTTTCTCACATAAGCTCTCAGATGCATCTGAGGACAAGACGCACCATCGTACTTAGTGAGAATGGGGATCTTGAATTTGCGAGGAATGGCCACATCGGAAACCAGACCCAAGCTTTCGAAATCCAGACCGGGCGCCTTCTGGCCCTCCATAGCTAGCATACGTTCTTCCAGCAACTTGTACTTGCCATCTCTTGGAGAGTACTGTTCATTCTCATAATCTTCATCGTCGTCCTCATGGTTGAAGAGATCAACATTCTCCTCTTCTGAATCATTCTCTGTCTCCTCTTCTTGATCCTTCAGAATTCTAATCTTGACTCCTGCGGCCTGTCCTTTAAGCCTTCTTCCCGGGTTGATGTAACTCACAGCTTTCTTGTCTTTCTTCTTCTCGAGCAAGAGAGCCTTCAGTTCCTCCTGCCCCTTGGATAAGCTCAAGATCATCTCCTGGAATTGAGCATTCTGAGCCTGGAGATCCTTGACAGTTTGTTCGAGGGCCATTTTTCTGTTTAGAAGGAAGGCCGTGAGAATATTGATCTTTTAGGATACCTGTTATGCAATGTTATGTTATGCTATGCAATGTATGAAATGTTTTCAAGGACTTTTGGAATTTAACTTTGCGTAAACCACCAAAAAGAGGGAAACTTTTATTAATAATTTCTTTAATCAATGCTCATTACAAAAAGGAAATAATAAAAATACAATGAAAGCTCAAGTCTCCCAGGGACGGCCTCTTTTTGGGCGAAGATATGCATTGAGTCCTCGTTCCTCATTAAGCTGGCTGGTGAGCTCTAATACTTTCTTCCTTTCTGCAACGAACTGAGTCTCAAAAGTATCCCTTTCCTCTCTCAACTGGATCCAGGATCTCTTCAGTTCTTCAACATTGGTAGGCATATCTGGATAAGGAATGATCCGAGGAGTACCTCCTTCAACTCCTGGTTCAACAATCAGCGGTTCGACTGCCAGATATGGCATGACAAGTTCACGAGCTCTTGCGCGTACCCATCTGAGATAAGGTTCCATAGGAATAAAGTTTTTCTTCCCTAAAGTACTTCTTTTCACCATGCCCCAAGCTCGTACAAACCTTTGACGGAGACCTTGAGAGTCGTTGTCATAGTCAAACATAGTACCTTGAATAATTATTTCATGTGGACCATCTCTTCGAGCATAACCAAACTGGCGTAGGGCTAAAGTTGGGTTATAAGTAATACCTCCTCTTATCCCCAGGAGTGGTACGTTAGAGAATTCTCCACAACGGTCAATGATGATAACATTTTCTTTGAGATGAGGACACCAACGGATGTCTGAATGAGAGAGCGACATTATCCTTTGAGACCATTTCAGGTTTTGCTCATTCTTCAAGACTGATTGAGGAAGGTGCGAAATAAACCACCTAGACAATAAAGGTACGCAGCACATGAGAGTCCCTTGCCTCTTCATAGTACGGGTGTGAAGGGAATGCAAAATGTCTCCAAGCAAGGTAGGCACAGGGTTATGAGTGAGAAATATCTTAATAGCATTCATGTCTATGAATTGGTCTGGATTAGGGAATAATACCAAACCATAGATTAGTAATGCTAGGACATCTTCGAAAGCATGGACATCCATAACTTTTAAGAATTCTCGGGCCTTATTTATCAGAAACTTGGCAAGTAAACCCTTAACTCCACTTCTTGTTACCCAATTGGTTTCAACGTCTGACTTTGTCATGTGTAAAGCCGCGGCGATTTCTTCAGACTTCGTAATCTTTTCCAAACCACTGAAAGGTGTTCGATCAAGGATAGGTATCCCAAGCAGCCTGGAAAATTCTTCTAATGTGGGTACCAACTGATAATCTGGGAAGGTGAAGCAATGATGTTTAGGATCGAAGAACTGGAATAGAACTCTCATCATATCTTCTTTGAAACCGGTGGTAACTAAATTGAGGAGAGAACCATGTTTCTTGATGAACTGAGCCTGATCAGGAAGTTCTGACACTAAATTCTTTAGTTGAGGAGAGGTCACTACGAAATTAATCCGGATAGTCTTCCTGGAAGCCATAGCCCTGTTTAACAAAGCAAAGCTAAATCCCTAAGTCCTTGAAATGGTTAGTACAATGCCATGATGTCATGATGTCATGATGTTATGATGTTATGATGTTATGATGTTATGATGGTAAGCAGGTAGTAAGCACAAACAAGTCACACAACAATCATCCCTAAGTTTTAAGGCTTACATGAGTTCCATAGGTAAGTACCCTCCCCACTGAAGTTTGGTTGGTTCAACCTGTCCTAGAATAGTAACCGGGTTCTAGAAGGATCTCAAATCATTGACCTTTCTTTAAGTCCACCTCAGTGCAACACCAAGTGGTTGACCGAAGCTTCCCTAAAGTCCAATCTCAAAGAGTGTAGTATCGAGTCTTAACCAACCCCAGTCGGAACCGAAGTCAGTTATCTCACTACTTTCTAATGGCTAGGATGAGTCAATTAGGGTTCTAAAGGTCTGGTTAATGCTTTGATGACACCACGCGGAAGCCAAATTTTTCCTCAAGTAAACATGAGGAACATCAGGACATCCAAAGTGTCACATTAACCGTATCCATCATTTTGACCATTCCAGTATACGCCGGATAATCGCGATGATCTCTTGCTACTTACCTAAGGTACACTAGATCCAGGTGTAGGATCTTATACTCAAGCATAACATACCCAAGCAATCCCTTAAAAGTAAATCAGACAATTTAAATAAATGATCTTGTTTTTAAGGTAACCTCTCTTTAATTATCCTCCCCAGCAGAGTCGCCAGTTCTGTCGTACGGTGAACTGACTTTGTGTGTTTTTGCTTTGGAAAGCAAATGTCGCGGATAGCAAGAGTCGCCACCGACTTTTCTTTCATCCATAAGGAAAGGTGGAAAAGAACAGGAAAGACCTTAATTAGATTTTGGGTTCGGGAGGTACATTATACAAAAGGAAGGTGTTAGCACCCTTTGTATCCATGGTTATCCATGGGCTCTTAATTGCTTGATCACTTATGTTTGTCTGAAAAAAGTGTTTGTGAATTGCTTAAAAAATGTTTTGAAAAGAGAGTTTAACTTCGTAATGATTCTTGTACGAATGTATACAAAGTATTTATCTAGTTTAATTTTGAAAGCGGTTTAGAAAAATATAACTTGGCAATGATTCTAGTACGAATGTATACCAAGTGGTGATTTTCTAGTATTTGCAAAGTGTGAGGTATGAAAAATGTTTTAGGTTGTGAGCCAGCAATTAAGAGTTATATCCACCCAAGGTCTTTATGGGCATTTCCTATCCTTATGAGGGTAAAACTGTCCTTGCTATTGAGAAGTAAGTAGTCTTATCCCTTTGGATGTAAAGGGACATCGTAGGGTCATCGTTTGGTCATTGAAGGCAACATTTGTAAGGATACCTTAGCATTCGAAGGGACGATCATCATTTAACCGTAGGCTACAACGACGGGTCATCGAGGGACAAAATCATATATTCGCAGGCAACATCCGAGGGACAATGATTTATTTTATAGGGACATGATGATTTAATCGGAGGGTCTTTGCTAAATGTATCCCCACATTCGCGGGACATGACCATAATACCGTAATATCGTGAGGCAACCAAAGAGAGGTCCAAGATCACATATTCAAAGGCAATATTTTATAATCAATTAGTTAGTTGTAATCAATTAGGTAATTAGGTCCACGTTATAATCAATTAGGTAATTAGGGTGAATCTCCACAAGGGTATCCCACAAATAAAGTGGAATACCTAGCAAGCTACCTTCTCGGGAGTATGTGAACCCTTACAAAATTCAGCAAACAGGTCAGAATACCAAATCAAGGTGCGGTCAAGAGTCGCACCCAGCAAAAGGCATCACAACAGAAATAGTGTTAGGTGAATAATATATGATTACAATAAAACATGTCAGATAAGCGAAAATCAGAACGAAAAAAAATCAGCGACTGTCACGTTCGCTCCTGCCTCGCCTAGCGACGGCTTAGCGAATGCTCGTTACATGCTCGCTTAGCGATGTGCTAGCGAGCGGCTGCGGGTTCTGGTTTTAATAACAGTACAATTCCAGAAAGCTCCAAATCCTATGGCATCCATTATAGAAATTACATGGTTAAACATTCAAGACATCCATACATACTTAAATTCACATGCAAGACTTAAGATATTTTTATAAATTCAATCATAATGCCACATGCAAATTAAGAACATAAAGCGGTAATGGTAATGCAAACCTGTTTGCAATTGAATTGCAACCTTGAATTGGCAAGTCACTCTTAGGGTTGGCGCCGAATTAAGTTGGGCGGAGATAACCTTGGTGCAGATGAGTTTCCTTCAGGGTTTCCTTTAGGGTTGCTCTGAATTCTCTGGGTTAGCCTCCAGGGTTTGCTGTGCCTTCTCTCTATCTCCCGTTTTTGTTTTTTTTCTTCTGAATGTGGTCCTTGGTATTTATAATAGTTTTTGTGACCTAATGGGCTCAGAATGAAGCCCAAAAATTCTGGTATTCGCAAGCTTCGCTAGGCGAGTGGCGTAGCGAAGGGCTCGCTAGGCGAAGGAGTTGCTCGCCTAGCGAGCATGCCAGTCTGGGCCATTTTTTGGATTCGGCCATCTGTGAGCTGGGTCTTTGTTCCTTTAAGGTCAATGCCTTGGAAAATAAGTTGGAGTGCCTTAAAAAATGCCTTGTAACATTAACGGGCAAATTTTGGGGTATGACAAGGTCATTGTTTCATGACACCTGAGTTGGGAAATTATGGTACGTCCTCAAAGAATGTAACATCTGCAGATATGTAGGAACGATGTGTAGAAGGAGAGTAACTCTGATATCCCTTTTGGACACGGGAGTAGCCCAGAAAAATACATTTGATGGCACGAGTAAACATTTTTATCATGATCTGGGGATAAATCATGAACAAAATAAGTACATCCAAAGACACGAGGGGAAATAACATATAAGGGATCTGTATGATACATCATAGAATGAGGAACTTGATCATTCAACACAGAGGATGACATTCGATTAATTAAATACTCGGTAGTAAGAACAATATCACCTCAAAATTTTAGTGGTAAATTGACATTTAACAAAAGGGTACGAACATTGTTAATAATGTGTATATGTTTCCTTTCAACAACACCATTTTTTTAGGCGTATGGGGATAAATCGATTGATGTACAATATCTTTGGAGTGCATGAAAGAGTTGAAACGATCAGAAAAATATTCTTTTGCATTATCACTGCATAAAATGCAAATTATTTTCCTAACTGTGTCGAGATTTCAGAACAGAAATTCGTATAAATATTACACAATTGGGGAATGAAAAATATCACGTGAAATGAAGAATATGAAAGGTTAATAAAATTGAAATTTTTGAGGATAAAATTGTAATTGTGTTATTAATTGAGTTAATTCCATTAGATACACTCCAATTTGGGGAATGTAAAATGGGTTAAAAAAGTGATATTGAATGAAATTGCTTCCATCACACTTCATTCAATTCCGTTTATTTTTTTGCAAAATCAACTATGAAATATAACTCCACTCCACTCTATTCCATCCCTTTCCATTAAATCAATTAGACCCTTAGACTCTTTAATACGGATTGCCATTATTTTATCTCATTCATAATTTTTACTCTATCATATATTTTTAATTTTTTATATATATAATTATTTTTGAAAATTCAAAATAATATTAATTATAATTTTGTCAAAATTATTCATAATTATTTAATATCTAGAGAAAACATGTGATATAAAATAAAATACTAAGAAATCAATATCATTGGGCTTGAAAAACTTGAGCCCAAACTAAGTGTTAAACCTAGTCCAAATTTTCAAGATGTTTTCATTCTACCGAATTCTATTTTGTTTTCGTTTCAACAAACCCCTAAATCCCAATTCCTTAAACCCTAAATTGCAAAAATGAGACCTTTGGACGAGACCGAAACCAGAATCGTCTTCGAAAAGCTCTTCAAATTCATCGGCAACAACCTCAAAAACCTCGTCGAGAATCCCTCCCATGAAGGTCCAGATTCCACCCCTGGTCGCTACTGTTTCCGTCTCAACAAGAACAAGATCTACTACTGCAGCGAGTCGCTCGTCAAGCGAGCCACCAATATCGCTAGACCTAATCTCGTTTCACTCGGAACATGTATCGGGAAATGCACTCACGGCGGAAACTTCCATCTCACAGTTCAAGCGCTGAATTTGCTAGCTGCTAATGCTAAGCATAAGGTATGGCTTAAACCTCAGTCTGAGATGTCGTTTTTGTATGGGAACCATGTGTTGGAGAGTGCGTTGGGTAGGATTACTGAGAATATTGTTGCGGGTGATGAGGTTGTTGTTGTTAATATGGCGGATGTGCCTTTGGGGTTTGGGGTTGCTGCTAAGTCTACACAGGATTGTAGGAAGTTGGATCCTAATGGGATTGTGGTGCTTCATCAGGGTGATATAAGGGAGTATTTGAGGATGAAGGATGAGCTTTGAAACATTTTAAAGTGTGGGTTTTTATGAAATTTTAGTCATGGGTTATCTTTCTCTTTGTGTAACTGGGTCAATCACTATAAAATTGATTCTTAGTTATCTTGGAATCTACTGAAATTTTGTTTAACTATTATTATAGTGAGTATGATTCAAGTTACTTTGTTCTTTAGGTTTGTTTGGATTGGATTATTTGTGCTTGTTTGGATTGAATTATTTGAGTTTGTCTTATGGGAGATAGCTTGTGGAAGCAATTATGATACGTCTATATATAAGATGGTTTCAAATTATTTTCGTAAACTCTTTGGAATAACTTAAAAAAGTGAAAGCAAGCAACTTATAGCTTATATAAGAACTATTGACTTTATTTAATATTCTGTTATAGAAATAGCTTATTCATAAACACTTGATTAAGTTGTTTATCCAAATAGTGTCTCTGTATTTTGTATCTATTGGTTTGATGATTAAGTTTCTCTACGTTGTCTTTAATAAACCAAGACTCTTAATTTCATTTTATGACTAAGAATTGGTGAAATGTTTACGGGTTGGGTTATATAATTAGCTCGCTCCATACCTTTCCATCAATAAAGACGATAAGTAATCATGTTCACATCCCCCTTGGGACAATTTTTGTCTTATTGGCTTTTTAAATGTCTAAGCCTTTAAAATTAAGCTGGATCCTTAAGAAAAGAAAAATGAAAAATAAATAAAAAATCCAATAAGCAATCCATGTCACTTAAGAAAAGTAAAATGAAAAAATATCCAAAAAGGAATCCATGTAAATAAAAAAATTAAAAATTAAAAAAAAGTATGATTTTTATGAGTAATATCTATTAGGATATTATTATATTAAATCTTTCCTTAATTAATAAAATTGATTAGGATGCTTATATATTATATATATATATATATATATATATATATATAATATATATATATATATATATAATATATATATATATATATATATATATATATATATATAAGCATCCTAATCAATTTTATTAATTAAGGAAAGATTTAATATAATAATATCCTAATAGATATTACTCATAAAAATAATAAAATACAAAATAATAATAAAATAATATCTCAACACTCCCGCGGGGTGGTGCATATGCATCATAAACACCCATTTTATCACATATGTATGTAATTCAAGGTCTTCGAAGAGATTTTGTAAATAGGCCAGCAAGTTAATTCTTTGAATTAACAAAGGAGGTTTTGATGGTCCCAGTAGTAATCTTCACTCTAAGGAAGTGGCAATTGACTTCTATATGTTTTGTTCTTTCATGAAAAACTGGATTGGAGGAGAGGTGCAAAGCTGATTGATTGTCACATACAAGTTCCATAAGGCCGACTTCACAAAAGTGAAGTTCCTGTAGTACATGCTTTAATCACAAGAGCTCACATATGGCATGGCCATGACTGGATACTCAACTTCTGTACTTGATTGAACAACGGCCGTTTGCTTTTTACTTTTCCGTGAGATCAAATTTCCCCTAATAAAAACATAATAACTCAATGTAAACCGTTTATCACTTGCATATCTTGCCCAATCAACATCTGAATATCCAATGATATTAGTGTTTCCTCTATCACAAAAGACAAGTCCTTTTCCAGGTGATCCTTTGGTATACTTAAGGATTCGAGTAATTGCTTCCTAACGGTTGTCACAAGGAGAATTTAAGAATTGACTTACTACACTAAACAAAAAAGATATACCAGTATATGGCTCCCCCTGATTAGGGAGAAGCTTTACATTAGGATCCATAGGAGTGTCAACTGGTTTGCAGTCTATAAGACCGGTTTCTTCCAAAATATCAAGAGCATACTTCCTTTAAGAGATAACAATACCTAACTTTGATTGAGCTACCTCAATTCCTAGAAAATATCAAAGAGGACCCAAATCCTTGGTCTAAAAATTATGAAATAAGTGTTGTTTTAAAGCCTTGATACCCTCAAAATTATCAGCTGTAGTTACAATGTCGTCAACATAAACCACTAGATAAATATATTTATTGGAGCAACATTTGGTGAAAACATAGTGATCTGATTCACATTGGTTCATCCCAAATTGTTGCAACACTTTACCAATTTTTCCAAACCATGTCTGAGATGATTGTTTTAAGCCATATAAAGACTTGTGTAATTTACATACCCGATTACACCCCCCTTAGCAACAAATTCAGGAGGTTGCTCCATGTAAATCTCCTATTCCAAGTCACCATGAAATAATGCATTATTGACATCTAATTGATAGAGGTCATTGTTTCATGACACCTGAGTTGGGAAAGTATGGTATGTCCTCAAAGAATGTAACATCTGCAGACATGTAGGAACGATGTGTAGAAGGAGAGTAACACTGATATCCCTTTTGGACACGGGAGTAGCCCAGAAAAATACATTTGATGGCACGAGTAAACATTTTTATCATGATCTGGGGATAAATCATGAACAAAATAAGTACATCCAAAGACACGAGGGGAAATAACATATAAGGGATCTGTATGATACACCATAAAATGAGGAACTTGATCATTCAACACGGAGGATGACATTCGATTAATTAAATACTCGGTAGTAAGAACAACATCACCTCAAAATTTTAGTGGTAAATTGACATTTAACAAAAGGGTACGAACATTGTTAATAATGTGTCTATGTTTCCTTTCAACAACACCATTTTTTTAGGCGTATGGGGATAAATCGATTGATGTACAATATCTTTGGAGTGCATGAAAGAGTTGAAACGATCAGAAAAATATTCTTTTGCATTATCACTGCATAAAATGCAAATTATTTTCCAAACTGTGTCGAGATTTCAGAACAGATATTCTTATAAATATTAAATAATTGGGGAATGAAAAATATCACGTGAAATGAAGAATATGAAAGGTTAATAAAATTGAAATTTTTGAGGATAAAATTGTAATTGTGTTATTAATTGATTTAATTCCATTGGATACACTCCAATTTGGGGAATGTAAAATGGGTTAAAAAAGTGATATTGAATGAAATTGTTTCCATCACACTTCATTCAATTCCGTTTATTTTTTGCAAAATCAACTATGGAATATAACTCCACTCCACTCTATTCCATCCCTTTCCATTAAATCAATCAGACCCTTAGACTCTTTAATACGGATTGCCATTATTTTATCTCATTCATAATTTTTACTCTATCATATATTTTTAATTTTTTATATATATAATTATTTTTAAAAATTCAAAATAATATTAATTATAATTTTGTCAAAATTATTCATAATTATTTAATATCTAGAGAAAACATGTGATATAAAATAAAATACTAAGAAATCAATATCATTGGGCTTGAAAAACTTGAGCCCAAACTAAGTGTTAAACCTAGTCCAAATTTTCAAGATGTTTTCATTCTACCGAATTCTATTTTGTTTTTGTTTCAACAAACCCCTAAATCCCAATTCCTTAAACCCTAAATTGCAAAAATGAGACCTTTGGACGAGACCGAAACCAGCATCGTCTTCGAAAAGCTCTTCAAATTCATCGGCAATAACCTCAAAAACCTCGTCGAGAATCCCTCCCATGAAGGTCCAGATTCCACCCCTGGTCGCTACTATTTCCGTCTCAACAAGAACAAGATCTACTACTGCAGCGAGTCGCTCGTCAAGCGAGCCACCAATATCGCTAGACCTAATCTCGTTTCACTCGGAACATGTATCGGAAAATGCACTCACGGCGGAAACTTCCATCTCACAGTTCAAGCGCTGAATTTGCTAGCTGCTAATGCTAAGCATAAGGTATGGCTTAAACCTCAGTCTGAGATGTCGTTTTTGTATGGGAACCATGTGTTGGAGAGTGCGTTGGGTAGGATTACTGAGAATATTGTTGCGGGTGATGGGGTTGTTGTTTTTAATATGGCGGATGTGCCTTTGGGGTTTGGGGTTGCTGCTAAGTCTACACAGGATTGTAGGAAGTTGGATCCTAATGGGATTGTGGTGCTTCATCAGGGTGATATAGGGGAGTATTTGAGGATGGAGGATGAGCTTTGAAACGTTTTAAAGTGTGGGTTTTTATGAAATTTTAGTCATGGGTTATCTTTCTCTTTGTGTAACTGGGTCAATCACTGTAAAATTGATTCTTAGTTATCTTGGAATCTACTGAAATTTTGTTTAACTATTATTATAGTGAGTATGATTCAAGTTACTTTGTTCTTTAGGTTTGTTTGGATTGGATTATTTGTGCTTGTTTGGATTGAATTATTTGAGTTTGTCTTATGGGAGATAGCTTGTGGAAGCAATTATGATACGTCTATATATAAGGTGGTTTCAAATTATTTTCGTAAACTCTTTGGAATAACTTAAAAAAGTGAAAGCAAGCAACTTATAGCTTATATAAGAACTATTGACTTTATTTAATCTTCTGTTATAGAAATAGCTTATTCATAAACACTTGATTAAGTTGTTTATCCAAATAGTGTCTCTGTATTTTGTATCTATTGGTTTGATGATTAAGTTTCTCTACGTTGTCTTTAATAAACCAAGACTCTTAATTTCATTTTATGACTAAGAATTGGTGAAATGTTTACGGGTTGGGTTATATAATTAGCTCGCTCCATACCTTTCCATCAATAAAGACGATGAAAGTAATCATGTTCACATCCCCCTTGGGACAATTTTTGTCTTATTGGCTTTTTAAATGTCTAAGCCTTTAAAAATAAGCTGATGCGGATCCTTAAGAAAAGAAAAAAGAAAAATAAATAAAAAATCCAATAAGCAATCCATGTCACTTAAGAAAAGAAAAATGAAAAAAAATCCAATAAGGAATCCATGTAAATAAAAAAATTAAAAATTAAAAAAAAGTATTATTTTTATGGGTAATATCTATTAGGATATTATTATATTAAATCTTTCCTTAATTAATAAAATTGATTAGGATGCTTTATATATATATATATATATATATTATATATATATATATATATATATATATATATATATATATATATATATATATATATAATATATCTATATATATATATATATATATATATATATATATATATATATATATATATATATATATATATATATATATATAAGCATCCTAATCAATTTTATTAATTAAGGAAAGATTTAATATAATAATATCCTAATAGATATTACTCATAAAAATAATAAAATACAAAATAATAATAAAATAATATCTCAACACTCCCGCGGGGTGGTGCAAATACATCATAAACATCCATTTTATCACATATGTATGTAACTCGAAGTCTTCGAAGAGATTTTGTAAATAGGCCAGCAAGTTGATTATTTGAAATAACAAAGGAGGTTTTGATGGTCCCAATAGTAATCTTCTCTCTAAGGAAGTGGCAATTGACTTCTATATGTTTTGTTCTTTCATGAAAAACTGGATTGGAGGAAAGGTGCAAAGCTGATTGATTGTCACATACAAGTTCCATAAGGCCGACTTCACAAAAGTGAAGTTCCTGTAGTAAATGCTTTAATCACAAGAGCTCAGATATGGCATGGCCATGACTGGATACTCAACTTCTGTACTTGATTGAACAACGGCCGTTTGCTTTTTACTTTTCCGTGAGATCAAATTTCCCCTAATAAAAACACAATAACTCAATGTAAACCGTTTATCACTTGCATCTCTTGCCCAATCAACATCTGAATATCCAATGATATTAGTGTTTCCTCTATCACAAAAAACAAGTCCTTTTCCAGCTGATCCTTTGGTATACTTAAGGATTCGAATAATTGCTTCCTAACGGTTGTCACAAGGAGAATTTAAGAATTGACTTACTACACTAAACAAAAAAGATATACCAGTATATGGCTCCCCCTGATTAGGGAGAAGTTTTACATTAGGATCCATAGGAGTGTCAACTGGTTTGCAGTGTATAAGACCCGTTTCTTCCAAAATATCAAGAGCATACTTCCTTTAAGAGATAAAAATACCTAAATTTGATTGAGCTACCTCAATTCCTAGAAACTAACAAAGAGGACCCAAATCCTTGGTCTAAAAATTATGAAATAAGTGTTGTTTTAAAGCCTTGATACCCTCAAAATTATCAGCTGTAGTTACAATGTCGTCAACATAAACCACTAGATAAATATATTTATTGGAGCAACATTTGGTGAAAACATAGTGATCTGATTCACATTGGTTCATCCCAAATTGTTGCAACACTTTACCAAATCTTCCAAACCATGCCTGAGATGATTGTTTTAAGCCATATAAAGACTTGTGTAATTTACATACCCGATTACACCCCCCTTAGCAACAAATTCAGGAGGTTGCTCCATGTAAATCTCCTATTCCAAGTCACCATGAAAGAATGCATTATTGACATCTAATTGATAGAGGTCATTATTTCATGACACCTGAGTTGGGAAAGTATGGTACGTCCTCAAAGAATGTAACATCTGCAGACATGTAGGAACGATGTGTAGAAGGAGAGTAACACTGATATCCCTTTTGGACACGGGAGTAGCCCAGAAAAATACATTTGATGGCACGAGTAAACAGTTTTATCATGATCTGGGGATAAATCATGAACAAAATAAGTACATCCAAAGACACGAGGGGAAATAACATATAAGGGTTCTGTATGATACACCATAGAATGAGGAACTTGGTCATTCAACACAGAGGATGACATTCGATTAATTAAATACTCGGTAGTAAGAACAACATCACCTCAAAATTTTAGTGGTAAATTGACATTTAACAAAAGGGTACAAACATTGTTAATAATGTGTCTATGTTTCCTTTCAACAACACCATTTTTTTAGGCGTATGGGGATAAATCGATTGATGTACAATATCTTTGGAGTGCATGAAAGAGTTGAAACGATCAGAAAAATATTCTTTTGCATTATCACTGCATAAAATGCAAATTATTTTCCAAATTGTGTCGAGATTTCAGAACAGAAATTCTTATAAATATTAAACAATTCAGAATGATCTTTCATTAAAAACATCCAAGTACATCTTGAGAAATCATCAATAAAAGTAACATAATACATATACCCTAGGATAGAAGGAATCTGACTAAGACCCCACACATTGGAATGAACGACATCAAAAATAGACAAAACTCTGTTATTAATGCGATGGGGAAAAGAATCTCTAACGTATTTTCCTAACTGGCATGACTCACATTATAAGGACTCTAAATGAGGAAGACCTGACACCATTTTCTTCAATTTTGATAAACTCAGATTACCTATGCGATGATGCAAAAGATCAGGAGATTCAGTAGTAACACATATAGAGTAAGTGGGTGGTTGTAGATAATAAAGACCACTAGATTCAGTTCTGACTTCAATCGTTTGTCCCGTACTCCGGTCCTATATCAAAAAAGAATCATAAGTAAATGTTATGACATTGTTTATAAAGTTGGTTAATTTGCTTATAGAAATCAAATTGAAAGGGAAATTAGGAATCAATAAAACAAAAGTCAAAGAGAGTGAAGGAATAGGTGATACTCGTCCAACACCAGTTGCCTCAACTTTATATCCACCCATAACCGTAATATAATATGGATATTTAGATGGTGATAATTCAGAGAGCAATGAGGCATTACCGGTCACATGGTCTGAAGCACCAGAGTCTATAACCCATCCAATAGGAGTAGCATGAGAAAGACAAACCATAGAATTACTAGTACGAGCAATAGCAGTCAGGGAGGTGGCTTGTTGTGTCGCCTTCAATCGCAAATGCTCCTGATACTCATCAGCAGAGAAAGTCATTTTGAGTTCACCCTTTGATTCACGGTTTTCAGTGGTTTGAGCAACATTAGTAGTTTTGTTCGGGTAGCCATGTAAGTCAAAGCATCGATCTTGAGTGTGCCCATCTTTCCTATAATGAGTGCAATAGAAGTTACTTCTACCTCATCTACCATGTCCTCTACCACGACCACATCCATCACGTCCTCCATTACTAAAGTTAGAAACAAAAGCAGAGGACTCAAAAATAGTATGAATGTCATCACTTGGTAGAGATACCCGAACGAGACGATCAATTAGTTCTTCTACTGTATGTATGGTAATATTTGTTATTGCATGGTCTTTAATCGAACTATATTCGTTAGAAAGGCCATGAAGGACAAACACCATGAACATATTATCAAGTTTGCCCAATATCTTCGTAATATCATCACTAACCAGCATAAGTTTGAGGTCATCAATAGTAGATTGAGCACGAATGAGATATTCTGATAAGTCTTGATCATTCATTTGAAGAGTAGCCAAATTACAGACCGATGCATACATTCTTTGAATATCATTAACATAAAGGTTTTTAGCCTTCTGTCAAACCTCATAACATGATCTATACGCATGAAAGTGTGCCATCATATTTGGTTCAATAAATTCCACAACAATAATACAAATTGATAATTAGCGGCTTCCCAATCATCTTTTATCTCTTTATCAATTTCATAAACCTTTTTAGTAAAATGGTCTGACAGACTTTGTCCTAAAAACCATAACTCAATCGAAGCATACAAATCCAAATAGTTCTTATTACCATTTAATTTAGTCATGGTAATAACGGGTGTTCCTTGAAACACAAACGACATAAGACTCTTTTTGGGAGGATTCTTCTCAACAACACCATTCTTTAGGCTTGGAATTTCAGTCATGATTTCAACACCACCAACTTAATAACTCTAGATCGTAGTAGCAACACATAAGAAAAAACTAGGGTATTGAACCAAGAAAAAAAATAGGATTTTGAACCAAGAAAAAAATAGGATTTTGAACCAAGAAAAAATAGGGTTTTGAATCAAGCTCTAGATTCCATCTTGAATATGAATTTCTTGAATTATTATGTGGAGAAAAATACACACACACACACACACACCACACATATATTTTATATATATATATATATATATATATATATATAATATAATATATATATATAATAATATATATATATATATATATATATATATAATTATATATATAATATATATATATATATATATATAGGTCTAAGCCTTCTAATCAACTCTATAATTAAGGAAAAATTTAATACAATAATGTTTTAAATAATATCCTAATTGATATTATTCATAAAAATAATATACAAAATAATAATAAAATAATATCTCAATAATGAAAGGGACATTTGATTTTTCAACATGTTAATTGTACAATTAGTTCATTTTATGTAAATAAAAAATTTCATATAACAACAACCAAAGCGATTTTTCTACCCACTTCCCACATTGAGCGATCGTGTCATATCATCTATTTTTTTAACTCGGTATTTGACTTAGAAACTAACTAATTAAAGAGACTAATTTTACTGTAGGCGATTTCCAAGCAGATCAAAGTTCTTTATAGACACGTTATATAAGGAAATTTCTTTCCTACCTTTATTGATTCTTTCAAATTTTTGGCAAAAAAATACCCATTATTTTTAGAGATGCATCTTCGAACGCACCGTTACCACACAAAATAAGTACAAATAGTTGGGCTTTCCTCACTTTGCCAAAATTTAATTCAGAGAAGCATCTTTGTATGTGTTTTAGGGTTTGTCTGCAAATGCATCTTTGGATTAACCCTTATTTTCAAATTTAGGTATTTTTTCGAAGATGCATCTCCAAAAGCGTTTAATTTATATATAATGTGTGTGGACATACCTCTTCTCCTTCTTCGTTTTTTGAAACTTTTATAAACCCCTATTGGAGCTCGTGAGCAACTTTCTTATAGTCAATTTTTCAAGGAACAACGGTGCTCTACTTCAGTAGTACCAATCCCAACTCCATCCACTTACTACGTTCAACATTTTCATCCTCATCAACACTTTTTTGAGTAAGTTTTTTATTTAACCTTTTTATAATTAATGTATTATGTAAAATAGTTAGTTTTAAATGCATTAGGTAGTAGTCACATTTGAAATAGGTAGCTATTATAGAAATGCACTATGATTTGGTTGCATACTGGGTTGTTAGGGCAAGACTGGTTTTTCTGCCATTGTTATAAACACAAGTGTTTTTGAAGATGCATCTCCGAATTATATTCTTATTGGTTTTCGGAGATGCATATCCGAAAATGTCTTGGATGCAAACTGATGTACTTTTGTCATATTTTTCAAGAAAAAAAGCTACAGATAACGATGATAGAATGAGACTCGATCGTGAAACCCAGCACGCGTCCGTTCGGCATGAGAGGGAGAGACTTCAGAATGAGAAGGTCATAGCTAGGCGGGGAACCATCCCTATGCCTCTTGAAAGAAAAGTATCAACTTATAGGAGCCACTTGTCACAAGGGTATTCATCCCAAGGGTACGTCTTCCTTGATCACTTTGATTGAGAGGAAGCTCTTGCTACACATGATGGTGTCCCCCCCCCCCCACTTACCGACCATTATCTAGGAGGCCCCTCTGACACCTCCTTATTGATATACTATATAGATCATGTTGTTGGGCATGTTTAGGCCAAAGAGGTATATTTTTTAACAGTTGTTATTTATATGTTAAAAAAAATTCCATGCGATTGATTTTTTTTACAGTAGCGTGATTGTTTGAAGTCTGTTAACCATAACAGAAAGATTTTGAAGCTTTATCAGCCTAAGGATGATTGGTTCCAAAATGTCATATGATACTCCAGTCTTGTCGGCCTGTGTTCTTCTGGGTACAAGATCATTAGCCATGGCATGCATAGGGCTTTTGCTGAGAGGTGGCATAAGGAAACATCCTCTTTCCACTTCCCCATTGGCAAGATGAAGATTACACTAGATAGCGTTGCTTGCTTCTACACCTTACCATTAGTGGGGAGTTGCTTAATCATTCCAGGATCAAACGTGATGAAGCCCAGAAGATTATGGTAATTTATTTGGGAGCTGACTAAATGGACTTGATACAATGTGAGAGCATCATATGTGATCATGCAAAATTTTCATCCTTGCAGAAGCTATATGAAGATAACTTGGAGTTGGCCAATGATGCCTACATTGATGATCTACATCTTACCTACCATCGAGAGTGTGCTTTAATGTGTTACCTCATATTCTTGGTTGGCACATCCATGTTTATGGACAAAATTGCAACCTACATCGATGTGGCATACCTTAAGTACTTCATCGACCTGTTGACCATTCACGAGTGGAACTGGGGGCCGTCTATTTGGTATACATGTACTCCAAGTGAAGCGAATGTTCTCTTTGGATGACAAAGCAAATGACAAGCTCTTGCACTTTGCTGGAGGTAATTTCTATAGTCACTAATAATTTTAAAAGCACTTATTTTTTTACAGTTGTTACTAATATTTTTTCAGTGCATATTTCTTATTCATTTTTAGGGATGGATCATATCCCACTTTCACCATATACACGAATTTGATCATGTGCTAAAGTATACTGAGGATTGGCCATGTGCTTGCCTATATTGTCCGCATAGAGGGAATGATGTTATACGACCGTTATATGTGTATATTAACCAGACTCAACATGATAACATCGACTGGACACCATACACCACTCACCGGGACACTCTTGCCTTCGACCCTATTTCATTTTACTCCGTATGGCTGTCATGTGGGACAAATACGATGTGCATGTATCTGCCAAAGTGATGCATGCGTTAATTTGGATATGTGCAGATCATTCAGAGATCCCCCTTTTAGTCTGCTTCTAACAACATCATCACCATACATCTTGATGATATATTGGTGGATTCTAAGAGTCATCTAGTACTAGAGGAGTATTAGAGTATGTCAGCCACAAGTCAGTGGTCTTATATGAAAGATTACATGACTTGGTTCTATAATATGTCACACCCTATCATGACACCAGACACTCCTGGACATTCACCTAGGCCTGCTTATGAGGAGATCCTGGAGAATGAGAAGGCTAAAGAATGACCATGCCATTGATGTGTTTCTGATCTGTCAAAACATTATGTGGATTACATATAATGGCATATAGTCTGGGTTGTTTGAGAGGGGTGGAGCTGATGCGGTTGCCCTAACATGTTTCATTCTTACCGAGGCACATAATGCCTTGGGTTACCGGCGACAGAGGAGAAGTCAGGGAGTTAGCATTGGGCATATGCAACATGTTATGTTTTTATTTATAATTTGGGATGTTTTAGTATTATTTTCAATACTTTGAAAATAATGTTTGTAATATTATGGGTTACCTTATTCTATGATGTTCATGTTATTTAATGTTTAAATCAAATTATAACACTGTTAATAAGAATAAAATGACTTTGCATTAAAAAAATAAAAACTTAGAACACTGTTTCTGCCCAATAAGCATGCAGGTAAGTTTTTAGATATGTATATCCGAAATAGGAATTTTTGGAGATGCATCTTCGAATTCACTTCAGAAATATTCGCAGATGCATCTCTGGACCATTTTTTTGCAAAAATGGGGTGACTGCTTGATTTACGAAGGATGATGAGATTTAAGGCGCGTCAGAGATGCATATCCAGAAAAAACCTGGGGGCATTTTTATGTTTTAAAAGATTTTAGTCACACTATAAAGGTGGGAAAATAAATCCCCAGTATACAAATGGGTTACATAGATCAACTTGTTGTTATTAGACCACGAGTTTGACATAATTACTATGTTTTATGTGAATTAGTGAGTTTGTCTCACCCATCCTTTTTTGTTTGTTTTATTTACTCATTTTTTTAATGTTATTTTCATATATTTTAGTTTCTAACATATGTCTATTTGAAGAATGAGTTAAATATGTCAGGGGTCCTCAGAAATATCCCATCATTTAATTTTAGTCCCTATAATTTTTGTTTACGAATAATGGTCTTTCTAAAGTTATTTGTCAAAACTTTTGGTCTCTATCATCTACTTCCTTTAACGGAAGCTGATGTGGCACTCCATGTCACTTAAAGTCAACATCCTACTTGACTACAAAAAATGTCTTAGATTGCGGGGGTTACAAACATCTATAAATTCCTTCGAATATGGTGAATATGTCATTTCTTATAAGGTTTGAGCTCAAGAAGCTTATTTCAAACTTTGTAAATCTGACACTAACTACCATTTTGATTTTTACCATGAATAACATCATTTGAAGCTTAAGATTGTTGAATTTTGCAATTATGGTATAAGCAAATCAAACAACTCTAGTAAGATTGGCTTCTCAACTATTGGCTAACACCTGTTTGTTAAAATGTATGCATCTATTTTGCAAAGTCATGAACTGTAGCGGGGTATTCGTTACCTTTAGATTTATTGACTAAATCAAAAGTAAATCATACAAATTGAGTCGCCATCGCACTTCTATTTATCCAAAGGAAAGGTTAGAAAGAGAACAAAAACCGAGAAGTTTTATCAAATAAAAAACTAATAAAAATGTCAGAGATCGGGGTAAGGGGGTTGGTTATGCAATGGGAAAGTTTTAAGCACCCAAAACATCCTAGGTACTCCTAGGGAGCCCTTTTCACAATTTGTTGTAAGGTAGGTTGGTATTTGTGAAAATTATTTGTGCAAACATGATTGGGGGGATGAGAGAAGAATGTACAAATTATTTACAATTTTGTGTTTGAATGGATAAACCCACTGCCTACGTACCATCTTAAAAAAGATTAGGATCAAAACCTCGTAGTTCGGGGTAAAAATCTCAAAATAAGTTGGTGAATTGATTGGTCCAAAAGCCTTAAGGTCTTTTGTTATCCAAGGGAGAAAACTCAACCTAAAAACCACAAATCCACCATGTGAGGATAGCTTCAACATGCTAGTGAGGGGTTAACCCTATAATAAGCATGGAAGACTCATTGTCCATCACTAAGGATATAGGTGAGTATTATATCAACCCTAAGGATAACTCAAACCTAATAGCTAAAGGTTATGAAAAAAACTTTTGGTAAGAAGTGCCCATTGAAACCACAAAAGCATTTGAATGAGTTATGTTTACCAATGAAAAGTATTTACAAAATATGGTCAAAGTTGACTTAAGGATTCAATTCAAAATAAGTGTTATGAAAAGAAAGTTTGAAAATCAAAAGCATAATGCTTAGGTTTCTAATGTTTGAAAACAAATGTTAATGTTTGCACCAGAGTTTTGGCTTGGGTTAGAGTGGAGGGAAGAAGAAGAATGGCTAAGTCCTAAACATACAAAGGTGAAGGAAAAGAAATAAGACCAGAAATGGAGTTCCCTTCTTGAGATCATAGTGATGATCCAAGTAGCCCCCGTCCCTTGGAATAAGCTTGCAAATAAGCAAATACTCAAGCAATCAATCAATCAAGCAAGCTCTTAGGAATCTTCCAATGACTCTTGTATCTCTCACTTTAGATGCACATGACAATGGTTTTTCAATTTGGCTCAAGTTTGGGATCCCTAGCACAAGAACACACACATCAAAAAGTTCCATAAGGCAAACAATGAATGGACAAAAGTGAGTTTAGAGATTAGGTCCTTCCAATTCATCTTCAACATTAAGGCCTTTTTACTCCATTTTTGCATAGGGAATGTCCTAAAGTCTAAGTCCTTTTTGTCCATTTTGCATTTGGTTCACAACAATCAAAACAAAACACAAGCACAATAGTATATACACAATTATGTGCTCAAGTGAGCAAAAGGCAAATTGCATTAACATAAAATGTGCTCAAGTGAGCAAAGGGCAAAAGCAAATGAATAATATGTACAAGAATATTAAATTGCATTAATGTAAAGTGCAAGAATTAAATGTTAATGGTCAATAGTTGGTGTTAGTGTGCCATAAGGCAATTTAGCGCTATGTTAAGCAATCGTAAGTGGACTAATGTAGTAGTCACACCTATCTGAGGCCGGTCAATAAAATATAGGCAACAAACATAAGTTAGAGATCTTGATTAGTAAATCAAGCTCCTACAACTTGCCATGCCAAAATAAAGTGAGAAATGATCTAGTATTGATTTAGGTTTTCATGCTTGATTAAGAAGCAACCTATCCTTAATGCAAAGCCATTCACTTGATCTATGACCAAGATGAATTAGATTTGAATCAAGGAAGGTTAAACCTCCCATACATCAAGGCTAACCACCAATCTTTAACTCATTGATCAAAAAAAGAAAAAAAGATGAAGAAGAAGATGAATAAGAATGTACATTAGTTGATCTTAAAATGAAATAAGCAAATTGCATTGACCAAAGACAAATGGAATCAAGGTCAAACACTAGTAAACAGAAGCTAAATGAAACTTAGAAGTCAAGAAACAAATAAAATATTTTTGGTATTTTTCAAAATTAGAATAATACTTGAATTAAAATAAACAATTAAATGTCAAACTTCAATCCATCTCAAATCAACTTTGAAAAGTCCAAATGGATCATCCTAACCAATAAATGCACAATTTAATTGCCTCTGATGAGAGGACTTCAGCCAAACCAATAAATGCATAATTTTGTGTAGCAACCTCTGAAAAGTGGATCTATGGAGCATAATTCCTCTTAGCTATTGATTGCAGTGTGATCTAGAGATGAAGATGAAGCAAGGCCAAGGAATTTTGAGTCTGATAATCAACCAATGAAGTTGAAAATCAGATCTGAAATTTTGAAATGAAAGAGTGAATTCCTTTAGGTATGGCTATGGAGTGAGTTTTGCAGCATAACAGGCGCCTTCGGGTTGTTGAATAATGAAGCCAAGCACTCTTATTTATAGCAATTGGCAAGGCAATGCATGAAAGTTTCATGTGCATGAATGAAGAGGGCCTCCATGCATGGGCCTGTACAGGCGCATGGAGGGCCCAAATCCTATTGGTTTGGCAAGCTTAACATCAGCAAAGAAGTTTTGGACGTGCAGATGAGGTGTAATTGGCTTATGCAATGAGTTTTCAAGTAGTTTCCAAAAATGCACCAAAATGTTCTCCTCTTCGAAAATGCCTTTTCCAAAAATAAAACATGGCCTTATGGGTAATGGTTGGAAATATCTTGACATGAGGATCAATTGTTATGTTGAGCAAAACTTCATTTGGAATTGGGAAATTAGTGAAAATTGGCCATAAAGTTCAAGGTGCAAAATGTGTGTATGTGAAAAATTCCAAAATGGGCCAACTTCAAGCCCTTCTGTTTCATTGATGAAAGCCCTAAATGACAAAAACCTTAACCTCAAAGTTGTAGATCGTTTCAAGAAAATCAATTTGGACTCATAGTTTGCATCATTTGGAGTTTTGATGAGAAAGTTATGGACACTTGAAGTTGGATTTTTTCACATTTCAATGCATTTAGTCCAAAGTGACCTATAATGTTTTGCATTATCACATGTATTTATTTTGGGATTATGAAAAATTGTTCAACATAAAAAATTAAGTATACATCTTAAACTTTCCAATTCACTTGATCCCACCTCAAAATCATAAAAAATGAATGAGTTATGTCCTTGGGAAGGTGACCTAAAATTAGGGTTTCAGTCAAAATGACCTATAATGTTTTAAAATGTATGATGACTTTAAAAGCTTCAAATAAATTATTTATGAACATGAAAGTTGTTCATATGGTTATTAAGAACATTGTTTCTCTTGGGGTCATCTCCATTTGACAAACACATCAAACGTCAGGTCTCAGTGTACTTCAAAATAGTCAGATGAATTGACTGATCAACTTCTCAAGTCCAAGCCTCAAATCTTGAGGAATTGATGATTTAGGACACTCAAATAAGCTCATATATGCATGAAATGATGAATGAAAGAACTTCCCTTGATTGTATTTGATCATGGGTTGAGGTTGTTTCTCGAGCAAGGCACAGTTGATGAACAAATGAATTAGGGTTTCCTTGGGAAACAAGCCTCAAGCCCTTTGGTTTGCTTTGATCAAAATGACAAATTGAGATACTTGGGAGGAATATATGATGAATGAGAGCTTTGGGAACCATTGTCATTCTTGCTTTCATCTTCACCTGGCCATATCAATGAGCATAGGGTCTCCTAGGAGCCTTGGATCTTATGATTGCTCAAGCTACAAAATAAAAGATGTTAGTGACATATTTTTGTGCTTTTGGTTAGTAAACAAAGTAAGAAAAACAATAATATGCAATTCAAGCATGCTTGGTGATCTCAAACTAACTCACAAGTGTTCCCACCCAAAGGTTAGGAGCCAAGATGCTATGATCCTTGAGGCAAAAATGCAAATGCAATGATATGATGCCATGAGGGATCTTAGGGTCAAAATTAGGGTCTTACAGATGCCCTTATTTAAGGTCATTCTAGACAGAGAAGTGAAGGTTAAAATATTCGTCTCGACGAGGTAGAATAGGCTTAAATAGTAACAAAGAGACGAATTTTGGTCCCTAAGATACCTCATGATGCAAATGTATGTACGCAAAAGGTAATACTTTGTGGGGATATATGTCCACAATGAATAAAAGAAGTCAGGAGAAACTGAAAGTCCATATGAGTAATACACTCATAAATGGGACAGAGACTCTAGGGAGTTGGCGGGGAGAAGAAAAGGAATAACAATGCCTGAGCATGTCACGACTTAAAACTTGCTGAGAGACACGGATAGATTCCATGAAAATAAATCAATGGAAAGACTCAAGCCGACGCAAAGATGCACGTATTGGGGAATATGCCAATATAGCAGAACTATCCATAAAGGATACCTCGGATAAAAAATCAGACTCAGGTGGGGAAAATCCACTAAGGGACTCCGATGGGGAATGTCCAAAGAGGACCCAGCTGAGGAAAACAACAAGGTATTACCGGTTACTGGGTAATAAACTCAAAGAGACATGTGATCAAAACACCGGTATAAGGGTGAGAAAATAAACATGCTCGGGGAGAATGAATATCTAAGACCGGTATAAGGGTGAGAGATATCAATCATCCAAAACATTTGAGGAAGATCCGGAAAGGTATATTTCAACTCAGGAAAATCTGACTCCACATGGGACCAAAGTCGTAATAGGGAGCAGAAGGGAAAGAACACCAGGGATACCGGTTACTGGGCATATAATAGGTGACCAACCAAGCGTGAATTGGGGAATATTCCCAAAACACTCATCATCCGAAGGGAGGGCTGAAAAAGCAAACTCGATTACAGGATGGACATTCGATTCCATAAGGAAATACGAATCTTACTCGACTGGGGAAGAAAAAGACTTCGACCAAAGAGCGCATGAGATACATTATCTATTACCGTCAGAACGTAGATAACATACTCGCATGAAAGATTATCCATAACCGGTTACTGGGTTAATAAAGGATAAATCGACCGAAGAGAGAAAGGACATCGAGGTACCGAATGATGACCAATCAAAGGGGAGAAACGATCATTACCAACAAAAGGGGTGAACGAAAGATGACTCGCCGGGGATACATTGCTTTATCAGAGCAATTATCCAAGAGATATATCACCAGTTACTGGGAGATATACTCGAAAGGTGGAGGAATATCAATACCGAATATTGGATAACGATAACCGTCAAAGAGGGGATTACATGTACCAGTTACTGGGTAGAAAACCACGGAAGAGAGTAACCGCCATCTGTAACACCCTTCTAAAATACCCCAAATATTTAATTAAAATAACAACATATCAATCAGAGTAATATGCAATCAAGGGTGTCACACAATTATTTCACACCATTCATCATAATCTTTAGTCATGCTCATTATTTAACTCAAAACATAAAGTATTGCACAATACGCAGCTGATAGAGATCAAATCGATCATTCAAAACATGTAACACATTACATGTAAAATGGTTCACAACCACCAATAAAACAATTAAAACAAGTTAAAACATCCCATCCCGATGTTACATCTATCAGAGCACGACCCACTACGGAGACTACACTAGACTCCAAGCACTAGCTTCTACTCAACTCATTGCTCGTTACCTGAAAAATAGTTGTAAGGGTGAGTTCCTCAATCGATATAATAAGCATTATAAAATATCATGCAATGTTAAGTAATTTAACACATTTCATCACCCAAATCAGATTACACATTCAGTAACGGCAACATCAACTCAATCATACTCAACATCAACATAACACACAACACACGTATAATACTGGAATACATCCATTCATATTATACGCCATACATCAATTATGCAATGAGACTCCATGCATGCGGTACCGACTATTTGTGAACATATAGTTCACCTCACCGTCCAAATCCAGGCACGGCTACCAAGCCCACTAGTCCCACTCATTTGAGACCTAGTGACTCACTCACTAATTCCTCACCATGGGAATTAGCTACCACCCCAAATGGGCCATGCTATGCACGCTAATCACCTAGCATGCAAACATCAACAACAGTCCAAAATGACTAACTCACTAATTCCTCACCATGGGAATTAGCTACCACCATAAAGGCCACAATATGCATGCTAATCATCTAGCAATGCAACATCAACAACAACATCCACAATGGACATATGCTCACACTCTAAGCCATACAACAGTCCATTCACAATTGCATACATAACATGTACATTCACAACATTATGCATACCATCAAACATCATCAACACATGTATCAAAACATCATATCATGTCAAATAATTAACCACAGTATTAGCACACTCTACTAATACCTATACTGCTCAAAATAGCGGGAATTAATCCCTATTACATCATACGCCACTATAGGCCAAACATCAATTATGTACACAACATTAAAATGTCAATTTTCTCACTTTTCAACAGTGTTAACCGGTTAACGCCCTGGGTTAACCGGTTAACGCAGGCAGAACACGCTTCTTGGCAATTCACAACAGTGTTAACCGGTTAACGCCCTGGGTTAACCGGTTAACGCAGGCAAAACAGCAATATTTTCACAATACAACACAGTGTTAACCGGTTAACACCCTGGGTTAACCGGTTAACGCAAGACAGAAAGCTGTTCCTGCGCTAACACAAAGCAGAATGCAGAATTCTCCGCATTTTCCGCCGTTGGAGGACCTTCGGACCTCCGATTCCAATTCCGTAAAAAGCTATACGTTCGGGAAATTACGACACACTCAATTACAGGTTCAAATTCCAATTTTTACACAACATATCCATCACAATTTTCAGCATTCAACAATCCCAATTAGGGTCAATTCAACGGTTTATCACTACCCATTACATGCTAACCCATAATACCCATTAAACGACGATAAACCCCCCTTACCTGATCAATCCGGCAAATCTTTGAGCTTCAAGCTTTTCTCTCCTCCAACCTTTGCCCTTGCTCTTCCTCTTTGCCCTTTCTCCACTTTCTCAATCGTTTCTCTGTTTCACGTGAAAACTCTTTTCACCAAAATGGAACTCTTCTTCCTTATTTCACACTTATATATTTTCCAATTTATATTATTATCCCAATAATAATAATAATTCAATAATTCCAAAAATAATAATAATAGTAATCCAATTATCTAATTAAATTAATAAATATATTATTAACTTAATTTAAATAATTATTATATTATTATCGGGGTGTTACACCATCGGTTAGGATGAACAAAATCAAGGGTTAACTCTGCAAGGGGATAAAAATGGGGTTTACAACTACCGGTAAGAGGGTAAAAAACCGCAAAGGTAGAACTTACGACTACCGATTACTGGGTAGAAGGCCACAGCAGATTCCGTTGGGAAAAAGATGGATAATTACTGGTTACTGAACAATCATTCATCTAAGTCACGGGAAAATGCAAAGGAAATAACAAGAGGAGTCAATCTAGGAACGAGCTAGAGAGACACAATGAAACAAAACTCAACCCTATGAGGATATAACTCAGGGGAGAAATTCCATTCCAGTACATATTTTTGGGAGGAAACTGAAATAACAATCATCCACGAGGACATAACTCAGTGGGGAATGTGGAAGAAAGGGTAGACACTTTCTGCCTATGGGATGACTCTATATGGAGAGATCAGACACCAACATCTGCTTGGGGAAATATATATCACCAAATAGCAGGAGATAAAAAAACAAAGATATATGGCAAAGAATGCAACATGAATATCTGAATGTTAAAAATATGCATGTATATGTGTGGTCTATGTATGATGAATGCTGAAAAACACTCATATCTAACACAAACAGGTCCAGGAATGCACAAACACCTGGTACTACATCTCAAAAGAGAAAGCCAGGTCCACTGGGGAAACTCCCAATCTGATGGGGGCAACAGATACCAGGAAACAGATGATCTCTGCAAGAAAAGGAGAACCAGTCACTCCGCTAGGAAGGAATCGACCCATCTTCCTCAGAAGTTCCAACGCCATTCTGAAATCAGGCAAAGTCTTGGCTGGGGAACCGAACAGGGGTACAATCCGTCATAGAAGCAACTTTACTGGGGAAATTATCCGGGGGAAGGATGAAACTCTGTGGGGAATAACCACCGATCAAAAAGTTTCGAACCCAACACATTTCCTTGCACTGCTGGATAAATCATCTCTGCCGAGGAGAAGAGCACACTACTCCACTGGGAATGGAAAGATAAACATTTTCGTCACCCGCTCTACTCAGGAGGAAATAACATATAGGTTCTAGGGAAGCACTGTTGAGGATGAACAAAGTCAAACCTGCTGGATATTCATGTAGGCGAATCCGCGGGGGGGGGGGGGGGGGGGGGGAGCTACAGACCAAGTTGTTGAGAATTCCAATCATGTTGGGGATTTCCTGCTCACTCTGCGGGAGAATTCCAATATGAATGAGGGAATACCAACTTCCTCGAAAAGATAGTATATCAACTTATCAATTTATAAGGGATTTTAGGTCTATCCACCCAAGGGATGACAACCATATAATTGATAACACAAATGCTAAATCCAGCCTTACTGAGGAGTTAAAAGTTTAAGGCCAAACTCCAAACTCTCTGGGGATTTGGTGGGATGTTAGAGATATACTCCTCCCAACAGAATGGGACCAAGGCTCCAGACTCTCTGGGGAACTTGGCGATGCTTAACTTTCTTCTGCGCTCGCGGAGGAGACAACCTAAAAGATAATGAAGAGGACACAAATATGCTGGGAATATGAACAAATGTCTTACCCTTTTGGAGATCATACTATCTTCGGGAGAGCACTGAAGATGTCCCAATTATCCTTTTTTGTCATTGTGAATGTTCACTTTGTTTAAAAAACAAATTATGAAAAATTTATTTATTTAAAACAATGATATTTATCAATTAAAACATGCAAATATTTGTTGAACAGAAACAAATAAGAGTGCAAAGAATTGGATAAAGGCTCAAATTTATTTGATGGAATGGTAGTCTCCAAATGGCAAGACTCCATGGATCTTTACAAATTTGAAATTTGTGATATATATTGGAAAATGGCTACATTGAACATAATGACCATTTCTCCACCAACTCTGAATCCAATGTATTTGAAGCTTCAGTTGACAATGACTGAGCGAAATTCCTTGACAGATAACAGTTGTAGAACAAAGTCTTGTCAGGATGCAGTTACTTGCCAAATCCCTAATTTTTGCCTAGATTGCCCCAAGGTGAGGTACTCAATCTAGTGGGATATATATTTTTTTCATGTCTCTAATTTTTGCCTGGATCGCCCTTTCGGGTTTTCAATCCATCGAGACACTCATTTTTGCCTAAGCCGCCCTTTCGGGTTTTCAACTTAGCGAGCTATTCTGTTTTTATTTTAGGCGAAGTATTTCTTGACTGCATCTGAATTCACAGGACGAGTGAAGTCCTCCCCATCCATAGTTGTGAGTACCAAAGCACCGCCTGAAAAGGCTCTCTTAACAACATATGAACCTTCATAGTTTGGAGTCCACTTGCCCCTGGAATCGGGCGCGAAAGACAAGACTTTCTTGAGCACAAGGTCACCTTCTCAGAACACACGAGGCTTAACCTTCTTATCAAAGGCTTTCTTCATCCTTTGCTGATATAATTGACCATGGCACATGTCAGTCAATCTCTTCTCTTCAATCAGATTCAGCTGGTCATAATGACTCTGAATCCATTCAACATCAGTCAACTTGGCTTCCATCAGGATTCTCATTGATGGGATCTCCACCTTTACTGGGAGCACAACCTCCATGCCATAAACAAGAGAGAAAGGGGTTGCCCCTGCTGAAGTGAGGACATATGTGATATCCATGCAAAGCAAATGGCAACATCTCATGCCAATCTTTGTATGTAACAACCATCTTCTGGACAATCTTCTTGATATTCTTATTAGCAGCTTCAATAGTCCTATTCATCTATAAGGAGAAGAATTATGATGTGCAATCTTGAACTTGCTACACAGCTCTTTCATCATCTTGTTGTTCAAGTTAGATCCATTATCAATAATGATCTTGTCTGGCACACCATAACGACATATAAGTTGGTTCTTGATAAACTTCACAACCACCTGCCTGATCACGTTAGTATACGACGCCACTTCAACCCATTTGGTGAAGTAATCAATTGCTACGAGAATAAACCTGTGACCGTTGGACGCTTTTGGCTCTATCATGCCAATCATGTCAATTCCCCACATGGAGAATGGCCATGGTGATGAAATCACATTCAGAAGTGTTGGGGGAATATGAATCTTATCCGCATAAATCTGACACTTGTGGCATTTCTTCACATACTTGCAGCAGTCAGACTCCATTGTCAGCCAATAATAGCCTACTCTCAACATCTTCTTTGCCATGGCATGTCCATTAGAATGAGTACCAAATGAACCCTCATAGACTTCAGTCATCGGTAGGTTTGCTTCGTGTCTATCCACGCATCTGAGCAAAACCATATCGAAATTCCTTTTATAAAGCACATCGCCATTGAGGTAGAAACTGCCAGATAATCTCCTCAAAGTCTTCTTATCTTTAACAGATGTCCCGGGCGGGTAAATCTGACTCTGAAGAAAGCATTTGATATCATAATACCATGGCTTATCATCCTTCACTTCTTCAACTGCAAATACATGAGCTGGTCTATCCAAGCGCGTCACAGTAATATTGGGAACCTCATTCTAGAGTCTCACCATAATCATAGAAGCAAGCGTAGCAAATGCATCTGCCATTCGATTCTCATCTCGAGGAATATGATGGAAGTCAACCTAAGTAAAGAACGTTGAGATCCTCCTCCCATAATCTCTGTATGGGATGAGGCCATGCATATTCGTCTCCCATTCACCCTTAATCTGATTAACAACAAGGGCCGAATTACCATAAACATCAAGATGTTTGATCCTAAGATCAATACATTCTTCCAATCCCATAATACATGCCTCATACTCCGCCATATTATTCATGCATTTTAAAGTTAACTTTGCTGTAAAAGGAAAATGTGTGCCCTGAGGAGTAATAATCACTGCCCCAATACCATTTCCATATTGATTTACAACGCCATTAAACACCATGCTCCATCGGGAACCAGGCTCTGGTCCTTCATCGAGCGTAGGCTCATCGCAATCTTTCATTTTCAAATACAAAATCTTCTCATCTGGGAAGTCATACTGAACTGACTGATAATCCTCAATTGGTTGATGTGCCAAATGGTCAGCCAAGATACTACCTTTAATAGCCTCCCGAGCTCGATACTCGATATCATACTCAGACAACAGCATCTTCCAATGGGAAATCCTCCTAGTTAAAGCAGGCCTCTCAAAGATATACTTGATTGGATCCATTTTGGATATCAACCAAGTCGTATGATTCAACATAGATTTTTGATGGCGTTTGTAGAAGCTGATCTACAACGTTGTATTCACTCCTTTTGATGAGCCTCATCATCTCATCATAATCCTCTTTTATCATGCCACTCTGGCCAGCAGGGACAGGAGTTTTGACAGCGGTGGCAAGTTTATTAGCAACAAGTGTCGGATTCAGAGAAACAGTAGAGTTTCCAATCGGACGAACAACGCAATCAACAATATCAGCCCTTCTGGTATCAGCCTAGGGTTTCGGTGGAGCCGAGAAAATGCGACCGCTACGGGTCAGGCCGCTGACATCAGCGATGTTAACAACAGAGGTAGAGGGTAGGGGCACCTCCTTCCCATCTTCCAATGCCACAGCATTGTGACGATAAGGGACAGCTTTATCAGAAGAATATGGTACAGGGCCAGCTGGTTTAATTATGAGAGAGGGAGAAACGTTCTGTTTGATGCCATCATATCGGATGACAACAGGCTCTGGGATCCTGAACACTGGTGATATCACATTAACTTCATCATCCCCATCGTGATTCTGAAGTATTTCAGTTACACCTTCATCCAGCATTTCTTGGATGTCTTTTCGGACTTGACGACACCCTCTCTGATTGATAGTGCAAACACAACATCTATCATGGTCATGCTCATAATGACTGTATTCACACAACAGTCTGTGAATCTCGACCAAGGATTGTCGGATATGGCTGACATATCGGACCTTATATTTACCAGGGCAGCCCTGGACCATGTTGACAGCAGATTTCCCATGCTCGGGCAATGGGTTCTTCTTGACGTTAGGACCTACGTCCTCGAAACACAATACACCGCTCCTAACAAGGTCTTGAACCTTGGTCTTCAGCGGGTAGCAGTTCTCCACATCATGTCCGGGGGCGCCGAAATGATAAACACAATGAAGCTCTGGCTTATACCACCACTGAGGGTTGGTAGGTATAGTCGGTGGGTCACGTGGAGTGATCAGTTTTCTCTCTATCAAAGAGGGATAGAGCTCTGCATAGGTCATGGGAATAGGATCAAAACTGACCCTCTTCCTATCATAGCTTGTACTGGTCTGATTATTGTTTCGAGGCTGGTAGGCCTGCTGTTGAGGACGTTGATGTTGTTGTTGATATTATTGATGTTAATGTTGCTGGTTATTATGCTGATAGTGCTGGTTTTCTCTGAAAACAAGTGCTATGTGAGCCACCTGATGCTGATTACCGGCGGGATGCACGGTCTTCCTCTTCACAAAGGGTCTTCTAGATTTAACATGGGAGGTCACATCATGTGCCTCACCATCTTTCTTCTTTCCAAACGTCCCATATTGTTTGACAAAAGAGCCTTCTTCTCTAGTCAGGCGCCATTCCCTGACTCCTTCCTCCAGACGCATCCCCATATTCATCATCTCGGTGAAATCAGAGGGAGCGCTGGCAATCATCCGCTCATAATAAAATGAGCTCAAGGTCTTCAGGAAGATCATGGTCATCTCTTTTTCTTCCAGCGGAGGCACAATCTGTGCGGCTAGTTCTCGCCACCTCTGGGCGTACTCTTTGAAAGTTTCCTTGTCCTTCTGGGACATGGCTCTCAATTGATCGCTACCGGGAGCCATATCCACATTATATTTGTATTGCTTGACGAAAGCTTCGCCAAGGTCATTGAAGGATCGAATGTTCGTGTTGTCCAAACCCATGTACCATCTCAGGGCGGCACCGGACAAGCTGTCTTGGAAATAATGAATGAGGAGTTGAGCATTGTCGGTCTGAGTCGACATTTTCCTCACATACATAACCAAGTGGCTGAGAGGGCAAGTATTCCCCTTGTACTTTTCAAAGTCAGGTACTTTGAACTTTACAGGGATCTTGACATTAGGAACCAGGCAGAGTTCAGCAGTAGACTTGCCAAAGAGGTCCTGTCATACCCCAATTTTGTCCGGGCATATTTAAATTTTCATAGCATTGATTTGATTTTTATTTTTGCATCATATGCATAGCATGACATACATTCCATCATGAATAATACCTAGAATATCAGTCAGGATAAATTTATTGAGAATGCAGACAAATTGGTTACATCGTTTCTCAAGAACGTGCAAAATTAGCGGGGAAAAAGTTTCAAAATTAAAATCACAGATGCCAATATTATTAATCTATGGTTCATGTAGTTTAACCTGGTGTGCTCGTTGTATTTTTCAGCGGTTGTTTCGGCTACATTTTGACCCGCCTGGTCCTTTTAATCGGTGCAAATTTATTTCAAAATTCGAAGAAACGCTGTATTTTTTCAATAAGTATATTTTGTGCTGATCATTTTAGTGTACCCGATTTATTTTTTTCGATCAAATTTTTGTCCTGTTTCTATTTATAATCGATCACTATTTTGTTTTTTTTGTTATTTAATTAAAACAATTAGAATTTATTTAAATTAAATATTAATTAGAAATTTTATGAGTTTATTTCTTAAATGAATATTAATTGTATGAAAATATATTTTTACATTGGATTCTATGGACAACTCATCAATCTTATCCCAACAATTACCCTCTCATTACACACGTGTCACTCACATAACAAACTCACACACTCATAATCTCTCTCAAGATCCCCTAACGTCTCTCTACCACCTACTACCCTCGCTCACATTTCTCTCTCACTCACTCACTCAAAAATATCACATCCACCACTCTCTTCCTCTAGTTCTAACGCGTGGCAACAAAAGAAAAGAAAAATAAATAAATAAGGACACCACCTCACTCTCTTGTCATTTAATAACAACCTACTACATATTTCTTTCTCACCTCCACTGTTCACTCTCTCTTCCCCTCACTACATCCGTCTCCCTCACTCATTGACAGCCACCCCTCACACTCTCTCTCACCCTTTCTCACAAACTCAAAAAGAAAACCGAAAAAGAAAGAGAAGAAACCGCGCATCACTCGTCTCCTCCTCATAACAAACCCTGTCCCCAAATCTCCATTTCACCTCCACCGACAAAGCTTCACCGCCACCTTCTCCATCACACTCCACAAAACCACTTAATCCGTCTCCACCACCCCAAACAACAAACGGCGCCTCCGTCCAAACACCAACGCCGTGAATCGCACAAACCCTTCTTCCATCAAATCCTCCTTCACTCCAACAAACGACCACCACGAACTCTCTTCCTCTCCGCCACGATTCACCTTCGTCAACCACCTTCCAACACTCATCATCATTTCCACCAGCACAGATGAAACCTTCACCCACTCATCTGCTTTTCTCCCATATCTGTTAGATCATCATTGACCGCCGTTCCACCTCCACCGTCCGCGAAACCCTTCTTCCACTCATCCCCATCAAAACCCTCCGACGAGCACACTCACAACCAACAAACACCACTGCTCCACAATTTTCCAAAAAAACCACTAAACCTCTATAAACTTAAAGCTTTCTCGATCTGTACACCTAATAACAAGTGGACCCATTCTTCAATTCAAACTTCACTTCGATGAAATCGAAATCGAGAAGTTCGTCGGGTTATTGACTATTTTCCGTGCAGGTCGTGAGCTTGAGAAATTCCCCCACGATGTTCATATGTTACTGAAGTGTTCGTCGCGAAGACGAAAGACAAAGCACAAAAAAGGTTCAACAACCACATAACGTTCCCGTCTACATTGCGATAATTCCTTTGACAGCAAAATAGAAGCACCGCAAACGCAGGCAGACGCCATCGGCAAGGTGTAGCGGTGGAGATCCTTATTTAGGGTAACGATTTCGAGTCTTTTCGATTGTATAATAATGGTGTTTCCATCTGCTAAGCTATTACCATCCTGTAGTAGAACTCATTGTCAATTGCATATGTTGATTGGATTGTATAGGGTATATACTGCGGTTTCCACTTCCATTTTTACTTATGTTAATTAGGTTCATTTTCGTTCATATGCCGTTACGTCGTTACGCATTTGTTTCTTACTTTTCATTGTTGAATGTGATCGTTTCAAGCAGCAAGCTCGTACATATTTGTTTCATAACATTGTCGAAACCGTTGCTATTTAATATGCTAAGGCTGTTTTGAAATGTTTCTGGTTAAATTTGGTTAGGAAACTCTTGATTTACTCCAACTGGTTGTATATTGCATATTGATTTCATAATTATTTAAGTGCAAGATTTGTTCCTTTTCATTGACTATTCCATATTGTTTCAATTCATTGGATTGGAATTAGTAATGTTTAACCATGTTGGCTCGCGGCTCAACCGTTTTCATGTTGCTGCTTCATGAGTTTAATACATATTAGAATACCTCTTAACCATGGCTTTGTAGGCTTGCAACTCATTTGCTTTTGTTTTTTATTATTATATTTTCATTTGGCCATTATAGGTGCTGATTACCAGAGATGTATTAATGAGCTTTGTAAATAAAATCTGTTACATTGCACGATCGAATTTTGAATAGTGGACCGACGATTCAATGTCTCTACACCACCCATATGCCAAAACATTAATGGGCTAATTTACAATGTGTCGTAGGTTCAATTTACAATGTGCTAAATCAATTTAATCTATGTCGACACTATTTCACATATAAGCAACCATATTTACTAATTGTACAGACAATTTCAATCTCAAATTCTTTTCATCAAAATAAAGTCCTTCAAACCATTTTTCATTAAATGTGAATATTATTGATTAATATCAAGTTTCTTCTCTTCTTGTACACGAAACATGTTACCTTTTTCTCAAAAACCTTAAACGCATAAATTTAAACCATTTTTCAAACCATTTAACTTCAAAGGAATTTTCTCTTAACATAAATTTTGAGATGAAAATGATATAGGAAGCGTTCGCTTCACTATTTCTCAAGCACTTGAATAATTGGCGCACGCCATATTGCTCGAGTTCTTGTCACCTAATTAAAACTTTAACCAAATACTAATTTAAATCACTTTTCCAAATCAAATATAAGTTCTAAATTCAAATTATTTTAAGACCATGAATTCAAATCCAAATCGTTTTAATGTACTCCTTACGACACTTTAAAATAAATCTTAGATGGAAAAGAGGGTAGGAGGCGCTCGCCTCACTATCTTTCGATTATTCGAATAATTGGCGTACGCCATATTGATCGAATTCTCGTCGTCTAATTAAAACTTAAACCACAATATTCAAATCATTTCTTCAAAATTAATACAAATTCTACAACCATTTAATTCTAAATTTCCGATAATAAAAGGATAGGAGGCGTTCGCCTCACTATCTTACGATTATTCGAATAATTGGCGTACGCCATATTGATCGAATTCTCGTCGTCAAATTTAAAACGCAATCGAATAAATTCAAATCACCTTTTCATATCACACCCAATTTCAAAATAAAGTTTAAATTAAACTTCAATTGAGAATGGGAGCCGTTCGCCTCACCATTCCTTGATTATTTGAATAATTGGCGTACGCCACATTGCTCAAATCATCGACTTTTCAAAACCTACCAATTCAAAATTCAAACTACCTTCGCAAATCAAATACAACATCTAAGGTCATTTCTTTTTACAATTTAAACCTCGGATGATAAAAGATGGGAGGCGTTCGCCTCGCCATCTCTCGATTATTTGAATAATTGGCGCTCGCCATATTGCACAAATTATCGACTTTCGATTAATATACTTTAAATAAACTTGGATAAGGGAATAGGTGGCGCTCGCCTCATTATTCTTTGAATAAGAAAGTAGGAGGCGTACGCCTCACTACCGTGCATATTCAACATCCACAAACAAACTTTCAAAATAATTCGAACAAAAAAGGGAGTAGAAGGCGTTCGCCTTATTATTCCTCGAAAGAATTGGACGATTGGTGTGCACCACATTGCTCAATCTTTCGTCTTTCTTCAAAAACATCTCAAAACAAATCAAACTAACTTCTCGCCTCCGAGCGATCGAAACCAAACACCCAAACACATCCATTCAACTTGTCACCCCCGCGTGACCAAAACCTCTTCAAAAGAACACTATCAATCCTTTCTAATGCGCCCAATAAACCAGTGCTAGAGCCTCCACCGATAGTAGACAAGCCAGCGTTTAGCCGTTAGAACGCCGACCTACACAGTCGTTCACAAAACAAAACACACAAATTATTCGTAGTAGCCCGAACTACGAATGCTCTGATTTCCTTATTGCACTATAAGGATACGTAGGCAGGAGATTGATGTATCTTCGCGAGCACACTAATAAAAAAACCTCCCATTTCCCCCTCCTGAGGTCTTCATCCATTTCTATCATCAATTCCAATCACTCGAAGCAAGCAAATAACATTCAACTAACAGTCAAATAGAAAATCAGACTAAAAGGTTCCCGTTGAGTACAACGGACGTGAGGGGTGCTAATACCTTCCCCTTGCGTAATCGACTCCCGAACCCGAATATGGTTGCGACGACCATTATTCTATTTTCTTAAAGGTTTTCTCGATATTTTCCTATTCCTTCATTGGAATGAATAAAGTTCGGTGGCGACTCTGTTTTGAACAATATTTTTCCGCGTTCCATCGCGAGGGATCACATTTTTTCAAGGTGCGACAGACTGGCGACTCTGCTGGGGACCCTGCTCCAAGCAAGAGAGAGTCTAGCCTAACTTAGTCTGAATTTGCTATGACTGTTGGAAGATATTCTTTCTTTCCATGTTTATTTCTCTGTATTTTATTCTGATTGATTGTGTTGTATGCAATTTTCCTTGATACTTTGATATGGCACTTGGTGTATGCTGTGAGATAAGCTCCATACCCGAGCTTCGAGAAGAACTTAGAACCCGAAGTTGTGTAGTATTGAACCGAGGGGTGTACACCTCACTGGGACAATACGAAGACCCCACCTAGAGTAGATCTGTTTGGAGTTTCCATCACAATATGGCTAGCCCATTATTGGGGGGAGGTTCTAGATACGATCCGTGACTCTAGGGACCTCGCCTTAAACCCAAGTTTTGTTTTCATGATTGGCGATTATGTAGTATTGAACCGAAGGGTCTACACCCTGTTCGAACAATACGAGAATCCCACTTAGATTAGATCAGTTCAGAACTCCCATCCCGATGTGGCTAGCCCACCATTGCGAGGAAGCTTTGAACTTGATCCGTGAGTCTAAGTTCCTTCTTCGAAAACATAACTTTAGAACCTACCTTTGGGGAATTTCTTATGATCAGAGAAACCCGTGCTTCTTCCTATCATCTTGATGTACCTGACGTATGAATGATCTTCAGTGTTGGTATTCCTTTGCAAAAAAAACATGGCAAAACTTCACGCATTTGCATATCATAAACATGCATTGCATATCATTTTCCAGAAGCAAAAACTTATACCCTATTCTACCCTTTGTCCAGTAACACGGACTACTCGACACCGGTACGAGACACGTCGCAACTACAAGATGACACTTGAACAACTTGAAGCCAATCAAGTTTCGATGAGGACAGATATTGACTCCATGCGGGAAAAGATGGATCGTTTGCTTGAGACCATGTTGCTCTTGGCCCAGAAGGAAAAAGATGTTGAGACTAGCGCCGAAGCCAGGAAACTTGCTGCCTAGTTTGGATCGCCATCACTTAGCATCCTTGGAGTAACTGAACTTGATGGTAACCCCGTCCAGCCTAGAGGAGGACCGATCCCTATTCCTGTTCCCATGGTCAACATGAATCCCCATGAGCATTATGCTATATCTGCTCGACATGGATCCATGATGGGTGATGAGGATCCATATGACGCCTTCTTCATGCCACAACCTGCCAAAATTGATGTTGGAGGTATCCCAAACCCAACTGTTGAGAGACTCCCTGCTCTGGAAGAGAATTTTAAGTCCTTGGAGGTTCACGCTACTCCCGGTTTGGACGTCGTTGATATGTGCTTGGTGCCAGGCCTCTTGATTCCCCAAAAGTTCAAAGTCCCAGACTTTGACAAATATAAAGGGATCAGTTGCCCGAGAACTCACCTCAGAGCTTACTGTCGTAAGATGGTTGCCCACATCAGTAATGATCAACTCTTGATTCATTACTTCCAAGATAGCCTCAGTGGGGCATCCTTGGAGTGGTACATGCAACTAGAGAGAGGTCAGGTCTAGTCATGGAGAGACCTTGCTAAAGCCTTCCTTAGGCATTATCAATACAACACTAATCTAGCACCCAATCGCACACAACTACAAGACATGACTCAATGCAACAACGAGTAATTCAAGGAATATGCACAGCGGTGGAGACAGCTTGCAGCTCGTGTCCAACCTCCTCTCCTTGACAAAGAGCTAATTGATATGTTTATGGGAACTCTTCATACCCAATACATGGAGAAAATGGTAGGATTCAGTTTCCCAACTTTTGCTGAGGTCGTCTCCGTGGGAGAATGGATTGAGAGCCAGATCAGGAAAGGAAAGCTACCTTGCGCTGCCAACACTTCAGGTGGGATGAAGAAACCCTATCCCAATCTCCCAAAGAATCCAGAAGGGCAGACCAATGACGTAATGAGAGGAGGGGGATATAGGGCACCTCCATATGCTCCTATGTCGTATCATCAGGTTGCCGCTGTCGTCCCAACGCCATATCAGCCTCCATATCAACAACCCTATTAGCAACTATATCAACAGCCTTATCAACAGTCGGCTTACCAGCAGCCACATCAAAATCAACAGCAACGTCAACCTAACTAGTAGAGGGCAAGGAGACCAGAAAGACATTTCGATCATTTGCCAGTGCCATACAGCAAGATCCTCCCCTACCTGCTAAAGGATGGATCAGTTGTTCTAAAGGAGATAACACCTGCAACTCCACCATATCCTCCAGGATATGACGCCAATGCTCACTGCGAGTATCATATGGGTGCCCCAGGGCACACAATAGAGAATTGCAAGACCTTCAAACATAAGGTCCAAGACCTGATTGACAGTAAGGCAGTTACATTCATGCCAGTTAGGCCAAATGTTGCAACCAATCCCATGCCGGTGCATGCAGAGCATAGTGAAGCTCGAAGATAAAGCTTCCCATCGGCCTGAACAAGCAAACAAATTCCGACAAAGAATCAAGATATGAAGTCCGTTTCTTTGAATGAAAGTAATCATTATGCCATTTTTACTATTTTGCACTTTTGTAATTTGCTCTTGATTGTTTAAGTATTGTATGCTTTAAATATGGTTGTTTGTATTTGGTCTTATTAATGAGATAATTATGCATGCTTTGAATCAATCTTTCATATTCACTCATCTATCACGTTTGCAAATGAAAAACACATATTCTTCCACTTCACCTTCTTTCTCACACTGCTATTAGTAAATGTTGGAAGGAGGATGACGATAACAAAATACTCATAATTGTTGATTGTATGCTTTCGGATAAAATCCTGCTAATGATGTATAGGCATTGTTTCAAATCCCCAAACACTGGAGAGATAAGAAGTTAATCCCTAGTCAACCACTTCGAGCCTAGAAGTAGGAGTTTCTTTCGGATCTACAAACCCTTACGCTTAACCTGGGGCAGGGTAGTGTTCAGTTAATCTGACTACACATTCAAATTACAAAGGTGAAATATCCCATATACGGATCGACCACATGATATTCTTCGCACACATCCTGAAGCGTCGAAGGAACCATACAAATCCAAATTTTATGTCGGTTGTTTCTTCAAATGACTTGTTAGTCACAATTTTAAAAAAAATCAAAAAAAGAGCCCGCTAAGTCGAACACCCGATAAGGAGACTTAGGCAAAACTGGGGCAATCCCGATGGATCAGAGCTTCAATAAGCGGTCCATACAAAAGTTAGGGATCAAGACAAAAATCAAAAAAGACAATGAAAGTCTCAAACAAAATGAAACAAGAATCGATGACCACCGTACCAAAGTCAAAAGGTCACCAATATTCATAAAGAGGAAAATAAGATGACTGTCGTTTCAAGGGATCCTACACTGTTGAACTATCACAAAAGCAAAGTGTGTGTCGAATTAACTGATCGTAAGATTGGAGATCATCATGAAGAAGGGATGGGTTAAAATAAACTTTGAGCCATATATCCTTTTGTTTCAATAACCATGAACCAAGCCACGTTACAACCCTCAAAAGACCTAATTGAAGTAGGGTTTATTCTGAAAGCATACTACAGCAAGGTTGAGTAAACTGACTCCTAGAGATTTGCTAATATTCTCTTCTCACTATATCAATCACACACTAGCTAAAATTAGCACTGCGTTTGGACACATGGTCCACTCGTCATACACTACCACGACATTCCAAATGAATGATTGTTTTTCAAAACTTGCATAACTGTTGCATTAACATCACCATTTCTGGGATAATAATTCTTAATTGTCAGTCAATACTTGACATCGAGAAAATTCCAACAAGGGGCAATTCAAGAGGTACTTGATCTTTGGTGCTGACACGAATCAAAACCATTTCATAATCCCATGGATCATGGGCATGGCATCCGTTTGATTATGTTGACTGAAGCGGTAGTCAGTATAAGGAAAATCTCCAAGCATCGGTTGATCAGGGAGGAAAAACACTTCAACACTCAGTTCGTCTAGGGAAAGTCCCCAAAGGCTAATCAGGGGCAGACCATTACAAAGATTTAGGAGCTAAAAAAACAGACTCAGACCACGTCATGGGATAACCACTCCCAAGGTTTCCTTTCAAGGAGAATTCTTTTGGTACCCTACAGTCTGAGGCAAGATAAGTTGCAAGGGGCAAATTCCCTCCATATCTTCAAGTCAGTCAAGCAGATTGCGTCAAGACATTAGTGATTGTTGGAATCTGTAGGAGAATTGCGGTCCAAAACGCAGCAGAAATTAAAATTTTCTCCTTTAGAGATCCTTACGAATGGTCATGATCAGTGATAGAATATTTACCTCTTGTGACGATTGAAACCTTTGGTGCAGATCTCTTGTGACGATCAAAACCTTTGATGCAGATCCACGGAACGATCACGAACGTTGAACGATGACAACGTCTCTACTCAGTCCACACGAACAGATTCCTTCAATCTCAGTGCTAGCTGGTACGAATGAAGGCTTTGAGAGAGAGAGAGAGAGAGAGAGAGAGAGAGAGAGAGAGAGAGAAAATGAAATAATGCAACCGCTATAAATGCTTCTGCACAAGGGTTCTATTTATAGAACCACTTGTGTGGGCTTCAAGCTAAAAAGCCCACTTAAGTGTATTTTGGCCCATATCTTATAATATGCCCAAAATCACTTAAGCCCATGGTACCTTACCATATTTCGTATTCTACTCAAGTACATCGTACCTTACGATGTTCTATAATTCACTTAAGGGCACCGTACCTTACGGTATTCCTTAGTTACTCTATCTCTCATCAATCCGTCCTTTGTGTGTGACCCTGTAGGTTTTCGTGACGTTGGCAATTATATTAAATCACGCATTTAACATAATAAACAGTGAGCGGTATCTAGCAACACATCACTGCTACCCAAGACACGAAAATGTCATGTGATCTGACAATTCCTCTGTGATAATACTTATGTGTATAATTACCCTTTTGCCCTTATGTCTATATTGAACACAAGGCATAGACCGTGTCATCCTTGTCCAGTTCAATATTGGGCCCATAGACATTTATCCTGTTATGCAGGATGGGCAAATTCCATCTAGGTCACTTATGTCCCTCAGCATGCTTCGTGGAGTATCCATCAACTGTCTTTATGGTTATCCAGTTACGGACAACGTTGGATCAGCAATAAAGCACTCGACTCCATATCTAGGATCCATAGTGGTTTCAGGTCGAAGAGTGGAATACACTATTATCACCATGAGAATAACTTATGACACTTTGCATAACTTTCTATATAGTATTCTCATAGCGGGTCAATCCGGTATAAATATTACTCTTAATATTCATACCTATGTTTAAGACTTGATAACTCTTTATCCATGATCCATGAGATGTGATCATCAGTCTACAAACATAATAGTCTTAATGCTTTAATGTTATCCCATTTCACACTAAAGCTCGACTACGGATACTTTAAGAATAGTGTCCTTATGTTTAATGTGCTCTCATGATTAAGTCGCACTTAATACATTAAACGGACTATCTATTCCATGGACTTTATTAATCAACCATAATAAAGAAAATGCCTTTTATTATTAATAAATAATTCGATACAAGTACCAAAAAGTATTGGCCTCTAGGGCTTACACCAACAATCTCCCACTAGCACTAGAGCCAATCAGGCATACCCCTTATGCCCATTGATCTAGTATGGCCATCATGCTTCTGCTGCGCAAGAGGCTTTGTCAGTGGGTCATCTATATTGTCAAGTGTAGGTACTTTACATATTTTCACGTCTCCTCTATCTATTATCTCTCGAATGAGATGATAACGCCTAAGTATGTGTTTGGATCGTCGGTGAGATCTAGGCTTCTTAGCTTGTGCGATAGCACCATTGTTATCATAATAGAGACCAATGGGATCCACAATGCTAGGGACTATGCCAAGTTCACTAATGAACTTTTGATCCAAATAACTCCCTTTGCTGCACTTGAGGCAGCAATATACTCGGTCTCGATTGTAGAATCAGCGACTGTATCTTGCTTTGAACTTTTCAAGCTCACAACGCCATCATTTCAGCAAAACACATAACCATTGGAATCATTCATATTAAAGCGTCTCAGCACCTTGTTTATGTCCTCTGACTTAGGCCAAGCATTTTATGATCTATCTCCATAGAATCTGATTCCTAATATATAGGCTGCTTCACCTAGGTCCTTCATAGAAAAACATTTCCCCACCCAAGACTTTGCTTGTTGCAGGGTAGGGATATCGTTTCCAATGAGTAATATGTCATCTACATATAATACCAGGAATACGATCATGCTCCCACTAACCTTCTTGTAGACACAAGGCTCATCTTCGTTCTTGATCCATGAGTGATACATCACCTTGATCGGTTATGAGATATCCATATCTCTCAGGTAGGTGACGTATCCTGCCTGACCTACGCTGGTCTTGTTCTACTTGAGCAGGTTGCTCATACACAACTACTTGTGTTTCCTGCTCCAATTCCTCCATAGGTGTGTCAATGCTTTGTGATTCTTGAATTTCTTCAAGCTCTACTTTCCTCCCACTGGTTCCTTTGGAAATAAAATCCTTTTCTAGGAAAACTCCAGTTCGAGCGACAAACACTTTGCCCTCAGAAGGATTGTAGAAGTAATACCCTCTTGTTTCTTTAGGATACCCCACAAATAAGCATTTGTCAGATTTGGGCTCAAGCTTAGTTGAAATTTGTCGTTTCACATAAACCTCGCAACCCCAAATCTTTATGTAAGACATATGTGGTTTCTTACCACTCCATATCTCATATGGTGTCTTCTCAACCTTTTTGGATGGAACACGGTTTAGTGTGTAAGCTGCTGTTAATAGTGCATGTCCCCAAAAGGAGTTTGGAAGATCGGCGTGACTCATCATGGATTTAACTCATTAGGTTTCATCCTTTTAGTATTAATGTTATAAGTTGGCATTATGAGATCAAGGACATATAGTCCATTGCTCATTTGTGCAGTAACATAAATATATCATTCAAATAAATTGAGCAACATTTGTTCTTTATTATAAATGTAAAACCAAACTTGTCCAAACAAGAAATGGAATTAATATTCCTGCTAATTGCAGGTACATAATAACAGTTCTCTAACTGAATTATTAAACCACTAGGTAAAGTCAATACATAAGATCCTACGGCTAAAGTAGCAACCTTTGCTCCATTGCCAACTCGTAGGTTAACTTCACCTTTTGCCAAATCTCTACTCCTTTTCAGCCCCTGCACATTTGTACAAATGTGAGAACCGCATCCAGTATCTAATACCCATGATGCAGAAGTAGATAAGTTAATAACAAAAATACCTGAAGTTGAAGTCTCTACTCCATTCTTCTTATCTTCCACGTACTTTGGGCAGTTCCTCTTCCAGTGTCCGGTCTTACCGCAATGGAAGCAGGTGCCTTCTTTTGCTATGTCTCCACTAGGCTTTAAAGCAGCAACGGTGGGTTTGGGTTTGGAAACTTCCCTGCCTTTCCCTTTATCACCCTGCTTAGTGGGCCTTTTGTTCTGTCTCTTTCCATTTCCGATCATCAGAATGGACTTCCCTTTTATCTTCAGATTCTGCTCAGCTGTTCTTAACATGGCTAGCAGTTCAGGAAGAGATTTGTCCATATTATCCATATTGAAATTTAGGACAAATTGACTGAATCCATCTGGCAACGATTGCAAGATCACATCAGTCGCAAGTTCGTTTCCGAGGGGAAAACCCAACCTTTCAAGGTTTTCCACATACCCAATCATCTTGAGCACATAGGGACTTACAGGGGCTCCCTCAGCTAACTTGCTTTGAAAAAGGGCTTTTGAAACTTCAAACCTCTCATGCCTTGCTTGCTCTTGATAGAGCATCTTCAAGTGTTCGATCATATCGAACGCTGACATGTTCTCATGTTGCTTTTGCAATTCTGAGTTCATGGTAGCCAGCATGAGACAAGCAGTTTCATTGGCATCATCGACATGCTTCTTACAAGCATCTCTTTCTGCCTTAGGTGCAGAACTAGGAGGTTCCTCTTCAGGAACAGGTGTCTCCAAGACATACAGCATTTTATCATGTTTGAGGACAATCCTCAGGTTTCGGTGTCAATCCAGAAAATTTGTCCCAGACAATTTTTCCTTGTCAAGGATTGATCGCAAGATGTTGTTAGAGGTGTTTGCTGTCATGGTTATCTACATAAGGATTAAGAAAATATAAGTATCATTGACATATTTAATTAGGCCTTTAATCAAATATGCTCCCACTATTTTACTCAAAACAAATGACCCTCATCATTTGATTCGGAAAATCCCGTTGGAAGATTTTCTAGTGGGTCGAGATCCATATTTCACTTTGTTCTAAGTCCGCGTAGGCGGATTACACAAAACTAGGTTATTTAGGTGGGAACTCCTTCCAATTGTATCTCATACAACTCTCGAAAATTTCAGTTGGGTGAATAACTCCTTATTCCAATCCATCATATGGATTATTCCCAACTCTTGCTTCTAAACATATATAATAAAATTATAATTAAGTTTGACTCATCGTTTTAGCAGTTGGATATTACAATTATCCTATCGCACCTTAACTAATACAAAACATGCACCTCGCGTAGGCGAAACCTACATATTCGATACCAGTCTTGATGAGTGCTAAAACTTGGAAAGTAAACATATATAATATTATCATAATTTGTTTAGTTAAGTTTGACCCATTGTTTTAGCAGTTGGATATTACAATTATCCCATCGCACCTTACTAATATAGAACATGCACCTCGCGTAGGCGAAACCTACATTATCCGATACTAGTCTTGATGAGTGTTAAAACTTGGAAAGCATAAACTTAATATTTAGTTTGAGGGAATTGTAATTGTTATGATCTCACCGGCTTATTTATCATATAAATCGTCTCTCACATGCATCAACATACATTCACATGCATCAACATACATTCAAACAAAATGAAACAGTTATGGCCCCTAGCGCAATTGTTCTCCCAAGCCAATGAGAGAACCTAAGCTAACCTACAACGATCTAAGCTTCTCCAAGCAAGATCTTCAAGGTTGCCCTCCTTTGATCTTCAAGGTTGTCCTCCTTTGATATTGAAATCTTCTCGTTCTTTATAACATTGTCTTCTTCTCTTTCTTCATAACATTGTCCTTCTTTGACATTGAATTCTTCTCTTTCTTCATAACATTACATTATAGAAGAAACTCGTTTTACATACGAGGGATTGAGATGAGAAAAGAAATTACATTAAGAGATTACAAGGAGAGGCACGACACGCAGGTCGTATTTTAAAACTCAAAACAAAATAAAGGAAGACTAAGGCCATAACTGATCACCACAAGGCAATAATAACAAACACATTATTATTATTATTATTAATTTTAATTCCTTTAATTAATGAAAACCAAATTAAATTTCGGCGACCGATCACACTACGCAGACCGTCACAGGCGTGTGACGACCGTCATAGGCAATTTTGGATCTGTGAGTGTGACGACCGTCACAAAGCATGTGACGACCGTCACAGGCAATTTGAGTGTGACGACCGTCACAGGGCACGTTACGACCGTCACAACCAGTTTTTTACGCTCGTCACAAGCTCGTGAAGAACGTCACGCGGCCAAAATAACGGAACTTTGAAACAGTCTACAGACCTCTTCCAAAAGCCCTAAATTCACAACTCCTTGACGGCACAACCCTTGCGCCGTCACCAACCCTAATGCACCAATTTCAGACCGTCAAACACACCTCGATTGTTGATTCAGTATGATTGATCAACAGGTCATTGCTTCACCATACTAATGTCGGATTCCGAAGCAAATGACCATTGATCGCTCAAAGGAAAACAACCATTTAGTGTTTGAATGAACGAAACAGAAACAGTATATCACATATACCGTACTTTGCATTAGGATTACTTATATCATATATAAGTTGATCGGTCTCAATTGCGTAACCTATGGACGATCGATGTATCGCTGCTTCACCATACTAATGTCGGTACCGAAGCATAGTCAACATCAATCATCCAACTCGTACACTCATGATGCCAAATTTAATTACCCGTTTAATTAATTGATTCATTCTGTCTTTTAATCATATTAATACAGAAATTAAACAGCTATCCGATTCATGGTTTCGTAAGTGGCTCTGATACCACTGGAGGAGAATTGCGGTCCAAAACGCAGCGGAAATTAAAATTTTCTCCTTTAGAGATCCTTACGAATGGTCATGATCAGTGATAGAATATTTACCTCTTGTGACGATTGAAACCTTTGGTGCAGATCTCTTGTGATGATAAAAACCTTTGATGCAGATCCACGGAACGATCACGAACGTTGAACGATGACAACGTCTCTACTCAGTCCACACGAACGGATTCCTTCAATCTCAGTGCTAGCTAGTACGAATGAAGGCTTTGAGTGTGAGAGAGAGAGAGAGAAAACGAAATAATGCAACCGCTATAAATGCTTCTGCACAAGGGTTCTATTTATAGAACCACTTGTGTGAGCTTCAAGCTAAAAAGCCCACTTAAGTGTATTTTGGCCCATATCTTATAATATGCCCAAAATCACTTAAGCCCATGGTACCTTACCATATTTCGTATTCTACTCAAGTACACCGTACCTTACGATGTTCTATAATTCACTTAAGGGCACCGTACCTTACGGTATTCCTTAGTTACTCTATCTCTCATCAATCCGTCCTTTGTGTGTGACCCTGTAGGTTTTCGTGACGTTGGCAATTATATTAAATCACGCATTTAACATAATAAATAGTGAGCGGTATCTAGCAACACATCACTGCTACCCAAGACACGAAAATGTCATGTGATCTGACAATTCCTTCTGTGATAATACTTATGTGTATAATTACCCTTTTGCCCTTATGTCTATATTGAACACAAGGCATAGACCGTGTCATCCTTGTCCAGTTCAATATTGGGCCCATAGACATTTATCCTGTTATGCAGGATGGGCAAATTCCATCTAGGTCACTTATGTCCCTCAGCATGCTTCGTGGAGTATCCATCAACTGTCTTTATGGTTATCCAGTTACGGACAACGTTGGATCAGCAATAAAGCACTCGACTCCACATCTAGGATCCATAGTGGTTTCAGGTCGAAGAGTGGAATACACTATTATCACCATGAGAATAACTTATGACACTTTGCATAACTTTCTATATAGTATTCTCATAGCGGGTCAATCCGGTATAAATATTACTCTTAATATTCATACCTATGTTTAAGACTTGATAACTCTTTATCCATGATCCATGAGATGTGATCATCAGTCTACAAACATAATAGTCTTAATGCTTTAATGTTATCCCATTTCACACTAAAGCTCGACTACGGATACTTTAAGAATAGTGTCCTTATGTTTAATGTGCTCTCATGATTAAGTCGCACTTAATACATTAAACGGACTATCTATTCCAGGGACTTTATTAATCAACCATAATAAAGAAAATGCCTTTTATTATTAGTAAATAATTCGATACAAGTACCAAAAAGTATTGGCCTCTAGGGCTTACACCAACAGAATCCACAACCAAAATGTTAAGAGTTCATACCAGTACAATGTCATATCTTGACAAGAATCCTAGGGGCACATCAAAGGCGTAACCATCATGCGTTTATTACGTCTCTATGCTCAGTTACAGGCTGGCCAAATGCATCAGAAGAAGAAATCGAGATCTTCTCAAAGACGAATACACAACATATTAGCAATAAGTCAAGCTTGGGGCACCAAGAGCACCCATACATATTGCGTGTTCATCACATCATCAACTACCGAGTGTCGGGAAGTCAGATCCCTCCATCGACCAATAGTTAAACCCACATTGACAATTACCAGAAAATCCAAAGTCCACCTTGCTGGCACACACACAAAAACCAAATACAACCAGCATTGGTTTCCACAAAATACATCGCCTTTGAAAGGGGGGCCAATCCCAAACAAGCCAATCAGTCTTTGCATTCAAACATGCATCACATGCATCACCTCATACATAACGCATACATGACATTTATGCATATAGCACGAATCAAAATCCAAGGTTTAGTCGTAGGCACCCAGGCCAACCCTCAGTTGAGTCATTGTTTTTCTCTGAGTAAGTTCCTACCCTGCTATCGGGCGTTCCCCATTGAGTTACATCTTTCAACCGTTTGTTGATAAGATGTTATCCTCAGCTTAGTCAAACAATGTTTCTCCAAACACTTACCTTGTTTCACATTGAGCATCCCTCAATGAGTCGTTTCCTGTAACCTTTTGTTGATAGAAACTACATCTCCCCAGAGAATATTTATTCTGCAACCTTTTGTTGTCGATACCCCAAGCAAGTCTTACCCAGTAATGTTCCAACACTACCCAGCAAATCAGGTTTACTGAACTTTGACAGTAACCTTATTTTTCCAATATTTTTCTCACTATCATCCTTTTGGTGAAAGTCCATTGAGGAATAATATTGATCATTGTCCTGTTTATGGTAACCGTTATCCTTTTGGTAATGGTAAATCCTTGACATTTGTGATCTTACCATCATCCTTTTGGTGTTGAAGATCCTTGAAGTTTTGGTCCAACCTTCATCCTTTTGGTGAATGGTGACCCCTGCAATTATTACAGCTTACCGTCATCCTTTTGGTGTCGGCGATCCTTGTGGTGATAAGGATCCTTGTCATTTTGGTTCAATCATCATCCTTTTGGTGGTGACGTCTAGTTCGACTTGATTATCATCCTTTTGGTGATAACCGGTTTTGTTGTTTAATCCACTGTCATCCTTTTGGTGTCAACAATATTTGAAGTCATTATAACTTATTATCATCCTTTTGGTGGTAACAAGTTTCGAAGTTATGATTTCACCTTCATCCCTTTTGGTGATGGTGATTGTTGATTCATTATCATCCTTTTGGTGATAACGAGTCTTGTTTGTTTGTAGTACCTTCATCCTTTTGGTGATGGTGACTGTCGACTTATTATCATCCTTTTGGTGATAACAAGCTTTGTTGTTAGATCCTACCTTCATCCTTTTTGTGACGGTGATCTGTAAGAGTTATCGACTTATTATCATCCTTTTGGTGGTAACGAGTTTTGTTGTTTAATCCTACCTTCATCCTTTTGGTGACGGTGACCATTTGAGTTATGGACTCATTATCATCCTTTTGGTGATAACGGGTTTTGTTTGATCTTACCCTCATCCTTTTGGTGATGGCGATCATTAAGTTTGTTTCGGCTTATTATCATCCTTTTGGTGATAACAAGTTTTGAAGTTTTGTCCTTATTATCATCCTTTTGGTGATAACAAGTTCCGTTTGTTTGATCTTACTGTCATCCTTTTGGTGTCAGTGATATTTACGGTTATTAACTTATTATCATCCTTTTGGTGGTAACAAGTTCTATTGTTGATCTTACCTTCATCCTTTTGGTGATGGTGATCGTTTGAGTCTATTTTGACTTATTATCGTCCTTTTGGTGATAACAAGTTTTGTCTTTTAATTATACCTTCATCCTTTTGGTGATGGTGATTGTTGATTTATTATCATCCTTTTGGTGGTAACAAGTTTTGTTTTTGATCTTACCTTCATCCTTTTGGTGATGGTGATCATTTGAGTTGTTGACTTATTATCATCCTTTTTGTGGTAACAAGTTTTGTTTTGATCTTACCTTCGTCCTTTTGGTGATGGTGATCATTTGAGTTGTTGACTTATTATCATCCTTTTGGTGGTAACAAGTTTCGTCTTTTATCCGACCTTCATCCTTTTGGTGATGGTGATAGTTTGAGTTGTGTGCTTATTGTCATCCTTTTGGTGATAACAAGTTTTAAAGTTTTGTTCTTACCTTCATCCTTTTGGTGATGGTTATCATTTAAGGTTATTATTGACTTATTATCATCCTTTTGGTGGTAACAAGTTCTGTTGTTGATCTTACCTTCATCCTTTTGGTGATGGTGATTGTTTTGACTTATTATCATCCTTTTGGTGGTAACAAGTTTTGTCTTGTAACTTACCTTCATCCTTTTGGTGATGATGATCATTGAGTTTCGACTTATTATCATCCTTTTGGTGATAACAAGTTTGTTGTGTGACTACACCTTCATCCTTTTGGTGATGGTGATCATTGAAGTTATTTGACTTATTATCATCCTTTTGGTGATAACAAGTTTTGTTGTTGGATCTTACCTTCATCCTTTTGGTGACGGTGATCTTTGAAGTTGATGAGTCAACTATCATCCTTTTGGTGATAGCCTTGATATTATACTCTCTGTAGTGGGAAAATTTATCAAAATAACCATCATCCTTTTGGTGACGGAAATCATCCTTTTGGTGATAGAGATCTTTGGATTGTGTCTAACTTTCATCCTTTTGGTGATAGCGAGATTTGTTGATTGATCTTACCATCATCCTTTTGGTGATGGTGATCTTTGTTGTATCCACTGTAACCATTATCCTTTTGGTGATGACTACTTTTGAAGCTCGGATTATCCATCATCCTTTTGGTGATGACGATCCTGGAAATCATGGTGAATTTCTATCATCCTTTTGGTGATAGCAACTAACTCCACTGTCATCCTTTTGGTGTCAGAAAACCAGTCCCACATTTGTCTTTACAACAATAACAACCTATGCAAGATTTGAGTGTCGACTCGAGGGTTGGCATTGATCTGACATTCTACCCCCATCACCTTGGTGCTGTTAGAATCCATTGCATTTTCTTTTTGCATTTCTCCATTGCATTTCAAAGGACAAAATTTGGATCTTTTCATATTTAATTACCTTCCACCATGAATGTATGAAAACTGTTGTCATTCTTACCTTCTGGTTCAAGTTAATTAAATAGGGGCAGCTATCATACCCCAATTTTGTCCGGGCATATTTAAATTTTCATAGCATTGATTTCATTTTTATTTTTGCATCATATGCATAGCATGACATACATTCCATCATGAATAATACCTAGAATATCAGTCAGGATAAATTTATTGAGAATAGAGACAAATTGGTTACATCGTTTCTCAAGAACGTGCAAAATTAGCGGGGAAAAAGTTTCAAAATTAAAATCACAGATGCCAGTATTATTAATCTATGGTTCATGTAGTTTAACCTGGTGTGCTCGTTGTATTTTTCAGCGGCTGTTTCGACTGCATTTTGACCCGCCTGGTCCTTTTAATCGGTGCAAATTTATTTCAAAATTCAAAGAAACGTTGTATTTTTTCAATAATTATATTTTGTGTTGATCATTTTAGTGTACCCGATTTATTTTTTTCGATCAAATTTTTATCCTGTTTCTATTTATAATCGGTCACTATTTTGTTTTTTTTGTTATTTAATTTAAACAATTAGAATTTATTTAAATTAAATATTAATTAGAAATTTTATGAGTTTATTTCTTAAATGAATATTAATTGTATGAAAATATATTTTTACATTGGATTCTATGGACAGCTCATCAATCTTATCCCAACAAGTACCCTCTCATTACACACGTGTCACTCACATAACAAACTCACACACTCATAATCTCTCTCAAGATTCCCTAACGTCTCTCTACCACCTACTACCCTCGCTCACATTTCTCTCTCACTCACTCACTCAAAAATATCACAACCACATACCACTCTCTCCCTCTGGTTCTAACGCGTGGCAACAAAAGAAAAGAAAAAGAAATAAATAAGGACACCACCTCGCTCTCTCGTCATTTAATAACAACCTATTGCCTATTTCTCTCTCACCTCCACTATTCACTCTCTCTTCCCCTCACTACATCCGTCTCCCTCACTCATTGACAACCACCCCTCACACTCTCTCTCACCCTTTCTCACAAATTCAAAAAGAAAACCGAAAAAGAAAGAGAAGAAACCGCGCATCACTCGTCTCCTCCTCACAACAAACCCTGTCCCCAAATCTCCATTTCACCTCCACCGACAAAGCTTCACCGCCACCTTCTCCATCACACTCCATAAAACCACTTAATCCGTCTCCACCACCCCAAACGAAAAACAGCGCCTCCGTCCAAACACCAACGCCGCGAATCGCACAAACCCTTCTTCCATCAAATCCTCCTTCACTCCGATAAACGACCACCACGAACTCTCTTCCTCTCCGCCACGATTCACCTTCGTCAACCACCTTCCAACACTCATCATCATTTCCACCAGCACAGTTGAAACCTTCACCCACTCATTTGCTTTTCTCCCATCTCTGTTAGATTATCACTGACCGCCGTTCCACCTCCGCCGTCCGTGAAACCCTTCTTCCACTCATCCCCATCAAAACCCTCCGACGAGCCCCCTCACAACCAACAAACACCACTGCTCCACAATTTTCCAAAAAAACCACTAAACCTCCATAAACTTAAAGCTTTCTCGATCTGTACACCTAATAACAAGTGGACCCATTCTTCAATTCAAACTTCACTTCGATGAAATCGAAATCGAGAAGTTCGTCGGGTTATTGACTCTTTTCCGTGCAGGTCGCGAGCTTGAGAAATTCCCCCACGATGTTCATATGTTACTGAAGTGTTCGTCGCGAAGACGAAAGACAAAGCACAAAAAAGGTTCAACAACCACATAACGTTCCCGTCTACATTGCGATAATTCCTTTGACAGCAAAACAGAAGCACCGCAAACGCAGGCAGACGCCATCGACAAGGTGTAGCGGTGGAGATCCTCATTTAGGGTAACAATTTCGAGTCTTTTCGATTGTATAATAATGGTGTTTCCATCTGGTTTAACCATCTGCTAAGCTATTACCATCCTGTAGTAGAACTCATTGTCAATTGCATATGTTGATTGGATTGTATAGGGTATATACTGTGGTTTCCACTTCCATTTTTACTTATGTTAATTAGGTTCATTTTCGTTCATATGTCGTTACGTCGTTACGCATTTGTTTCTTACTTTTCATTGTTGAATGTGATCGTTTCAAGTAGCAAGCTCGTATATATTTGTTTCATAACATTGTCGAAACCGCTGCTATTTAATATGCTAAGGCTGTTTTGAAATGTTTCTGGTTAAATTTGGTTAGGAAACTCTTGATTTACTCCAACTGGTTGTATATTGCATATTGATTTCATAATTATTTAAGTGCAAGATTTGTTCCTTTTCATTGACTATTCCATATCGTTTCAGTTCATTGGATTGGAACTGGTAATGTTTAACCATGTTGGCTTGCGGCTCAACCGTTTTCATGTTGCTGCTTCATGAGTTTAATACATATTAGAATACCTCTTAACCATGGCTTCGTAGGCTTGCAACTCATTTGCTTTTGTTTTTTATTATTATATTTTTACTTGGCCATTATAGGTGCTGATTACCAGAGATGTATTAATGAGCTTTGTAAATAAAATCTGTTACATTGCACGATCGAATTTTAAATAGTGGACCGACGATTCAATGTCGCTACACCACCCATATGCCAAAATATTAATGGGCCAATTTACAATGTGTCGTAGGTCCAATTTACAATGTGCTAAATCAATTTAATCTATGTCCACACTATTTCACATATAAGCAAACATATTTACTAATTGTACAGACAATTTCAATCTCAAATTCTTTTCATCAAAATCAAGTCCTACAAACCATTTTTCATTAAATGTGAATATTATTGATTAATATCAAGTTTCTTCTCTTCTTGTACACGAAACATGTTACCTTTTTCTTAAAAACCTTAAACGCATAAATTTAAACCATTTTTCAAACCATTTAACTTCAAAGGAATTTTCTCTTAACATAAATTTTGGGATGAAAAAGATATAGGAAGCGTTCGCTTCACTATTTCTCAAGCACTTGAATAATTGGCGCACGCCATATTGCTCGAGTTCTTGTCACCTAATTAAAACTTTAACCAAATACTAATTTAAATCACTTTTCCAAATCAAATATAAGTTCTAAATTCAAATTATTTTAAGACCATGAATTCAAATCCAAATCGTTTTAATGTACTCCTTACGACACTTTAAAATAAATCTTAGATGGAAAAGAGGGTAGGAGGCGCTCGCCTCACTATCTTTCGATTATTCGAATAATTGGCGTACGCCATATTGATCGAATTCTCGTCGTCTAATTAAAACTTAAACCACAATATTCAAATCATTTCTTCAAAATTAATACAAATTCTACAACCATTTAATTCTAAATTTCCGATAATAAAAGGATAGGAGGCGTTTGCCTCACTATCTTACGATTATTCGAATAATTGGCGTACGCCATATTGATCGAATTCTCGTCGTCAAATTTAAAACGCAATCGAATAAATTCAAATCACCTTTTCATATCACACCCAATTTCAAAATAAACTTTAACTTAAACTTCAATTGAGAATGGGAGGCGTTCGCCTCACCATTCCTTGATTATTTGAATAATTGGCGTACGCCACATTGCTCAAATCATCGACTTTTCAAAACCTACCAATTCAAAATTCAAACTACCTTCGCAAATCGAATACAACATCTAAGGTAATTTCTTTTTACAATTTAAACCTCGGATGATAAAAGATGGGAGGCGTTCGCCTCGCCATCTCTCGATTATTTTAATAATTGGCACTCACCATATTTCACAAATCATCGACTTCCGATTAAAATACTTTAAATAAACTTGGATAAGGGAATAGGTGGCGCTCGCCTCATTATTCTTTGAATAAGCAAGTAGGAGGCGTACGCCTCACTACCGTGCATATTCAACATCCACAAACAAACTTTCAAAATAATTCGAACGAAAAAGGGAGTAGAAGGCGTTCGCCTTATTATTCCTCGAAAGAATTGGACGATTGGTGTGCACCACATTGCTCAATCTTTCGTCGTTCTTCAAAAACATCTCAAAACAAATCAAACTAACTTCTCGCCACCGAGCGATCGAAACCAAACACCCAAACACATCAATTCAACTTGTCACCCCCGCGTGACCAAAACCTCTTCAAAAGAACACTGTCAATCCTTTCTAATGCGCCCAACAAACCAGTGCTAGAGCCTCCACCGAGAGTAGACAAGCCAGTGTTTAGCCGTTAGAACGCCGACCTACACAGTCGTTCATAAAACAAAACACACCAATTATTCGTAGTAGCCCGAACTACGAATGCTATGATTTCCTTATTGCACTATAAGGATACATAGGCAGGAGATTGCTGTATCTTCGCGAGCACACTAATAAAAAACCTCCCATTTCCCCCTCTTGAGGTCTTCATCCATATCTATCATCAATTCCAATCACTCGAAGCAAGCAAATAACATTCAACTAACAGTCAAATAGCAAATCAGACTAAAAGGTTCCCGTTGAGTACAACGGACGTGAGGGGTGCTAATACCTTCCCCTTGCGTAATCGACTCCCGAACCCGAATATGGTTGCGACGACCATTATTCTATTTTCTTAAAGGTTTTCTCGATATTTTCCTATTCCTTCATTGGAATGAATAAATTTCGGTGGCGACTCTGTTTCGAACAATATTTTTCCCCGTTCCATCGCGAGGGATCGCATTTTTTTGAGGTGCGACATGTCCTTCCCTCTAAGAGTTTTCAGCTCCTTACGGAGCTCAATAAACTGATCCTTCATTTCATCCATCTTTTCATACACATATGGGCCCTCAGACGGTTCAGAATGGTAAATGGTGTCGTCTACTCTTGGCATAGTATGCACGACCGGAGGTGGAACGGCGAGGACAGGGTTAGATGCCGGCAGAGAAGCAAACGTTGGGGCGAGACCCTCAAGAACAAAGTTTGCGGGCATCCCCCAGGGAAACCCACCTGGCATAGCAGTTGGCGCGAAGTGGGCGCTGGCAGCAGGCACTGTTGAAGAGGCAATCTCAGAGATGATTGTCCTCTGGGGAGGAGTTGAAGGCGTTGGAGACGATTAGATTTGGGCGGCCATGAAAGACTCCATCAGGGCAGTCAATCTTCACTACCTCTGCGGCCTGTTTGTAAGAAGAAATGGACAACTTTTTCTCTTTCTCAGCAAAAATGGCATTATCCACCTTGACGGTTTCAAACGCCTGACATGGTGTTTCAAATATTTCACCGTCCATTTCTACATACTTGAACGATGACAGTTGCCTGACAAAGATATTTTCTTCCCCACAAACGGTTACAACCTGCCCGTCACAGATATACTTCAATTTTTGGTGCAAAGTCGAAGTCACTGCCCCGACAGCGTGTATCCATGGTCGACCCAACAAGCAACTGTAGGTCGGCTGAATATCCATAACATGGAACACAGACTTAAACACCTCGGGCCCAATCTTCACAGGGAGCTCAACTTCCCCAAACACAACCCTTTTGGAGCCATCAAATGCTCTCACCACCAAATCTGTAGGCCTCAAGACCACCCCTTCACAATCCAACTTTGCCAGGGCCTTCTTAGGCAACACATTGAGTGATGAGCCGGTATCCACCAAGACGTGCGAGAGCACTGCTCCTTTACACTCCATAGAAATGTGCAATGCCCTATTGTGATTACGTCCATCCACAGTAAGATCGAGATCAGTGAAACCCAACCCATGGCTGGCATTGACATTTGACACCACTGTCTCTAGCTGATTAATCGTAATCTCTTGCGGGACATAGACTCTCTTCAATATTTTCAACAAATCCTCTTTATGCCCTTCTGAGCTCAACAGCAACGATAAGATTGAAATCTTGGACGGAGTCTGCTGCAGGTGATCAACAAGTTTATATTCCGACTTCTTGATAATCCTTAGAAACTCCTCGGCTTCATCATCAAGTTCTTTTTCCAACCCAATAGGCGCCGGTGCCGCTATAGGAGTACCCTCACTCACCACCTGCTTACTGTAGCGGTGTATTCGTCGCTATATGATCTATCGATTAAATCATAAGCTATGAGATACATTGAAATTTTCGAGTCGCCACCGCACTTTTATTTATCCAAAGGACTGGCTAAAAAGCGAACAAAAGCCTAAGAAGTTTTACACGTAGAAAACTAATAAAAAGATCAGAGAGTCTGGGTAAGGGGTAAATTACGCAATGGGAAGGTGTTAGGCACCCACTACGTCCTAGGTACTCCTAGGGAGCCCTTTTCACACTTGTTATGCAAAAATTATTATTTGTTATGACATATGTATTGTGCAAACATGATTGGGATGGTGAGGAAAGAATATACATTTTTATTATTATTGGGTTATTGGGTTCGAACGGATGAACCCGTTGCCTACGTACCTTCCATCAAAGGTAAGGATCAGAACGCCGTAGTTCGGCTAAAAGATTTCCAAAAGTGGGTTAGGTTCAATTTTAAACACAAACCCTAGGTCTTACGTTATCCACGGGAGAAAACTCAACCTTATACAAACAACAACGTCCACCATGTGAGAACAGCTTCAACTGGCCAGGGAGGGGTTAACCCTATAATAGGCGAGGAAGGCTTACAATTCAATCACTAAAGACAGAAGGTGAGATTAACATCAACCACTAAGATAAATCAAACCTATAGCTCATGTATGAAAACATTAATGGACAAAGCCAAAACAAGTGAATGAGTGAAGTTACTGATTATGATTATGAAAATAGAAGTCAAAGTATGATTAAGATCAATTCAAATAAGTATTATGAAAATGGAGTTTTGAAAAAGAGTCAAGGACTTGAGTCCAGGTTTTTAGTTAGAAAACATGAAAATGTTTGCACAACACTTATGTCAAGTTTAAAAGATAAAGTGTGAAAAGTCTAGGACGTAATGAATGATGAATGGATGAAGGATGGAAAGTAAAACTTCTTAGAAGGTTCACTTCTTGAAATCATATAGCAGATGATTCAAGTGTGTCCTTTGGAATGCAATTAATAATAACAAACAATCAAAGCAAGCAAAAGCGGATATCGGATGCCAATCAATGGTCTTATACCAATCTCCTAAAACAGAAAGGGATATCAGATGCCACTCAATGGACTTACACTAATCTCCACAGGCAAAGAAATGAAAGGCGGATACCGGATACCAATAGATGGATTTACACCAGTCTCCTAAAACAGAAATGGATATCGGATGCCACTCAATGGACTTACACCAATCTCCTCAAAAGAAAAACAGAGATAAAATATGGAAGTCAACTGCCAATCTATCTGGACTTAGGTTAACCTCACAGTATGCTCACAGGAAATCCAATGCCACATCACTGGGACTTATAATGGATCCTCACATACAAGAACAAAAGAAACAATATGATCACAGGTATGCAAATGCCAACTTACAGGGACTTATAATTGCAACCTCACATCAACAAAGAAAACAAACTTATGATCACAGGAAAGCAGATGCCAACTTACAGGGACTTATAACTGCAACCTCACATACAACATCAAACAGATCAAATTATGATCACAGGATGACAGATGCCAACTTACAGGGACTTATAACTGTATCCTCACATACACATAGATAAACAGAAGATATGAGTGACCAATGAGGTCTTACACTCTATCCTTCCATATCACAGGAGCAAATGCCAAAGCAACGGACTTACAATTGTCCTCAATGGGCAAACAACAATGATAGCATCACAAAACAAATGAGATGATCATGCACTAATGGCAATTGATGATGATGATAAATGCATAGCATACAGGCAAGCAAGTGCACATGAAGCAATCAATCAAGTAATGAATATCAAACAGCACACTCTATAGCCAAACAATGGGGGCTCACACAAGAGGGTTTGACTTTAAAAGTCCACTGTAATGGGTAAAGATCGCTCTTAACCTGGCCATTGAGGGGCTCAGGTGAAGCAGATGCAAAGGAGATGAGGGGTGTGCCTCATTGCTTCAATCTCATATCAGAGAGAGCATCAAAGAAAGTGTGGGAGTTCAGAAAGTAGGAACTCTCTCCACATTATTGACTCGATAGATCTTGGGTTTTTATCTCATTGCTTCAACCATGTAATGGGAGCAAAGAGATGACACACTGAATAGTGGGGGATAGATTACTTATCCCTACCTTCCACCAATTGCCTTACTTGAAGGACTTTTCCTGCTTAGGACAAATATAAACAAACACAGGCATTGCCTCTTAAGGAGGACTTCAGACAGTTTGCCCGGTCAAATAACAGACCGGGTCTCCAGACTACATGAAAAAGAAATATTATACCTCAAAGCAAATGCTAAAAAGCAAAGCAAGCAAGCAAGTTCAAAGAACTTAAGCAACTAAAGCACCTGCAAAAGTCAAACTAATTAGTAAACAGCTCAACAGTTAAAATCAAAAGGAAATGAACCAATGGTCACACAGAGGGACCAATTGTGCAAGGCACAAAGACTCAAGCATATGAGTCACCTACAAAACAAAGTGTTAGCACAATATAAACAATTCAACTCAAGCACATTAGAATGATCCTCAAAGCATTGGTGCTTAACCTGAAACAGATGAACTCAACATAAGCTTAGAAGACCACTAGGACTAGCCTAGGGTCAAAGATGAAAGAAGAAAGTCAAGGCAGCAAGCAATATTCAATCAAAGTCAAATGCAATCATGTAGGAAGCAAACACAATTGGATTCAAACTTACATCATGCATCAAGGTCATTTCATATGCAAAAGAATGCAAAGCATAGCAAAGGAAGCATGCAAAAGTCAACAGCAAAGACTTCATTCAAAAGTCAACTCAAACATTCTCAAAAATTATGAAATAAATCACACTCAATCCTAACATCTAACATGGTAAGCATGTAAAATTTCATGGCATTTGGATGAGAGGAAGGCAGTCAATGAAATTCATGAATTCAAATCAAATTCAATTAAGCATGGTGAAAGTCAACAAGCATGGGTCAACTTCAAAAAATCATATCAATTTGAAAACAGAAAAGAAATGAATGAGATTAACACCAATGCAAAGCTTGAGGTGTCTAGTTATCACATATGAAATTTCAAAGTCATACAATAAGATTTGAGAATTTCACAAAAGATTTGGCAAGGCATAGCACAAAAAGTCAACAAATGACCACATATGGAAGAAAATTCTCCATCAAATGGAAAACAGCAAGATTAATTCCAAGAAAATTCATACATGAAGTAGACATACAAAGGATCATTCATGCAAAATTTCAAGTGATTTGGATAAGGGGAAGCATGTGAACAAAAATCATACATTTGCATATCATTGGTGTGACACAAATTGTCACACCCTAATTCAAAAATTCATATCTATCAAACCACGAATGAGGAATCCACAAACTTTATATGGAAATGAAGATCAATGTGTCTAGTTTCACCACAAAAAATTTCAAAGGCATTGGATATAACATGACAATTTCACAAAAGGAATGGCACAATGTATCATTTTGGCATACATGTTGGGAAAATAATTACCAATAAAAAACCAACCAATGGAAAAATAATTAAAATTCACCATTAAATAATAGACTCAATCATGAACATCATGGAAAAAGAATCATAATTTTTGGATGAAAAATGAATTAGAAAATAATTTGTGAAGTTGAGTGAAATAATTGGTGAAACATGAACAAAAGCATGAGCTAGATGGTCAACACAAGTCAACAGAATGGCATTTGAGTAAATATGCAGTCACTTATTGAAGTGCTGCGTTTTGGGCAAGGCAAATGAAATGTTTTCATTGGCTGTTGCCCAATGAAACAGTAAATTGCCCAATGGAATGAATTTCTGGGTTTAAAACATAAACCCTAGGGTTTGGCCAACAGCAAAACAGGTTTTGCTTCAAACAATCGTTCAAAACACCTCAAATGCACAACAACAACTAAACATGGCATTGGCATTTCTAATCTCAACAGCAACACAAAACTTCGACCAACAATTCCAACAGCATAGCATTCATCATGTAGACAGCTTATGTTCAAACAACAGCAAAGTATTATGTTCATCATGCAATCAAACAGTCATCATCACTATGCAACAATCAAACACTCACGGCCAAATACAGCTAACACAAAAACATGTAGATTTTATGAGCTAAATCAAAACAGCAGCAGCATATTCATCACTGTCATGTAATCATCATAACAGCAAGTAAGCAAGAGCATTCAACATTTCCAATCAAAATCACAGCAATCAAAAATCATAGCTCACGAACAAACATGGTAATGATGCAACCACACTCATGCACACTTAAACAGTACAAACCATACACATTCATGCAGAATTCTGGCAAGATTTTAAGGTTTCCAAAACAGCAGGGCATTGACAGCATTGGTATTCATCATCATCATCCAAATAACAAACCAAACAACAGCATTCAAATGCAGTTCATATGGTTTTCTAAACTGCAGTAAGGTTTTAGCATCCAAGTTCAGCATCCATTTTCGAGCAATTGGTCAAAACATCATCAAACAAACAACAGCATGCAACTGACATGGCATTGGCAATGTTTACACATCAAACAAACAATAGCATACCACATGGCATGGAAATAACTGTCAGGGTATTGGTTTCAAAAACAACAGCAACAACCATCATCATGTTAGCAATATAAACAAGCATTAAGCAACAGCATAGCATAACAGCATCAACAACATTCATCATTCTTCATCAACAGATCGAACAAACCCAAAACAATAGCATGGCATACTCATCATCATCATGTAACAACAAAAACCAAACACAACAGGCAGTTCATCATAATAGCAAGCAATATCATCTTCATGTAAACAGAAATCGAAACAAGGTATCATTCAAAAGCAGCATGGTTCATGGTGTCTATCAACATTCAACCAAAATGAACAACAGCACACAACAACATGGATTTAGCAAGCAGGTTCAGGACAGCAACATGGTTCTAGCAGCCTAGCTTGGAAACAACAGCAGGGTATTGGTTTTAAATCAACAGCAACAACCATCATTATCATGTGCTCATCATGTTTAAAAAAAAATCATCAAACAAGCAAAAACACAACAACAACATGGTTTTAGCATAGCAGCAGAATGGCATGTTCATGTGGTTCAAAACAGCATGGCATGCTCCATCATTCAACAATGTTCATCAAAAAAAAACAACAGCATAGCATCAAAGCTCATCAACAAAGGGAAAATGAATTCCAACAGTACCACATAAACAAGCATGGCCCTGAACAATCGTGCAAACAACAAACAGCCACAAACAAAACTAAATTCATGCAAAATTTGGGCAAGACAGAATTTCAGCTGCAGGGTGTTATCATCATCATGTTCAATCGAGCTTAACAACAATATTTTCCAGACATGAAAATCAAATGCACGCAACTAAACAGCAAGCTCTAACTAACACGAATCTACCTGCCATTTCCACTAGAACTCACTGATTATCACAAATCGAGCAAGAACATAAACCAATTCCAGATTTCATTTCAACATAACTAGCATGATACTTAATCATTTTTAGTAATTTCAAGCTTAATGTAACCATAAGAACATACTCTACACATGGCATAGCATTGATTTAAGAAATTAGAGTTTCGAAAATTTACTTGGATTTGAAGAAAAGTGTAGAGCAGTGATTATTTGAAGGTTTGAAGCTCGAACAGATGAAGATGATGGTCCCAAATGATGTATCTCAGAAGGAATTGTGCTCAACTTTGCTTAAATCAATTCTAGCTTCAAGCTGCCATGTGAGAGGTCTTTGGAAAACAGAAGATGATGAAGACTTTACAGCAGTGATTTTATGGTGAAGGTGAGCTAAATATGTTGTCCAAGTGAAGAAATAACCAAGGATTACTCGTATGCTTTGATGGTTTTGGGTGAAAAATCTCAGCCGAGCAAAATGCAAGATGAGAGAGTAGGAGTATTTTCTGTGTGGTGGCTGCTGTCTAGGGTTGGAAATGCAGAAAATGAAGTTTAAATATGGTCTGCTTTTGGTCCTTTATGATGTGTTAAGCTGGTTTATGCTAAATGATATGATTTGCAATTTTGCTAATTTTGTAACAAAGTGGAATGGAGGGTGTGTTCATGGTCGAGTGGGCTTATAACCAGGCTGTAGACAGACCAACATTGCTGCTGCTGCTTGATTGTACATATGAAAACTGTACTGGTTTTGCTTTTTTGAACCAATATGCATAAAAATGCCAACTTTGCATTTTGATTCAAAATGATGGGAAAATGGTGATATGATCATGGTTTATGGCTTGAGGCAAGTTTCAAATATGGTTTAAAGCATTTCCCAATTGACCAAATCAAGAAAAAGTCAAAAACTCAAAAAGTCAAAGTTTGGTCAAACTTTGAATTTAAATGCAAAAGGTCCAAAAATGCCATTTTGATTGGCAAGGTTTTAGGTCATGAAATTTATATTTTTGGAAAGAGGATGAAAAATGTGGTGTGTAGGAAAAAACCCCACCAAATTTGGCCTTATGGTTTGAGAGTTATGGCTTGTTGAAGTTCAAAATTTGGTGAAAATGATTTGATCATATCTTGACAACCACACATGGGATTTTGATGTTCTTGGACTTTTTGAAAATGGGAAGACAAGATCTTCAACTTTCATGTTGGGCAAAAATTCATTTGGAGCTTGTATCATGATGTAAGTTTAAGATCAAGAAGTTTCCATTTTTGGCAGTTGAAATTACAGGTCCACTTTCTATTTCTGGAAAATTTTCTGATTGACTTGATTTTCTTCCATGATGAGGTTGAACATGATAGATGAGACTTATACAAGCATGAATGAACTCCTTCAAATCAATTCTATCCATCAAATCTTGATTAAATCAATCGTTGACCAAGTTTGACTGTCTGTTGACTTTTCTAGGGTTTTGGACTGATTGAACCTCTTCTGATGAATTCCAAACCCTAATTCCTTGAGAACTTGACTTCAAATGATGTCTCAAGTTGTATGAACTTTTGATTATTGATCATGATGTCCAAATTCCACAAGAATGGCCATCATCCATTGCTTTGACTGACTGTTGACCATCTTTGACCTAATTTCTGATGGTTGCTTCAACTGCAAGCAATAAGGTTAGACTGACAATATTTTTGTACTTTTTGAATGATAAACATATGAAAGCAAAGATATACAAATGCAAAGTATGCTTGGTGATCAAGAAACAAACCCACAAGGCAAACCAACCCACTAGGAGGAAAGCAAAGGCATGCATTGATCCTTGAGGTTATGGTATGAATGATATGGGCCATGAGGGATCTTAGGGCCCAAAATTGGGGTCTTACAGATGCCCCTATTTAAGGTCATTCTAGCCGGAGAAGTGAAGTTTAGAAATCTTCATCTCGACGCGGTAGAATGGGCTTAAATAACAGTAATGAGACAAATTTTGGTCCCTAAGAGACCTCATGATGCAGATGTATGTATGCAAAAGACACAAATTCTGTGGGGAATATACTTCACACAGAAGAAAAGACGATCCATCGGAGTAGTACACTCACCAGGAACAGAGACTCTAATAAGACTCTATGGGGATAATAAAAGAAAAAGAAACGTGTGAACAATACACGACTCCAAACTGGGGAAAACAAAACTGACATAACGTGAACAAAACACGACTCTGATTAGGAAATACAGAGAACAGACTGGAGAACTCACTGGGAAGAGAATTCCAAATGGAAAATAAATCTATTGGAGAGACACAAGCTGACTCCTGGAGGAGAAACAACAGAAAACTTCACTGGGGAAGTAACAAAGAAATGAGAGGTTACCAGGCATACGGGTAACAAACTCAAGAAAATCTGACTCCACAGGGGGACCGAGGTCATAATAGGGAGCAGAAAGGAGGGAACACCAAGGATACCGGTTACTGGGTATATAAAAGGTGACCGACCAAAGCGTGAATTGGATTTCACTTCCAAAACACTCATCATCCTGAAGAGAGCTAGAAAAGCAAACTTGTTTATAGGATGGACATTCAATTCCACAAGGACAATGAATCTTACTCTGAGGGGAAAACAATCAAAAGATTGACTCAAGAGCGAACGAGATATAATATCCATTACCGTCAGAACGTGGATAGAATACTCAGATGAGACATATTATTCATTACCGGCAGACCGTGAATAATATACTCGAAAGGAAAATTATCCTGAACCGGTTACTGGGTTGTTTATAGGATAAAATCCGAAGACGTGAATTGGTTTTCACTTCCAAAACACTCATCATCCAAAAGGAGGGCTTGAAAAAGCAAAACAACTTAAAGGATGGGCATTCGAATCCACAACGGGAAAACGAATCTTACTCAAATGGGGACACAAACCCAAAGAGTGCATGAGATATAATATCCATTACCGGCAGACCGTGGATAAGATACTCGCATGAGATATATTATCTATTACCGTCAGAACGTAGATAATAAACTCGCATGGTAAGAAACACCAGAGATACCGGTTACTGGGTATATAATAGGTGATCTACCGAAAACGTGAATTGGATTTCACTTCCAAAACACTCATCATCCAAAACACCAACTGGTTAAAGGATGGCTATTCGATTCTACAAAGAATACGAATCTTGCTCAGTTGGGGAAAATCAACAAAGGATTCCAACTAAAGAGCGCATGAGATATATTATTCATTACCGGCAGACCGTGAATAATACACTCGAACGGAAAAGACACCAGAGATACCGGTTACTGGGTATATAATAGGTGACCAACCAAAAAGAGAGAGACAATCGATACCAAGCATACGGGTAAACGAAAGACAACTCAAAGGATAAATTGCAAGCATCTGGCAATTATCCAACAACAGGAATATTCGACTCCACAAAGGGAAATAACGAATCTTACTCGACTGGGGAAACACAGAAGGCTTCGACTGAAGAGTGCATGAGATATATTATTCATTACCGGCAGACCGTGAATAATATACTCGCATGGAAGATTATCCACAACCGGTTACTGGGTTAACAAAGGATAAATCAACCGAAAAGAAAAGCATCGGGATACCAAATTAGGTATATAATGATGACCAATCAAAAGGAGCAACAGACATTACCGACAAAAGGGTAAATGAAAGGCGAACTGCTGAGGATAATTGCAAGCATCCGGCAATTATCGACAGAAGACTAGCTGGGGATGCATTGATATACAACCAATGATCCGGGGAACAAATCACTAGCATACGGTGAAAAGACCCACTGGGGATAAAATTGCTAGCATACGGCAATTATCCACAAAAGACTTGCTGAGTATATAAGTGCTGATCTGAGCAACTTATATAAGCAAAGGAAAATCATCATCAAAGACTAGATGAAGATAACCACAAAATTAGGGTTTACATCTACCGAATACGGGGTAGAAGACCAACAACTCCACGTGGGGATAGAACAAATCACAAATCCGCACAGGAAACCAAAATAGGGTTTATAACAAACCACAAACTGCTGAAGAGCAGAAAAATAGGATTTACAACTACCGGGTAGTAGGTAGAAAACCAAAACTCTGGCTGGAGAATAAAATGTGTATAACCACAAATTCTGTTAAGAAAGCCAGGAAAAGATAGGACTTACAACTACCGGGTATGAGGGTAGAGGCCCAAAACATTCCGCTGGGGAACAACCCACTGGGAATCACAAGATATCTGACAAATAGCCAATTCGGGAATAATCCGAAAAGACAGACTGAATAAAGACACGTCCTAATGAGGATATAACTCAAATAGGAACATCCATCCCAATATATGTGTTGGGAGGAAACGGAAGAAACCGTCATCCACGAGGATAATCTCAGTGGGGAACTGCAGAAGGAAAGACAACATTTTCTGCTTATGGGGTTGACTCTATATGGAGAGATTTTAAACACCCGACATCTGCTTGGGGAGATCTGTAAAGAGATCTATATCACCATAGCAGGAGACACGACAAACAAAAGATATATGGCGAGAAATGCAACATGAATATCTGAATGTTTATGAATATGCATGAATATGCGTGATTTATGTTTGATGAATGCTGACAAAACAGACAATTCTAACACAAACAGGTTCAGGAACAAAACGTCCGGTATTATACTTCCAGGGGAAAAAACCAACTGGAGAGCCAATCTGCGGAGATCTACATGCTGTAAAGCAAAGATCTGCAAGTGCTGCTGAAGAAGCAGAGAATCAGAGATATCAGGAAACAACCCAAACAGGGTACAGAAAGTCACAACGGGCGAAACGGCCACCAAGACAAGTCTGTAGGGGAACAAGAGAAGCCCCAAAGTATATCTGCAGGGAATCCCAGTGTCAACTGAGAAATAAAAGTGCATGAATAAACACGAACTGCTGTAGAAGCAAATCCACACAACTCCACCGGGGAACAACCCGCTGAGGGAGAAAGATATCATCCAAATAGAATCTTACTGCATAAGCAACTCTACTGGGGAAAAACTGTCGGCTACTCTCTTGGGAATGAACCACTGAGGGAGGACAGATCAAACAAATATATTCTGCAATAAACCAATCCACTTGGGGAGAATATACAGCAAACTGATCACAACAAGTAGATTCTGCACTATAAGCCACTCTACTAGGGATCACAAACAGTCAGGAAATCAAATCCGTTCACTGGAGGCAAAAGCCATCATCCGACCATACTGGGGATTGAAAGAGTATTCAACAGGCAAAACTGCCACAACAAACTCTGCAGACTAAGCTGAGGAAAAGATGGATGCAATACATTGGGATATCAACCCAAACATCCACTGAGTAGGAAAATAAATCCTGCTCTGCTGGAGAGAATAACTCTGACGGAGAAGTAGCAATAATTCCACAGACGACTTCGCCGGGGAGAAGGTAAAGCATCGGGTATCAAACCAATGACTTACCAAGTCTTCAAAAGAAAGCGAACGTGCTAAGGAAACAGACAAATCCTGCTGGCACACTGCATAGGGAAAAGCGGTAACAACTCCACTTGCAACCCTGGTGGGGATATTAATAACAGCTCTACTCGCGACTCCGAGGGGAGTATCAGACAAAGGCTATACTCATGACTGTGCTGAGGAGACAAATAAAGTCTGGGGATACAACCTACTGGAGAAAGTGACGGGGCACCAGAATGACAAAACATCAACCACCGAAACTTCTAAAGAAAACACCCATGCTAGGGAAACTGCTGCTGGAGAAAACGAAGTCTTCAACCATACTCTGCTTGCGATTGTACTGGGGAATAACCCCAACAACAACTCTGTCTGAGGAACAACCCCAACAAAGGTCTGAAGAAAGAAGATACCACCAAACCAGGGATATGAACGAATGTCTTACCTGTTGGGAATCATGCCACCCTCGGGAGAGCACTGAGATATTCTTGAGTATCCTTTCAATCTTGTGAATGTTCACTTTGTTTAAAACAAAAATTTTGAAAAATTTGATTTGTTTAAAACAATGACATTTTATCAATTTAAAACAATGCAAAACATTTGTTGAATTGAAACAAATACAAGTGCAAATAATTGGATAAAAAGCTCAAATTGATTTGATGGAATGGTAGTCTGCAAATGGCAAGACTCCATAGATCTGTACAAATTTGAAATCAGTGATATATATTGGAAGAGGGCTACATTGAACATAATGATCCCTTCTCTACCAATTTGAATTTCGATGTATCCGAAGCTTCAGTTGACGACGAATCGAGAATCCTCTGACGAAATGACGACTGATGAACAGAAAGTCTTGTCAGGATGCAGTTACTTGCCAAGATCCCTAATTTTTGCCTAGATTGCCCCCAGGGTGAGGTACTCAATCTAGCGGGATGCAAATATTAATTTTTTCAAGTCTCTAATTTTTGCCTGGATTACCCTTGCGGGTTCTCCACCGAGACGCTCATTTTTGCCTAAGCCGCCCTTTCGGGTTTTCAACTTAGCGAGCTATTCTGTTTTTTTTTTTTTTTTTTTTTTTTAGGCAAAGTATCTCTTAACTGCATCTGAATTCACAGGACGAGTGAAATCCTCCCCATCCATTGTTGTGAGCATCAAAGCTCCGCCTGAAAAGGCTCTCTTAACAACATATGGACCCTCGTAGTTTGGAGTCCACTTGCCCCTGGAATCGGGCGCGAAAGACAAAACTTTCTTGAGCACAAGGTCACCTTCTCGGAACACACGAGGTTTGACCTTCTTGTCGAATGCTTTCTTCATTCTTTGTTGATATAACTGACCATGGCACATGGCAGTTAATCGCTTCTCTTCAATCAAATTCAACTGGTCATAACGACTCTGAATCCATTCAGCATCAGTCAACTTGGCTTCCATCAAGACTCGCATTGATGGGATCTCCACCTCTACTGGGAGAACGGCTTCCATGCCATAAACAAGAGAGAAAGGGGTTGCCCCTGTTGAAGTACGTACAGACGTACGATATCCATGCAAAGCAAATGGCAGCATCTCATGCCAATCTTTGTACGTGACAGTCATCTTCTGGATAATCCTCTTGATATTCTTGTTAGCAGCTTCAACAGCCCCATTCATCTTAGGTCTGTAAGGAAATTATGGTGTGCAATCTTGAATTCAGCGCACAACTCATCCATCATCTTGTTATTCAGATTGGATCCATTATCAGTAATGATCCTCTCTGGCACACCATAACGGCAAATCAACTGGTTCTTGATAAACTTCACAACCACCTGTCTGGTTACATTCGCGTACGAAGCGGCTTCAACCCATTTGGGAAAGTAATCAATTGCTACGAGAATAAACCGATGTCCGTTGGACGCTTTCGGCTCAATCATGCCGATCATGTCAATTCCCCACATAGAGAAAGGCCATGGTGATGAAATCACATTCAGGAGTGTCGGAGGAATATGAATCTTATCCGCATAAATTTGACACTTGTGACATTTCTTCACATACTTGCAACAGTCAGACTCCATTGTCAGCCAATAGTAGCCTGCTCTCAACATCTTCTTAGCCATGGCATGTCCATTGGAATGAGTACCAAATGAACCCTCATGGACCTCAGTCATCAATAGGTTTGCTTCGTGTCTATCCACGCATCTGAGCAAAACCATATCAAAATTTCTCTTGTACAGCACTTCTCCACTGAGGTAGAAACTGCCTGACAACCTTCTCAAAGTTTTCCTATCTTTGTTTGATGCCCCAGGCGGGTAGACCTGGTTCTGGAGGAAATTCTTGATATCAAAATACCAAGGCTTGTCATCTTTCACGTCTTCAATTGCAAATATGTGAGCGGGTCTATCCAAGCGCATCACAGTAATATTGGGGACATCATTCCACCATCTGACAACAATCATGGAAGCAAGCGTTGCAAGGGCATCTGCCATCCGATTATCTTCTCGAGGAATATGATAAAATTCAACTTCTGTGAAGAAAGTTGAAATTCTCCTTGCATAATCTCTGTATGGAATGAGACTTGGTTGATTTGTCTCCCATTCACCTTTGATCTGATTGACAACCAAAGCTGAATCACCATAGACATCAAGATACTTGATCCTTAAGTCAATGCATTCTTCAAGTCCCATAATACAGGCTTCATACTCCGCCATGTTATTCGTGCATTTGAAAGTTAGCCTTGCTGTAAACGGAATGTGCGATCCCTGGGGATTAACAATTACTGCCCCAATTCCATTTCCATATTGATTAACAGCGCCATCAAACACCATCGTCCATCTGGAACCAGGTTCTGGACCTTCATCAAGTGTAGGCTCATCGCAATCTTTCATCTTCAAATACAGAATTTCCTCGTCAGGGAAGTCGTACTGAACAGACTGATGATCTTCAATCGGCTGGTGCGCTAGATGGTCAGCCAAGATACTACCTTTGATAGCTTTCTGAGCTCGATACTCAATATCATACTCAGACAACAGCATCTGCCAACGGGCAATCCTCCCAGTTAAAGCAGGCTTCTCGAAGATATACTTAATTGGATCCATTCTGGATATCAACCAAGTTGTATGATTTATCATGTACTGGCGCAAACGCTTAGCTGCCCAAGCTAAAGCACAGCACGTCTTCTCAAGCATAGAGTACCGAGATTCACAATCAGTGAATTTCTTACTGAGGTAGTAGATAGCAAACTCCTTCTTCCCTGATTCATCTTGTTGACCGAGTACACAACCCATCGAGTCTTCAAGAACTGTTAAGTACATAATCAGAGGTCTTCCTTCCACAGGCGGAGACAAAATTGGAGGTTCGGACAGATAATCTTTGATACTGTCGAAAGCTTTCTGGCAATCCTCGGTCCAATCATGAGACTGATCTTTCCGGAGGAGCTTGAATATCGGCGCACATGTGGCAGTCATGTGGGATATAAATCTGGAAATGTAGTTCAAGCGGCCAAGAAAACCTCGGACTTGCTTCTCAGTTTTGGGTGCGGGCATCTCTTGTATTGCTTTGACCTTTGCAGGATCAACCTCAATACCTCTTTCACTTACCACAAAACCCAACAACTTTCCGGAACGGACTCCAAAAGTACATTTGTTCGGATTCAGACGAAGCTGGAACTTCCTCAAACGCTGAAAAAGCTTCAACAAATGCTCAATATGCTCAACTTCCGTTCGGGACTTAGCAATCATATCATCAACATAGACCTCTATCTCCTTGTGCATCATATCATGAAACAAGGTAGTCATAGCTCGTTGATACGTGGCTCCGGCGTTCTTCAAACCGAAGGGCATCACTCGATAACAGAATGTTCCCCAAGGTGTGATGAATGTTGTCTTCTCCATATCCTCTGGTGCCATCTTGATTTGATTATATCCGGAAAATCCGTCCATAAAGGAAAAGACTTTGAATTTAGCTGTATTGTCTACCAACATGTCAATGTGTGGTAGAGGAAAATCATCTTTTGGGCTAGCTTTATTCAAATCTCTGTAGTCAACGCACATACGGACTTTTCCGTCCTTCTTAGGAACAGGCACAATGTTGGCCACCCATAGAGGATATGTCGAAGTCACCAGAAACCCCGCATCAATTTGCTTCTGAACTTCCTCTTTGATCTTCACTGCCATATCTGGATGAGTTCTTCTGAGCTTCTGCTTCACAGGCACGCACTCAGGCTTCAAAGGCAGGAAATGTTGCACAATATCTGTATCTAAACCCGGCATGTCTTCATAGGACCAAGCAAAGACATCTGAATATTCTCGTAGCAAGCTGATCAAATCTTCCTTAACAGACCCTTCAAGAAGTGCCCCAATCTTCACCAGGCGCTCACAATCTTCAGATCCCAAGTTGACTGTTTCCAAGTCTTCGAGATGCGGCTGAATGATCTTCTCTTCGTGCTCAAGGAGACGGGTGATCTCATCAGGAACCTCTTCAACGTCATCTTCTTCCGCCTCAAATACAGGGAATTCAAAATTGGGAGATGGCGTTGGATCATTATGTTCAATGGGTTTTAGGATCAACCTGCATAATGATTTTGGTTAAGAAAAACTTCAGAATTTTAAACAAGCAAATCATTATGCAGATGAAAGAATGTTGCTTTTACAGCTTTTATTTTTGTTTTTATGGTTTTTTGTGATCACTGATTTCATAAAGAAAAGCAAAAAGTGAAAACAAAGGAAAAACAAATGTTTTGACAATGCAAAAATTGAATGAAAACATCATTGTATATATGCTTTGCCAACAATGTCATCACTTCTCCTTTTGGCATGGGAAAAGGGTTTTAAACAAAATGAACAATTACTCTGATCTATGGATAACTGTAGGAACATCCACAGCGACCCAATTGTGGCAGACACCACCAGGAATAACAAAATTGTTCAAGTCTTCTGCATCTTCTTCTTCAATGATAGCAGCAGCTTCCTCTTCTGCAGGTTGATCAGCATGGATGAATCCTCCACTGGTGAACAGACCTTGCTCGTTGCATGCCCCAGAACCATAGCCAATGCCAGCCCGGGATCGATTATCTTCAAGTTCAAGCACTTTCCCTAATCCAGCGACTGCACCACATTCAATGGCCAGCTTTGCATCTCGGTAGGAAGTGAATGAAGGAGACTTCTTCTCGATTGGTTTATCAATAGATAAAGCTTGAAACTGAGTTCCAACTTCATCCTCTGCATCAATGTACGAGAAGGAAGACAAATTACTGACCAGGAGAGCCTTCTCTCCCCCTACTACAACCAATTTCTTATTTTTCACAAACTTCAGCTTTTGGTGTAGGGTGGATGTCACGGCGCCAGCCTCGTGAATCCATGGTCTGCCCAAGAGACAGCTGTATGATGGGTGAATATCCATTACTTGAAAAGTGATCTGGAAATCACTTGGTCCAATCTTGATCGGGAGATCCACTTCCCCAATCACGGTCTTGCGCGACCCATCAAATGCTTTCACAACAACCCCACTCTGCCTCATAGGAGGACCTTGATATGACAATCGAGAGAGTGTGGATTTTGGCAATACATTAAGGGACGATCCAGTGTCCACCAGTACATTGGACATTGCATCAGATTTGCAATTCATTGATATATGTAAGGCCATGTTGTGGTCTCTTCCCTCCTCAGGGAGATCAGCGTCACAAAAGCTCAGAGTGTTGCAGGCAGTAATGTTTGCAACGATGCTATCAAATTGTTCCAAGGTGACGTCGTGATCAACGTACGCCAGGTCCAAAACTTTCTGCAGAGATTCCCGATGGGGTTCTGAATTCAGCAATAGAGAAAGAATGGAAATCTTGGAGGGCGTGTGTAGAAGCTGGTCTACAATATTATACTCGCTCTTTCTGATGAGCCTCAGCATCTCATCAGATTCTTCATCAACAATGCCACTCGGGCCATCTGAAGAAACAGGAGTCTTTGGTACGGAGGAGGACGGCTGGGCAACATCAGGTGCCGGATTCTGAACATTCACAGCATTTCCCACAGGGCGCTCAACAGATTCAGAAGCAACAGCCTTAGCAGGCGCAGAAAAGACACGACCACTGCGGGTCAATCCACTAACATCAGCGATAGTGGTCACAGAAGTGGAAGGCAAAGGAATCTCGACCCCATCCTGGACAGCAACAGGATTGTACCGGAAAGGTACGGCTTTGTCAGATGAATACGGCACAGGGCCGGCTGGTTTGATGACCAAAGAAGGTGAAGCCTTAGGCTTGTTGCTATTGTACCGAATAACAACGGGCTCTGGCAACTTGAACACCGGGGAGATGACACTCACTTCGGGCTCAACTCTATCCACATTGCGATTCTGGAGAATCTCAATGGTACCTTCATTCAACATCATCTGAAGTTCTCGGCGGATCTGATCACAACCCAAGCGGTTAACAGAACAGACGCGGCACTGGTCATGGTTATGCTTCAAATAGCTGTGATGACACAGCATCTTATGTAATCCAACCAATGACTGCCGGATATGGCTGACATACTTCACCTTGTACTTCCCAAGGTCTTCCTGGATCATATTCACAGACTTCCCATGCGAAGGCAATGGGTTCCTGGTAACATTCGGGTTGGAGTCTTCAAAACTCAGAATTCCGCTTCTCATGAGGTCTTGAACCTTACTCTTCAGCGGGAAACAGTTCTCAACATTGTGGCCCGGAGCACCGGAATGGTAGACACAATGCTGGTCTGGTTTGTACCACCATTGCGGGTTTGCAGGAATAGCAGGAGGATCCCTGGGTGAAACCAATTTCCTCTCCAACAAGGAGGGATAAAGCTCTGTATATGTCATCGGAATAGGGTCGAAGCTGACCTTCTTCCTATCATAGCTCACATTTGCTTGATTGGTTGTACTTCCACGAGGCTGGTAAGCCTGTTGCTGTGGACGCTGCTGTTGCTGTTGATATTGCGGTTGTGGATATTGCTGCTGATGCTGATACTGTTGAGCATTATCCTTGAATATAGGCGCTACACTAGCCACCTGATGCTGATGTCCGGCACGATGTGCAGGCTTCCTCTGAACAGAGGGTCTTCGATGCTTTGGCTGAGACTGCACAGCATGCGCTTCGCCTTCTTTCCTCTTAAATGCTCCATATCGCTTAGAGGAAGAACCATCATCTTTAGCTAATCGTCCTTCACGGACGCCTTCTTCAAGACGCATCCCCATGTTCACCATCTCGGTGAAATCAGAGGGAGCGCTGGCCACCATTCTCTCATAATAAAATGACCCAAGAGTCTTCAGAAAGATCTTGGTCATTTCCTTCTCCTCTAATGGTGGAGTAATTTGAGCTGCCAGCTCACGCCATCTCTGGGCGTACTCCTTGAACGTCTCTTTGTCCTTTTGTGACATAGACCTGAGTTGATCTCTGTCAGGCGCCATGTCAACGTTGTATTTATATTGCTTGACGAAAGCTTCGCCAAGGTCATTGAAAGAGCGGATGTTGGCACTGTCTAAGCTCATGTACCAACGTAAAGCAGCACCAGACAAACTGTCTTGGAAATAATGGATCAAGAGTTGATCGTTGTCTATCTGCGTAGACATCTTTCTGGCATACATGACCAGATGTGCCAAAGGACAAGTGTTCCCTTTATATTTTTCAAAGTCTGGGACCTTGAATTTGACTGGTATTTTAACACCGGGAACTAGACAAAGTTCGGCTGCTGACTTGCCGAAGAGATCTTTGCCTCTGAGAGTTCTCAATTCCTTTCTCAGCTCAAGGAATTGATCGTTCATTGCATCCATTTTCTCGTGTACATCTGAGCCTTCAGAAGCTTCAGAGTGATAAATGGTGTCGTCTACCCTCGGCATGGTATGCACGACAGGAGGAACAGGAATAGGGACCGGGCTAGATGCCGGCATTTGAGCAAAGGTAGGAGCTGGCAGATCGGGCATAAAGCCAGGAGGCATCCCCCAAGGAAAACCGGGAGGCATGGCATTTGGCTGATGGGCACTGACAGGCACCGATGTAGTAGCTATCTCTGATATGACAGTCCGCTGAACCGGAGTTGCTGGTTGTTGAGGAGCAGGCTGATTCTGGGCAGCAAGAAGTTGCTCCATCAGAGCGCCAAGTCTGGCGACTTCATCCCTCAAACTTTGGTTCTCTTGTTCCAACTGCTCCATAATCCTTGCAGAGTTGACTCTCGTATAATACCGGTGAGTCAGCTTGTCTTCAAAATAAATGAAGAGCAACAGTTAGAACCGGAAGACCAGAAAAAGATGGGTACCTGTTTATGCAGGAATGATGCATGAAATGCTTTGTGCAAATGCTTTATTTTCAAGGAACCCTCAGGGTATTCATTTGCAATGTTTTGAATATTTAAACATTTTGATTGTTCATGGAAAATATTTCATTCAAAATATTAAGACAAAGAAGTACAGCATTCTTTTAAATATTACAAAGAGAAAAGGTAAATAACATCCTATGGATCCCTATTAGCTCGGGATGCCGGAAGACGAGAAGTGTACAACTTCTTGATCTCTCTCTCATAGGCAGCCTCCATATCAGCTTTCTCCTTTGCAAGTTGATCATACTTCCTTTTCCAGAATTTGGAAGACTGAGGAAGCAGAGAAGTCCAAGCGTCGTTCGGATCATCGATCACTCGGTGCTCGAGAAATTCAATCATATCATCTTTCTCCTTGAGCTGCTGCAGCAATTCCTCTCTCTCGCGGATCCAGGCACGCGAAAGGTCTTCTTCTCTCAACTCCTCTACACGTTGGGTAGGGAGGGTTGAAGGCCCAGCCACATCCAACAGTGTAGGTCTCGGATGATCATACGGCATCAGGTAGGTAGCAGCCCTCTGTCTGACCCAAGAGGTGTATGGCTCCAAAGCAATGCAGTTCTTTGGACCCAATTCATTCCTACTCTTTATGCGGATATTGCGCCAAGCGCGGACAAATCTGGCTTTCAGGCCTTGGGGATCTTTACCCTCCTGAAAGAACACACCTTCTAACAAAATGTTATGGGGTTTATCCTTTAGGGGGAACCCAAGCTGACGACGTGCAAGCGTAGGGTTGTAGGTAATCCCACCACATGTACCAAGAAGAGGCACATTAGGGAATTCACCACAAGAATTGATGATCTGAACGGTATCATACACGCGATCATACCAGGTGATATCATCATTGGTGAGAGACATGAGTCTCTGAGACCACCGTAGACATCCCTTATTCTCCTGGAAAGCAACTGTCTGCGGCAAGTGCGAAATAAACCACTTGTACAGCAGGGGTAAACAGCAGACAATGACTCCTCCATTCTTCATATTCCTCAGATGCATGGAGACATACGCATCACCCAACAAGGTCGGAACCGGATTAAGAACTGAAAAGATCCTAATGGCGTTCATATCGACGAACTTGTCGAAGTTGGGAAACAGCACCAATCCATAGATAAGCAATACGAATAGAGCCTCAAAGGCATCCTCACTCATGGCCTTCCCATAAAAGGTAGCTTGGGCAATGAGGAACTCGGAAGGAAAACCCTGAATTCCGCCTTTGGTAGTCAGGTTAGCTCTAATCAGATCTTCATCTATGTGCAACAGACTGGAAATCTCTCGAGCAGATAGAATACTCTCTAAGCCACTGAACGGCACTTGATCCAGAATAGGAATCCCAATAAGGTGAGAGTATTCTTCCAAAGTCGGCAACAACTGGAAGTCCGGAAATAAGAAGCAATGATAGAGCGGATCATAGAACTGAGCAAGAGTGCTCATCAATCCCTCATCCACTTGAGTAGTCAGCAACGGCAGAAGCTTCCCATAGCGAGCCTTGAAACCCAAGGGATCTAATACATACGATGTCAGATTCCTTAACTCTTTTACATCGGGCTGCTTGAAGCTGTACTTCTTTGTATGCCTTTTCGGTCTTTCCATGTCTGAAAATTTTGCAAATAACCCTTTAAGTTCCTTGAAAATTTTCTCTTTTGATGACATGAATGCGGATGAATGCGTGAATGCATGAATGCCACAAACACACTCAAGGATCAAGCAAAGCACACCAAACAAGGGTCATGGGAAAGCTCTATGTATCCCTAATATCAATCATCCATTTTGGTGGATTTAGGTTTTCACCTTATCGACACCCAAGTTCCATTGATATTAACGGTACATGAACCGGTTCTAACATTCTTAATATCAACCAGCCGCTTTGGTGGATTTTAGGTTTTACACCTGATCCGGGATCCATTGATATTAACAATGTTTGAACGACTCAACCACGAATCAAGGGTTTGTTGAGAGTCGCGAGCATGGAGTCTCGGTTAAGAACCACCCAAAGGGAGTGTACTAGGGTTTAAACCTGCCAGACATGTTCTATCAGAGGTTCCCATAATCATCGTTCCATCTTTCGAATATTATCGGAGGAACGAATACTCGTATTCCAAGAATATTCTCAAGAGAAACTCTTATGAGTGTAGTATCGCGTGACAATCGTATCAGAACTGACATCTGAACGACCTCCGCACTACGGTCCTAAAATAGGCCAAGATGGGTTTGGTAAACTAAGGTCCTTGGCTTCTACGGCACATGATTGAAAGAATAATGCCTAACCACAAATAACTTGTGTGACATTATTAGTTCAACATGACCTCCACCAAGTGAATGGGCTCGCAAGTCAACTGGCTAAGGACTACTCCACACCAGTCAACAAGACTATGCCATTCTCCTATCCTAGAGAGCACTCGAGTTCGGGTATAGAACTCATCTCACAGATCACCAAAGCAAACAGCAGATGTACATCAAGCAATTCACACATTACAATCAATACAGTCATCCCAAATTGTACAAAAATATGTCAGATAGCAAATAATAACATATATCACAACAAGGGTGAAAAGTAGGCAATACCACCAGGGATTCTGGTGTTTATCTCCCCAGCAGAGTCGCCACTTTTCTGTAGCGGTGTATTCGTCGCTATATGATCTATCGATTAAATCATAAGCTATGAGATACATTGAAATTTTCGAGTCGCCACCGCACTTTTATTTATCCAAAGGACTGGCTAAAAAGCGAACAAAAGCCTAAGAAGTTTTACACGTAGAAAACTAATAAAAAGATCAGAGAGTCTGGGTAAGGGGTAAATTACGCAATGGGAAGGTGTTAGGCACCCACTACGTCCTAGGTACTCCTAGGGAGCCCTTTTCACACTTGTTATGCAAAAATTATTATTTGTTATGACATATGTATTGTGCAAACATGATTGGGATGGTGAGGAAAGAATATACATTTTTATTATTTGGTTATTGGGTTCGAACGGATGAACCCGTTGCCTACGTACCTTCCATCAAAGGTAAGGATCAGAACGCCGTAGTTCGGCTAAAAGATTTCCAAAAGTGGGTTAGGTTCAATTTTAAACACAAACCCTAGGTCTTACGTTATCCACGGGAGAAAACTCAACCTTATACAAACAACAACGTCCACCATGTGAGAACAGCTTCAACTGGCCAGGGAGGGGTTAACCCTATAATAGGCGAGGAAGGCTTACAATTCAATCACTAAAGACAGAAGGTGAGATTAACATCAACCACTAAGATAAATCAAACCTATAGCTCATGTATGAAAACATTAATGGACAAAGCCAAAACAAGTGAATGAGTGAAGTTACTGATTATGATTATGAAAATAGAAGTCAAAGTATGATTAAGATCAATTCAAATAAGTATTATGAAAATGGAGTTTTGAAAAAGAGTCAAGGACTTGAGTCCAGGTTTTTAGTTAGAAAACATGAAAATGTTTGCACAACACTTATGTCAAGTTTAAAAGATAAAGTGTGAAAAGTCTAGGACGTAATGAATGATGAATGGATGAAGGATGGAAAGTAAAACTTCTTAGAAGGTTCACTTCTTGAAATCATATAGCAGATGATTCAAGTGTGTCCTTTGGAATGCAATTAATAATAACAAACAATCAAAGCAAGCAAAAGCGGATATCGGATGCCAATCAATGGTCTTATACCAATCTCCTAAAACAGAAAGGGATATCAGATGCCACTCAATGGACTTACACTAATCTCCACAGGCAAAGAAATGAAAGGCGGATACCGGATACCAATAGATGGATTTACACCAGTCTCCTAAAACAGAAATGGATATCGGATGCCACTCAATGGACTTACACCAATCTCCTCAAAAGAAAAACAGAGATAAAATATGGAAGTCAACTGCCAATCTATCTGGACTTAGGTTAACCTCACAGTATGCTCACAGGAAATCCAATGCCACATCACTGGGACTTATAATGGATCCTCACATACAAGAACAAAAGAAACAATATGATCACAGGTATGCAAATGCCAACTTACAGGGACTTATAATTGCAACCTCACATCAACAAAGAAAACAAACTTATGATCACAGGAAAGCAGATGCCAACTTACAGGGACTTATAACTGCAACCTCACATACAACATCAAACAGATCAAATTATGATCACAGGATGACAGATGCCAACTTACAGGGACTTATAACTGTATCCTCACATACACATAGATAAACAGAAGATATGAGTGACCAATGAGGTCTTACACTCTATCCTTCCATATCACAGGAGCAAATGCCAAAGCAACGGACTTACAATTGTCCTCAATGGGCAAACAACAATGATAGCATCACAAAACAAATGAGATGATCATGCACTAATGGCAATTGATGATGATGATAAATGCATAGCATACAGGCAAGCAAGTGCACATGAAGCAATCAATCAAGTAATGAATATCAAACAGCACACTCTATAGCCAAACAATGGGGGCTCACACAAGAGGGTTTGACTTTAAAAGTCCACTGTAATGGGTAAAGATCGCTCTTAACCTGGCCATTGAGGGGCTCAGGTGAAGCAGATGCAAAGGAGATGAGGGGTGTGCCTCATTGCTTCAATCTCATATCAGAGAGAGCATCAAAGAAAGTGTGGGAGTTCAGAAAGTAGGAACTCTCTCCACATTATTGACTCGATAGATCTTGGGTTTTTATCTCATTGCTTCAACCATGTAATGGGAGCAAAGAGATGACACACTGAATAGTGGGGGATAGATTACTTATCCCTACCTTCCACCAATTGCCTTACTTGAAGGACTTTTCCTGCTTAGGACAAATATAAACAAACACAGGCATTGCCTCTTAAGGAGGACTTCAGACAGTTTGCCCGGTCAAATAACAGACCGGGTCTCCAGACTACATGAAAAGAAATATTATACCTCAAAGCAAATGCTAAAAAGCAAAGCAAGCAAGCAAGTTCAAAGAACTTAAGCAACTAAAGCACCTGCAAAAGTCAAACTAATTAGTAAACAGCTCAACAGTTAAAATCAAAAGGAAATGAACCAATGGTCACACAGAGGGACCAATTGTGCAAGGCACAAAGACTCAAGCATATGAGTCACCTACAAAACAAAGTGTTAGCACAATATAAACAATTCAACTCAAGCACATTAGAATGATCCTCAAAGCATTGGTGCTTAACCTGAAACAGATGAACTCAACATAAGCTTAGAAGACCACTAGGACTAGCCTAGGGTCAAAGATGAAAGAAGAAAGTCAAGGCAGCAAGCAATATTCAATCAAAGTCAAATGCAATCATGTAGGAAGCAAACACAATTGGATTCAAACTTACATCATGCATCAAGGTCATTTCATATGCAAAAGAATGCAAAGCATAGCAAAGGAAGCATGCAAAAGTCAACAGCAAAGACTTCATTCAAAAGTCAACTCAAACATTCTCAAAAATTATGAAATAAATCACACTCAATCCTAACATCTAACATGGTAAGCATGTAAAATTTCATGGCATTTGGATGAGAGGAAGGCAGTCAATGAAATTCATGAATTCAAATCAAATTCAATTAAGCATGGTGAAAGTCAACAAGCATGGGTCAACTTCAAAAAATCATATCAATTTGAAAACAGAAAAGAAATGAATGAGATTAACACCAATGCAAAGCTTGAGGTGTCTAGTTATCACATATGAAATTTCAAAGTCATACAATAAGATTTGAGAATTTCACAAAAGATTTGGCAAGGCATAGCACAAAAAGTCAACAAATGACCACATATGGAAGAAAATTCTCCATCAAATGGAAAACAGCAAGATTAATTCCAAGAAAATTCATACATGAAGTAGACATACAAAGGATCATTCATGCAAAATTTCAAGTGATTTGGATAAGGGGAAGCATGTGAACAAAAATCATACATTTGCATATCATTGGTGTGACACAAATTGTCACACCCTAATTCAAAAATTCATATCTATCAAACCACGAATGAGGAATCCACAAACTTTATATGGAAATGAAGATCAATGTGTCTAGTTTCACCACAAAAAATTTCAAAGGCATTGGATATAACATGACAATTTCACAAAAGGAATGGCACAATGTATCATTTTGGCATACATGTTGGGAAAATAATTACCAATAAAAAACCAACCAATGGAAAAATAATTAAAATTCACCATTAAATAATAGACTCAATCATGAACATCATGGAAAAAGAATCATAATTTTTGGATGAAAAATGAATTAGAAAATAATTTGTGAAGTTGAGTGAAATAATTGGTGAAACATGAACAAAAGCATGAGCTAGATGGTCAACACAAGTCAACAGAATGGCATTTGAGTAAATATGCAGTCACTTATTGAAGTGCTGCGTTTTGGGCAAGGCAAATGAAATGTTTTCATTGGCTGTTGCCCAATGAAACAGTAAATTGCCCAATGGAATGAATTTCTGGGTTTAAAACATAAACCCTAGGGTTTGGCCAACAGCAAAACAGGTTTTGCTTCAAACAATCGTTCAAAACACCTCAAATGCACAACAACAACTAAACATGGCATTGGCATTTCTAATCTCAACAGCAACACAAAACTTCGACCAACAATTCCAACAGCATAGCATTCATCATGTAGACAGCTTATGTTCAAACAACAGCAAAGTATTATGTTCATCATGCAATCAAACAGTCATCATCACTATGCAACAATCAAACACTCACGGCCAAATACAGCTAACACAAAAACATGTAGATTTTATGAGCTAAATCAAAACAGCAGCAGCATATTCATCACTGTCATGTAATCATCATAACAGCAAGTAAGCAAGAGCATTCAACATTTCCAATCAAAATCACAGCAATCAAAAATCATAGCTCACGAACAAACATGGTAATGATGCAACCACACTCATGCACACTTAAACAGTACAAACCATACACATTCATGCAGAATTCTGGCAAGATTTTAAGGTTTCCAAAACAGCAGGGCATTGACAGCATTGGTATTCATCATCATCATCCAAATAACAAACCAAACAACAGCATTCAAATGCAGTTCATATGGTTTTCTAAACTGCAGTAAGGTTTTAGCATCCAAGTTCAGCATCCATTTTCGAGCAATTGGTCAAAACATCATCAAACAAACAACAGCATGCAACTGACATGGCATTGGCAATGTTTACACATCAAACAAACAATAGCATACCACATGGCATGGAAATAACTGTCAGGGTATTGGTTTCAAAAACAACAGCAACAACCATCATCATGTTAGCAATATAAACAAGCATTAAGCAACAGCATAGCATAACAGCATCAACAACATTCATCATTCTTCATCAACAGATCGAACAAACCCAAAACAATAGCATGGCATACTCATCATCATCATGTAACAACAAAAACCAAACACAACAGGCAGTTCATCATAATAGCAAGCAATATCATCTTCATGTAAACAGAAATCGAAACAAGGTATCATTCAAAAGCAGCATGGTTCATGGTGTCTATCAACATTCAACCAAAATGAACAACAGCACACAACAACATGGATTTAGCAAGCAGGTTCAAGACAGCAACATGGTTCTAGCAGCCTAGCTTGGAAACAACAGCAGGGTATTGGTTTTAAATCAACAGCAACAACCATCATTATCATGTGCTCATCATGTTTAAAAAAAAATCATCAAACAAGCAAAAACACAACAACAACATGGTTTTAGCATAGCAGCAGAATGGCATGTTCATGTGGTTCAAAACAGCATGGCATGCTCCATCATTCAACAATGTTCATCAAAAAAAACAACAGCATAGCATCAAAGCTCATCAACAAAGGGAAAATGAATTCCAACAGTACCACATAAACAAGCATGGCCCTGAACAATCGTGCAAACAACAAACAGCCACAAACAAAACTAAATTCATGCAAAATTTGGGCAAGACAGAATTTCAGCTGCAGGGTGTTATCATCATCATGTTCAATCGAGCTTAACAACAATATTTTCCAGACATGAAAATCAAATGCACGCAACTAAACAGCAAGCTCTAACTAACACGAATCTACCTGCCATTTCCACTAGAACTCACTGATTATCACAAATCGAGCAAGAACATAAACCAATTCCAGATTTCATTTCAACATAACTAGCATGATACTTAATCATTTTTAGTAATTTCAAGCTTAATGTAACCATAAGAACATACTCTACACATGGCATAGCATTGATTTAAGAAATTAGAGTTTCGAAAATTTACTTGGATTTGAAGAAAAGTGTAGAGCAGTGATTATTTGAAGGTTTGAAGCTCGAACAGATGAAGATGATGGTCCCAAATGATGTATCTCAGAAGGAATTGTGCTCAACTTTGCTTAAATCAATTCTAGCTTCAAGCTGCCATGTGAGAGGTCTTTGGAAAACAGAAGATGATGAAGACTTTACAGCAGTGATTTTATGGTGAAGGTGAGCTAAATATGTTGTCCAAGTGAAGAAATAACCAAGGATTACTCGTATGCTTTGATGGTTTTGGGTGAAAAATCTCAGCCGAGCAAAATGCAAGATGAGAGAGTAGGAGTATTTTCTGTGTGGTGGCTGCTGTCTAGGGTTGGAAATGCAGAAAATGAAGTTTAAATATGGTCTGCTTTTGGTCCTTTAATGATGTGTTAAGCTGGTTTATGCTAAATGATATGATTTGCAATTTTGCTAATTTTGTAACAAAGTGGAATGGAGGGTGTGTTCATGGTCGAGTGGGCTTATAACCAGGCTGTAGACAGACCAACATTGCTGCTGCTTTGATTGTACATATGAAAACTGTACTGGTTTTGCTTTTTTGAACCAATATGCATAAAAATGCCAACTTTGCATTTTGATTCAAAATGATGGGAAAATGGTGATATGATCATGGTTTATGGCTTGAGGCAAGTTTCAAATATGGTTTAAAGCATTTCCCAATTGACCAAATCAAGAAAAAGTCAAAAACTCAAAAAGTCAAAGTTTGGTCAAACTTTGAATTTAAATGCAAAAGGTCCAAAAATGCCATTTTGATTGGCAAGGTTTTAGGTCATGAAATTTATATTTTTGGAAAGAGGATGAAAAATGTGGTGTGTAGGAAAAAACCCCACCAAATTTGGCCTTATGGTTTGAGAGTTATGGCTTGTTGAAGTTCAAAATTTGGTGAAAATGATTTGATCATATCTTGACAACCACACATGGGATTTTGATGTTCTTGGACTTTTTGAAAATGGGAAGACAAGATCTTCAACTTTCATGTTGGGCAAAAATTCATTTGGAGCTTGTATCATGATGTAAGTTTAAGATCAAGAAGTTTCCATTTTTGGCAGTTGAAATTACAGGTCCACTTTCTATTTCTGGAAAATTTTCTGATTGACTTGATTTTCTTCCATGATGAGGTTGAACATGATAGATGAGACTTATACAAGCATGAATGAACTCCTTCAAATCAATTCTATCCATCAAATCTTGATTAAATCAATCGTTGACCAAGTTTGACTGTCTGTTGACTTTTCTAGGGTTTTGGACTGATTGAACCTCTTCTGATGAATTCCAAACCCTAATTCCTTGAGAACTTGACTTCAAATGATGTCTCAAGTTGTATGAACTTTTGATTATTGATCATGATGTCCAAATTCCACAAGAATGGCCATCATCCATTGCTTTGACTGACTGTTGACCATCTTTGACCTAATTTCTGATGGTTGCTTCAACTGCAAGCAATAAGGTTAGACTGACAATATTTTTGTACTTTTTGAATGATAAACATATGAAAGCAAAGATATACAAATGCAAAGTATGCTTGGTGATCAAGAAACAAACCCACAAGGCAAACCAACCCACTAGGAGGAAAGCAAAGGCATGCATTGATCCTTGAGGTTATGGTATGAATGATATGGGCCATGAGGGATCTTAGGGCCCAAAATTGGGGTCTTACACTTACCTCTTGCCCTGGCTAAAGCCTCGGCCTTATCTCTCTTTTCTTTTTCCGCCTCCCCACTCCTTAATGAGTCAGGCACAAACAATCTTCCGCTGCGAGTGAAACCACTAGGTCCGACATTATCCACCTTTGAAACGGTGGTTTCACCTGCAGCCTGATCCTCCTGCTTCTCTCCATTACAATATACCTCCCCACCATAATCCCACGGCACAACATCGTCGTTTTCATATGGAATAGGCCCCGGTACCGTGATGGTAACTGGAGCTGCATCTGCTGGCGCTGACAAGTTGATAGGGTCAAAATAAATGGTTATGGTGGAAACATCCTCCTTCTCCAAACCAACTTTCTCAAACCTGAGACTTCCCTCCTCCAACATTCTCTAAATCGTCTCCCTCAACTTTACACATCCATTGGTGGCGACGGTGCAAGCAGCACAACAATTATCACAACAAGGGAAAACTCCACTCTTCATCAGATGTCTCTTGACCACAGACATTGGAGTCCTCAACTGATCCACATCTGTCACCTCTATTTTTCTCTTATCCTCTGACATCACATTCACCCCCATAGGACCACGCACCGGCATGGGGTTAGCATTAACATTCGGCGTCAGTGCAAAATTGATGGCTTTAGAATCCACCAAATCTTGAATGACATGCTTAAAAGCTTTACAACCCTCAATGCTATGCCCGGGTGCACCAGAATGAAACTCGCACTTGACGTTCTTATCGTGACTTGCAGGCCTCTGATCTATTCCTACCGGAGCCAACGTCCTCGGCTGAACCAACCCAAGATCCTTCAACCTCTTAAACAGAAAGGTATACGTCACGGGTGACCTATCAAACTGACGATCTGTCATCCTTCTTCTCACTTGGCACCCAACTCTCTGTGTTCTCTGTTGAGGTGACTGATGTTGCTGTTGTACAGATTGATTACCAGTAGGAATTGTTACTGTAGTAGCATACGGGTGGTAACGATCCCTACCGTGTCCCCTTTGGGCATACACATCACTCAATTCACCTTCCTTCTTGCACTGACCATTACCAAAGGGCTTCTTTACTCCAGACGATGGAGCATTTCCCTGTATTTCCCCCATTCTCAGCCAGCTTTCAATCCTCTCCACCTTCTCGGCGATTGCTTTCTGCCCCAAGGCGAACCCTTGCATGACGTTGATCAACTTACTCATCTTCTCTTTCAACTCGAGAATGTCAGCGTTTGGTGGATCCATCAGTTTGGATTTGTTGCGTCTGGTAGGCTATCTGTGCGGACGAGCTACGTGCAAAGGGATGACTCGGCGTGCGCGAGCAATGATTCCTAAGACAATTAAACATGTTAGATACTGACACCTGCAAAACAGAAGACAAGTTATTATGACTCACGCATGAATGCAATGTCTATCCGTATGAGGAACATTCTGTCCTTCGATTCTGGCTTCAACGAGACGGATAATAATTTGACAATAACATTCTGACATCAGGATGTCTCTCAACCAGAATCTCAATCGAGAATGTACCCTGAGTATGGATAGACATGAGTTAGATGCAGATGAATGCAAAATGGGAATGATGCTGATGTATGAATGCAATACACAGTGCCATCCTCCAAGTCGTCTAAACATCAACTATACTGGATTCCGGTCTCTGAACTGATCACAACCATCTGAGGGACCGAGTAACCACAAATCCAACTCAGGGTTCCGAAATAAACGGAACTAGAGGATACATCACCATCATCATAGGTAAATCACTGATCATCTGGACAAGCACCCTCAAATTCAATCCGGGGATCCGAAATAAACGGAACCCGCTGATAAATACCACAGACAGCACTCTGGCGTGTCGGAAATAAATATCCATAAATCCAACTGAACCAAAGTCACCATCACAAAATCACCGACAGAACCTGTACCGGTAGGAACCAAACCCTCCCCTCACAGGTGAATTCTAATAAGGTCATCCTAAGGCGGATAATGGTCTCGACAATCGGACAAGATACTCAACGGGTTTACCCTTTCGGGTGTGTCGTGCAGCTCTCATAAGATCGTCTAAACCAAAGATCCGGGAAAGAACGGTCACCGAAGTCAACAACTCAAAAGAGGTAACCCAACCAAAGTGGAATACTCCACCCGGAAGAGCTCTCTCAAAAGAACCTCGTCCGGCTGTGGTATGTCATGTCGCAACATCATGTCATCACAACATGTGAGGAAACATGAGACCATGCTAATCCTAGGTGTATACTCGGGCCTGGGTTTTAGCCCCACTCAGAACACCCACCCCAAATCAAAGGAACCACACCTGTACAGAATCCAGCACAGTGATAATATGATGCATGCAAACATATATGCAGATATATACAATCATAGTATAATAATCGCAAATGCAATAAATAGAGCAGTAAAAGCAACCAAAACTACTCTAAAGAGCGCTAGGATTGACTCGCTTAGGGAATATGGACCAGCAAGAGGTCAACTTTGGTCCCCAGCAGAGTCGCCAGCTGTCGCAATGCAAAAAACAACCGGCGGGAAAATACAGAGCCGCCACCGATGCTATTCATCCTATGACGGAAAGGGAGCACAGGACTAACCTAAGAAAGGGAAAGGAACGGTCTTACGACCAGAGATTGTAAGGTACGGGAGTCGGTTACGCAAGGGGAAGGTATTAGCACCCCTCACGTCCGCCGTACTCGACGGGATCCACGCTCAAAAGAATAGGAAAAGGTTGCTAATAAACTGCTCAAAGAAAATGCACAAACTGGACTGATAAACAGGTGAAAGAAAATGGAGGAAGTGGACTCGGCAGGATGTCGCATCCTGGGCCTACGTAGTTTGTAAGAAACAAACATCAGAGTCAACGTAGTTCGGGGAAATGGGGAACATGCTCGCTAGGACATCGCATCCTGTACCTATGTATCTTCTCTATCTAGAGGAAGAATCAGAGCACTCGTAGCCCGGCTAACGCACGCCGAAACAAAACACTGAAAAGAGACGCTGAGATGTCAAAGCAAACACACAAAAGGAAACAGAATGCCAATACATGGACTTACATCCGACTCCAAACAATAACCAAACAAAAGGAAATAGAATGCCAATCCATGGTCTTACATCCGACTCCAAACAAACAAACACAAACAGGAAATAGAATGTCAATACATGGACTTATATCCGACTCCAAACAATAAACAAACGCTAACCAGACGTTGAGACGTCAAAAGAAACAAAAAGGTTGAACAAACAAGCTAATAAGGAGACTAGAGCTCGAGCCTAATAGTTGTCACACACACAAAAGAGACGCTGAGACGTCAAAAGAAACAAAAGGTTGAATACACACGCAAAAAAGAAAAAGGGTGCCCGGAGAGATCTCGCTCGATCTCCTGCCTACATATCTCATCTGGTATGAGAATCAGGGCGACGTAGTTCCCCTTAACAGGGGAGAAACTCTCTCCTAACCAGAGACCAGGGAAACAACAAACTAATAGGGAGACTGACTCGAGCCTAATAGTTGTCATGCAAACGATCCCTAAGTTGAGGTCTCTAATCAGAACCTAACTCGCACATGAAGCAAGTCAAAACGAACAACAAATAAACATCAACACAAATGAACAAGCATCACAAGCTATATACAAACAAGAGGCTCAGACAAATGGTTGGGCTTTAGTCAAGAGGGGTCATATCAACCTCGACAAACAAGCCAAAACTGTAGGGGTATGCTGAAGCTCTTAACCACTAACATTGAGAGTTAGGGTGAAGCTGATGAAAGGTGTAAATGAGGATGAGACCTCATGCTCTTAACCCTGGCCTGGGTGAGCTCCAATCAAAGAAAGCGTGGGGATCCAGAAAGAGGGACCCTATTCTACTTGACTGACTCTTTACAAAGATCTTGGGTACATTGTTCAAGAGCATCAGCATGTAGTGCGAGCATAATGAACGACTCACAGAATAACAGGGGATTGATTGCTAATCCCTTTTATCTATCAATTGCCTCTTCACTTAGGAGGACTTAACAAGTAACATGCCTCATTTAGAGGTCTTTGGCACAAATGTAAACAAACACAATCAGAGCCTCATAAGGAGGACTTCAGCCAAATGCCTGCCAAAAAAAGTGACAGGACTTCCAGACTACATGGAGTAAGAAGGCTAAACTACCTCAGTGGTGTATCAACCACACTCCAAAGCAAATCTCAAGCAAGAGCTAAAAGCAAACGACTAATGTACCTGTACAAAAGCTTAACAGTTAGTATCTCAGACAACCAATCAGAAAACAAACAGTGAAACCAATGCAACTGTACACAATTCAATAAGCAATGGTCAAGCAATCAAATGAAGCAATGAGCTCAACTCATCAACTTAGAATCCTACAAAACACAAAAAAGTCAGAACACAATCCAACTTGCATCTCAAAAGGTGAGCAACTCAACCATTAATTGCTAAGTGTCCAAACCTGAAACACAAACCAATGTTAGTTCATGTACAAAACACTAGTACAAAGACTAGGTTCAAAAGCAAGACAAATGACCAAAACAGAAGTCAATATTTTGCATAATTCACATTCAAACATGTCACAAGATGTCCTCAAAAGGACCAACATCAATACATGAGGCAAAGGCATCAAATGATCAATGTAAAGCAAAGGCAAGCAAGTGTACACAAAATGGACAATCAAATTAGAAAATCCAAATCAAATCAGAAATGAATCCAATGATCATGAATTTTTTTATACAAGCTCCTCATGTTATGAACAAACATCATGCAAAAAATTGAATCCAGAAGATCTCAGATGATATATGAATGAAAATGCATAAATGCAACATCAAAAATGTGACATAAATTGTCACACCACATGTTCATGTGTCCAAAACAGTGATGGGATATGATAAAAATTCAAAATCAAAGCTCAAAAATTACATCATGAGAGAGGATCAAGCATGCAAAATTTCAAGCCAATTGGATTAACCATGAGCATTTTACAAACAAATGAATGTAGCATGTCAATTTGGCATCATGTTCAAACAAAAATCAACAAATAAAAATCCAGCAATCAACAAATAAGGAAATAAATCCTATAAAAATTAGAGATCAAAACAAGAATGTGGAAAAAAAATTGGACTCCATTTGAAGCATTTTTCTATTTGTTATGATTTTTTGAAGTTGAAGAAATAAAATGGATTAAACATGAAAAGATATGGAAAATAGGAGGGAAAACAAGGTTTCAAATAATATCAGAACAACCAATGCACCAACAAGGATTCGAACACACGCTCCAAGGGACAAGAGAATAATCAAATGGAATTAAAAAAAACGCATGCGCCAGGTTTCGAACTCATGCGCGCACGGGAAGTGAGAAATCAAATTGGAATTAAAAAAAAGCATGCGCCAGGTTTCGAACTCGCGCCTGGACGGTCAATGAGCGCATGAAGCCAAAACCCTAGAGGCTGAACCAGACGGCCGGAACAGTGTTTCCGGTCGTCTTCTCCGGTAGTATTCCGATGGAGGCTCAAGAATTTTTTTCCAGAAATCAAGAACTCATACACCAATAGAACCGTCTTGCAACGTAGAACTCAAATATCCTATTCATTTGTCCTAATTCTCCCTAACATTTCCAGATCGAAGAGAAACATAATTGACATCAAAACTTCCAGTCAACATATCTAGCTCATTACTTAACCAAATCAAAATCTAATTATATCAGCATCATCAGTGAAGCAAGATCTACATGATTATGTACATAAAATTGCAAAAAGAGAGGACGAAAATTTCACCTACCTGAGATGCAGTGTACTGAATTTGTATCTTCAAGCCTCCAAAACTTCCATATCTTCTCCAATATCCTTGCCTTGAAGCTTGATGCAAAAAGAATTCACTGAAACCTCTTAGATCTGGCTGAACTTCAAGTTTCCATCTCCATGTTCATGTGCTTGTGTAGCTCGAATTCTTGCTCAATTAACCAATCCAGATGATGATTCTTGCTCAGAACTCTTCCATGATCATGAATGTGCAAAGAAAATCAAGGTTTGTGTGAAGAATTTTGGATTTCCAAGAGAGAGAGTTTTTGGAGGGAATGTGAATTTGAGATCTGAATTTTCTGTTATGAGCAAATTCAGTTATGATTAGGCTTTTATATCATGTGTTAATGACTGTGCTAATCTCAATTTGCCTTGGCTAAACTTGATTAGAGGAATATGAGATGTTTTTCCAAATTGCAAGTGTGAGGTAGCATGACCAATCCACACGTGAACAGTGCCATGCTGAGCCTTGTATTCACTTAAAATCATTCAATAATCATCATGGAAGTGTTAATTTGTTTGCATGATTCACCAAATTTGAATTATCAACTTTCCCTCCAAAATTAACATGAATGAACAAGTGATCATGTGAGCTTCTTCCATGCAAGGCAGTGATTCATTTGGAAAGTTTTGGTCATGACAAGTATTTTTCAAAAAGAGTGGACCAATTTGGAGTTTTGAATCAAAAGTTATGCCATGTTGAACTTCCATGCATGCTTTGTGATCATTTGGCCATAACTTCTCAACCAATCATCAGATGATCATGAAATAGGACTTTTTGAAAAGGGGAGAGAAAGATCTTCAACTTTCATGTTCAACAAAAATCCATTTGAAGCTTCTTTGATGTTGAAAAGTCAAGTTGAATGTGGACCAAAAACTTGCCATTTTTGGAAACTTGAAATTACAGGTCACTTTCCATTTTTGGAAACTTTTGCCATGACTTCAAAATCTTCAAGATATATGTTTAGAATGACAAATGGACCCCTTTTGAACATGATTGAGGTGTCTTAACTCATTTCCCCACCTCATAGCCCTCAGTTGACTGCATAGTTGACTTTTTGGTCCTTAGATGACCTTGACATGCCCTGATCAGCTTGAGCCTCTACCACTTGAGGAATTTGCTCAAAAATGAAACCCTAGCTCATGTAAGCTCCTCATGATAACCATGTGATCTCCATCTCAATAGAATACCTCATTTCCTTGAGAAACCCTGGCTGGAACAAAGTCATTGATTAGGGTTGACCAGAGGTCAAAACCCTAATCCAAAGGAACTTGAGGATAAACAATGAAACCCTGGATGAAGATAGAACCATGATGATGGTAATATATCCTTGCAGATGAGATGATGATCAAGACCTTTGAAGGATCAGGAAACCCTAATTGAAGTGCAAACCCTCAGATGGTTGGTCATCAATTCATAGAGACCCTCAGGCCTGAATCATGTAACCTCTCCATCTTCTGCAAAGACTTTGGAGGATGACCTTCTTATTTTCAGATGATATGCAAAATGCAATTCCTAATGTCCTAAAACATGAAATGCAATATGTCAAACTAGTCCCAAGAAGAGGAGGGCAAATTTTGAGGTGTTACACCGGTGAGTCAGCTTGTGTTCAAAATAAAAGAAGAACACAGAGTTAGACCTTTGAACAAGAAGCCTGGAGCAAAAACCTGCTTATGCACATGATGCATGAAATGCTTGTGCATATGGTTTATTTTATTTATCAGCGAAACTTTAGAGTCCTATTTGCAAATATTGAAAATATTAATCATTTAGACATATATGGAAGTATCATATCAATAATATCTGGAAAATATTTTACACCAAAGAAGTACAATCTTGGTAACCAAATACAATACGAGAGAGAAGGAAAATGAACATCCTATTGAACCCTAGAAACAATCATCTAAAGCTCTGGAGACCGGAAGATAAGCTGCACGAAGCCTCTTCACCTCTCTCTCATAGGCTGCCTCCATATCTGCCTTCTCTTTGGCGAGTCGATCGTACTTCCTCTTCCAAAACTTGGAAGACTGAGGAAGAAGAGAAGTCACCACATCATCAGGCTCATCGATAACCTGATGCTCAAGGAACTCTATCAATGCATCCTTATCTCTAAGCTGTTGAAGTATCTCCTCTCGTTCACGGATCCAAGCACGTGAACGGTCTTCGTCTCTCAACTCCTCTACTCCTTGGTCAGGGAGGGTTGAAGGCCTAGCCATAACCAAAGGTGTAGGTCCCGGATACTCATAAGGCATAAGGTACTCAGAAGCTCTCCTCCTCACCCACGAGGTATAGGGTTCCAAAGCAATACAGTTCTTCAGACCAAGCTCTTTTCTTCCCTTCTTATGGATCTTGCGCCAAGCGCGGACCATCCTGTCCTTCAAGCCTTGGGGATCTTTACCCTCCTGAAAGAACACACCCTCTAACAGAATGTTATTATGTTTATCCTTTAAGGGGAACCCAAGCTGATGACGTGCCAAAATATGGTTGTAGTTAATCCCACCACATGTACCAAGAAGAGGCACATTGGAGAATTCACTACAAGAGTCGATAATCTGCACGCCATCGTATACACGGTTATACCAAAAGATATCATCATTAGTGAGAGACATAAGTCTCGTGGACCACTGTAGACATCCTTTGTTCTCCTTGAAGGCGATCGTCTGTGGCAAGTGCGAAATAAACCACTTGTAAAACAGAGGCAAACAACACACAATGGTACCACCACCCTTTGCATTCCTCATATGCAAAGAAAAGCAAGTGTCACCCAACAGAGTCGGAACGGGGTTAAGAGTGGAGAAAATCCTAATAACGTTCACATCCACAAATTTGTCGATGTTGGGGGAATAACACTAGCCCATAGATGAGAAGTACAAATATGGCCTCAAAGGCGTCCTCACTCATGGCCTTCCCATACAAAGTAGCTTGAGCAATGAGGAACTCGGAAGGGAGACCTTGAATTCCACCTTTGGTAGTCATATGAGCACCAACCAGAGATTCATCTATATGCAACAAATCAGCAATCTCTTGAGAAGTATGAACTCTCTCCAGGCCACTGAACGGCAACTGATCTAGAATAGGTATACCCACAAGATAGGCATACTCCTCAAGCGTGGGCAAAAGCTGTAAATCCGGAAATGTGAAGCAACGGTATAAGGGATCATAGAACTGCACCAATACACTCATCAGACCTTCATCCACCTGAGTAGCCAGAATAGATAGAAGCTTCCCATGATGAGCCTTGAACTCCAAGGGGTCTAATACATAGGATGTCAAACTCCTTAACTCTTTCAAGTCGGGTTGTTTGAAACTGTACTTCTTTGTATTCCTTCTTTGTCTATCCATGTATGAAAATTTGCAAATAGATCTCTTAAGTTCCTTGAAAATTTTCTCATTATTGATGATATGGATGCGTATGAATGCATGAATGCATGGATGCAACAATCACACTCAAGGATCAAGCAAAGCACACCACACAAAGGTCATGGGATGGATCAAATCATCCTTAATATCAATCATCCATTTTGGTGGATTATGGTTTACACCTTATCAACACCCAAGTTCCATTGATATTAAGGATATACAAGAACGGATCAACCATGAATCAAGGGTTTGTTGCAAGTCACGAGCATGGAGTCTCGGTTAAGAACCAGCCAAAAGGGAGTGTACTAGGGTTAAACCTGCCAATCATGTTCTACAAGAGGTTCCCATAGTCATCATCCCATCTTTCGGATATTATCGGATAAGCGACTACTCGTATTCTAAAAATATTCTCAAGAGAGACTCTTATGAGTGTAGTATCGCGTAACAATCGTATCAAATCTTACACTTGAACGACCTTCGCACTACATTCTAAGAAATAGGCCAAGATGGGCTTAGTAAACTAAGGTCCTTGGCTTCTAAGGTCTATATTGGAAAGAGTAATGCCTAACCACGACTACTCGTGTGACATTATTGATCCCAACATGACCTCCACCAAGTGAATGGGCTTGCAAGTCAACTTGCTAAGGAATAACTCCACACAAGTTGACAAGACTATGCCATTCTCCTATCCTAAGTGCACTCGAGTTTGGGTATAGAACTCATCTCACAAAGATCACCAAGCATACAAAGAATTAATATATCAAGCAATTCAATTATTACATACAATACAGTAATCCCAAATCGCACAAAAAATATGTCACAAAATAATATACAATACAATACAACAAATGTGAAAAGTAGGCAGAACCCACTAGGCAAATCTCCCTACTAGAGTCGCCACTTTTCTGTAGCGGGGTATTCGTTACCTTTAGATTTATTGACTAAATCAAAAGTAAATCATACAAATCGAGTCGCCATCGCGCTTCTATTTATCCAAAGGAAAGGTTAGAAAGCGAACAAAAACTGAGAAGTTTTATCGAATAAAAAACTAATAAAAATGTCAGAGATCGGGGTAAGGGGGTTGGTTATGCAATGGGAAGGTTTTAAGCACCCAAAACATCCTAGGTACTCCTAGGGAGCCCTTTTCACAATTTGTTGTAAGGTAGGTTGGTATTTGTGAAAATTATTTGTGCAAACATGATTGGGGGGATGAGAGAAGAATGTACAAATTATTTACAATTTTGTGTTTGAATGGATAAACCCACTGCCTACGTACCATCTTAAAAAAGATTAGGATCAAAACCTCGTAGTTTGGGGTAAAAATCTCAAAATAAGTTGGTGAATTGATTGGTCCAAAAGCCTTAAGGTCTTTTGTTATTGTCATACGGTGAACTGACTTTTGTGTTTTGCTTTTAATCGCAATGTCGCGGATAGCAAGAGTCGCCACCGACTTTTCTTTTATCCAATAAGGAAAGGTGGAAAAGAACAGGAAAGACCTCAATAGATTTTGGGTTCGGGAGGTACATTATACAAAGGGAAGGTGTTAGCACCCTTTGTATCCATGGTTATCCATGGGCTCTTAATTGCTGGATCACTTATCTTTTTGTCTGAAAAAGTGTTGGTGAATTGCTTAAAAATGTTTGAAAGAGAGTTTAACCTTGTAATGATTCTCGTATGAATGTATACAAAGTATTTATCTCGTTTAATTTTGAAAGCGGTTTAGAAAAGGGTTTTGAAAAGAGAATTTAACTTTGTAATGATTCTTGTATGAATGTATACAAAGTGGTTATCTCGTTTAGTTTTGAAAGTTGTTTAGAAAAATATAACTCGGTAATGATTCTTGTATGAATGTATACCAAGTGGTGATTTTCTAATAATTGCAAAGTGTGAGGTGTGGAAATGTTTTAGGTTATGATCCAGCAATTGAGAGTTATACCTTCCTAAGGTCGTTATGAACTTCTCCTATCCTTATGGGGGTAAAACTGTCCTTACTATTGAGAAGTAAGTAATTTTACCCTTTTGGATGTTTAAGGGTCGTCGTAGGGTCATCGATTGGTCATTGAAGGCAACAGTTGTAAGGATACCTTAGCATTCGAAGGGACGATCATCATTTAACCGTAGGCTACACCGAAGGGTCATCGAGGGACAAAATCGTATTTTCGAAGGCAACATCCGAGGGACCATGATTTATCTTATGATGATTTAATCGAAGGGTCTTTGCTAAGTGTATCCCCACATTCGCGGGACATGACCATAATACCGTAAGGCAACAAAGAGAGGTCCCAAGATCACATATTTAAAGGCCCTATTTTAAAGTCAATTAGGTGATTAGGATGAATCTCCACATTAAAATCAATACATTAAAATTAATACATTAAAATTAACACATTAAAATTAATTAAGCAATTTAGGGTGGATCTTCACAAGGGTATCCCACAAAATGGAAGACCTAAACAGCAATCTTCTCCTGGGACATATGAACCTTGGCAAAATTCAGCAAACGGGTTAGAATACCAAATCAGGGTGCAATCGAGGATCACACCGCAAAAGAAACACAGCAGCAAAAATGTCATGCAAAACAATGTATGATGATAAGGGAACAGATCAGAGAAGCATAGCGCAGAACAAACGAAATATGAGCGACTGTCCCGTTCGCCTCTGCCTCGCCTAGCGAAGGCCTAGCGAATACTCGCTACATGCTCGCTTAGCGATGTGCTAGCGAGCAGCTGCGGGTTTTGAATTTCAGAACAGTATGATCTCCGAAAACCTGGACTTGTATGGCACTTGATTACAGGAATAGCATGGACAAACATTCATGATATTTAAGCATATTTAAATTCGCATGTGAAATCAAATTACATACTCGAAACTTCAATCATGATGCTTTATGTATATAGAGATTACCGATTGAAAGCATAAAGCAATAGTGATACGCAAACCTGCTTGCAACTAAGCTGCTATGTTGAAGAGACTGATCGCTTTTGGTATCGGATGGAGTTGGGCGGCGGTAGCTTCGGAGCGGCCTTCAGGGTTTCTTCACTCGGAACTCTCTAAAGTAGCCTCCAGGGTTTCTGTGCCAGGGTTTCCGTCCGTCCTCCTCTGTTTTCCCCCTTTTCGTCTGTCCCCTTTTTGTGACTGAAGCTTGGCTATTTATAATGCTCTTGTTGTGACCTAATGGGCTCAAAATGAGGCCCAGAAATTCTGATATTCGCAAGCTTCGCTAGGCGAAGGAATTGCTCGCCTAGCGAGCCAGCTAGTTTGGGCTTTTACTGGATCTGGTGCTTCGCTGGGCGAAGTGTCATAACGAGGTGTTCGCTAGGCGAAGGAGTTGCTCGCCTAGCGAGCAAGCTAGTCTGGGCCTTTTCTTGGATTGGGCCTGTTGTGAGCTGGGCCTTTGTTCCTTTAAGATCAGTGCCTTGTAGAATAAGTCGGAGTGTCTTGAAAAGTGCCTTGTAATATTAACGGGCAAATTTTGGGGTATGACAGCTGCCCCTGTTCAATATTCTTGAACCGAGAGAGTAGAATGGTATGTGCATCATTCGTGGTCTGGAGGTGGAAGATTATTGAGCACTAGAATGCCCCAAAAATTTGCGCTTGTCAATCAGGAGCTAGTCTTGACGGAGATGGGCTTAAAGATGCCATTTAGGGAATTTGATGATAAGAGCTTCAGAGTGCGTCGTACATTAGACGATATCTGAAGACATGGACGTCGTACCAGGTCATACGATAGCCCGTATAATGAGTTATCCATTATGCTGTCGACTTTGTTGGGGAGTCCGAGTGTGTTATACGCTGCTGGGGATAAGGGATCAGAATGGATCATACGCTAGACCGCATCTGAATACCAGAGTGAGTTGTTCATCAGGCGGATGACTTTGCCGAGGATGAAACATCGGAATGGATCGTACGCTAGATCGTATCCGAGCTGCAGGATGAGCCGTCCATCAGGCTGGTGACTCCGCTGGGAATGAAATACCAGACTGAATCGTACGCTAGACTGTATTCGTCTATTAGGCAGTATCTGGGAGGGGTAGTCGTATGCTAGGCTACACGTCAGAATGTACCGTACGCTAGGTAGTCTCGGAGAAACGAAAGGTCCTGCTGGGTCGTAAGTTAGACCGTGTTGGAGTAGTTGAAGGTCAGCATGGATCGTCCGTTAGATCGTATCTGAGTGGATGAAGGTCTAACTGGGTCGTACATTAAACCGTATCTGGGCAGAATGAGCCGTCCGTTAGGCTGAATCTGATGATGAAAGGGGGTAGTCATATGCTAGACTACACTTCAGAAATATACCGTACACTAGGTAGCATCTGAGGAGATGGAGGTCTAACTTGGTCGTACATTAGACTGTATCTGAGCAGAATCTGAGGACTTGAAGGTCTAACTTGGTCGTACATTAGACTGTATTTGAGCAGAATCTGAGGACTTGAAGGTCTAACTTGGTCGTACATTAGACTGTCTCTGAGTTGTTGAAGGTCAGAATGGATCGTACGTTAGATCGCATCTGAGTTGAAGGAGTCAGATATTGAGCTGAATCAGAATGAACCGTACGCTAGGCTGTATCTGATAGTATTTGTATATGTTGTATTTGCAATAAATGTCTGGGATGGGCTTATAGATGCCATCACTAGGAGGATGTCAGAATGAATGTTGACATGGAGTATATCTGAAAGATGTAGTTGAATCCTGAACGTAATTGATGAGGATGTCCGTCTGAACGGACCTTTGTTTTGACTATATCAGGGGAATAATTAACCTGAAAAATTAAGTTAGCTTCATGCCATGTCATGATGCATGAGATGTTTTATGCTTTCGAAAATAACTGCGAACGATGTATGCATGCGTATGCTGTGAAATAATGTAATGAATGAATTATGCATCTGAAAAATTCTTCCAGAGGACTCTACTGGGGAAAACAAATCTCAATCTTCTGGTTGGGAGATACTGGTATCGATGACCCTTTCTTAGCCGGGGATGCTTGATTTCTGTCTGATGGTAGAAATGTTCAACAGAAGCCCGGCTGGGGGTGGAAGAGATGACCCATTTGTCTAGTAATGCCACTCTCTTCTGGGAATGACTGGCTTTGCTGGGGGATAGGATTAGCAACGGATTCATTGGAAAGCATGGTTAGACCTTCTCCTCGATCCTGAAGTCTTTCAGTAACTGTTATTGCTATTTCATGCATGTATTTTGATAAACATTGATCATATTCAAATGCATATATCAATTCAAGTTAAATCAATGGACGTTTACGCAAACAAAACAGAGAAAGTAAAACAAAAGCATCTTTTTGGAAATGAAATTGTATTGATTTTGAAAGAGGGCCTATAAACAGGCAATTCGTGTACAGGGAGACAGAAATCCTAGTAAGAGGAAGTTGTCAAGAAAACGAAGACAAAGCTATGTAGAAAAAGTCCTGTTGATTTTAATTCCACTACTGTCATTATGTCTTCAAGCCTCTCATCTCCTGCTGTTGGATAAAAGTGATTGGCTTGTTCAGTCCCTTTGGCTCGGGTGAAAGCTGACCGAGAACGGGACATAGTCATACGCTTTAATCCCTAATTTTTGCCTGGACCGCCTTTTCAGGTTTTCAGTCCACCAGGATACCCTTTTTTGCCCAAGCTGCCTTTTCAGGTTTTCGACTTGCCGGGTGTACGTGCGTAGTATTTTTTTTTAACTATGTTCGTGTTCACGGGATGCGGGAAGTCTTCGCCGTCCACTGTAGCAAGCATCATGGCTCCACCAGAGAATACCTTCTTAACTACAAATGGCCCTTCGTATGTGGGAGTCCATTTGCCTCTGGGATCACCTTGTGGTAGAATGATACGCTTTATTACCAAGTTGCCGCTTCGGAATTATGGTGTTTTAGTTTGAACTGCGTGCAGAGTTTAGTAATCATCTTGTTGTTCAAATTAGCACCATTATCAGCGATAGCTCTTTTAGGAGACAACAGGTTTCTCAAATGGATATTTGATAAGATCCATCTTAGAAATCAATAAAGCGGCATGGTTCAACATATATTGTCTTAGTCGGCGAGCAGCCCAGGCC